>NC_092372.1:119319229-119635586 GCF_030028105.1 Mobula birostris
GTGCTGGAGAAGGGGGAATCTTATTGGAGAGGACAGAAGGCCACGGAAGAAAAAAAAAGGAGGAGCACCAGAGGAAGGTGATGGGCAAGCAAAGAGATAAGTTGAGAGAGGGAATAGAGAAAGGTGGGGGGAGGACCGTTACCAGAAGTTCGAGTAATCAGTGCTCATGCCATCAGGTTGGAGACTATCCAGACAGAATATAAGGTGTTGCTCCTCCAGCCTGAGTGTGGTCTCATCGCGACAGAAGAAGATGCCGTGGACAGATATCCTGGAATGCGAAGGGGAGGTGGAATTATTTTAATTCCTTATTTCAATAATTAAACCACTGCATTGCTTAGTAATAATTGTAGCTTTCACTGGGGCAGGGCCTTTCTCACTTTATCCTTTAAAATTGTTCCGATCGTTTACCGACTGTAGCCTAACGCTTTTCCAATGACTGATGGCATTTCACCTCTTTCCGATCGCGTTATTATTTCCACTTTATTTTCAATCGTGATCTTGATTATTTTTGTGAACAGAAACACTGCGGATTCAGAGCTCCGCTGGGTCCTAAAGTCCACCGCACTGAGACAGGTTAAATAAGGTCCGGGGCTCCACTGGGTCATAAAGTTCACCGCATTGAGAGAGGTTAAATCAGGGACTTGAGCCTCCGCGTTTTTTGGTATCTGTGGGGGGTCCCGGAACCAATCCCTCACAGATAAGGAGGGCCGACTGTATACGGGAGGATGTGCGTAGGTCTGGAGCTCTGCTGGCTCCTAAAGTCCACCCGCACTGAGACAGGTTAAATAAGGGACTTGAGCATACGTGTTTTTTGGTATCAACGGAACCAGTAAGGAGGGATTCTGAAATCCGAAAAATCCTGAATTCCGAAATGCAACTGGCCCCAAGGATTTCAGATACGGGATTGTGGACCTGTACAAAGATTTTGGGCTTCCATATTTGCATGGCTGTCTTGAACTGTCACATGGTAGTGTTTAAAGGATGCAAATCCACTTGGATTCAAGTACTTGACATTAATTTTTGCGGTCAACTAAATTCAAGATAAATAATCTTGAGGCAAAGGTAGCATTGTTGATGAAACAAAGCAGCAATGTATAAAGCTAAAATAAGGTCAGCTTGTCTTGGCTTTCTCCAATGATTTTTGATTCACTTGACCTGTGGTGATGATACATTGTGAAACGCATAAGATTTGTTTCCTTGTCTGAGTTTTAAATTATTAATCTTTTGAAATTAAATATATACTGTGTACCACACTATTTTCCTCTTTTTTTCTGTAAATATTTTTTGGTTTGATTTCATTGCACATTCTATTGGACCTGTCAAGAAAGATGAAAGGCAGAATGTTATTAAAGCCAGGAACTTGAAAACAGAGAGAGAAAAAAGAAACACTGGCAAGGCAATACATTAGCCAGTGTAAATGGATGGAGAAAACAGTTGAAAGATGCATATGCATAGGGGCTGAAAAATTAGAACAACAAGCATACAAGAAAGCAAGGGAGAATAATACTATCAAAAATATCATCAGAACAGCCGTCATGAATCAGTCTCTGTAAAGTAATGGGGAAAGAATCTACGTACCACAGGCCTTACACTTCCTTATTCGAAGTTATCTTTCAAATAAGAAATGATCCTTCCCAGTATTGCATATACATTTTACTCCCTGCTGGGGGTAGTGTTTCTAGCAATGGGGTTTGGAAGCAATATACAAAGTAATATACAAGTTATCCAACAGCCATTATTGGTCAGTTTATGTGTTAATAACAGAATTCCCTTTGATTTTCATGAAAGAAACTCCATGTCAGAACCTAGATAAAGTTGACAGGAAATAACATAGCAGTCTCCTTCCTGATGGCAAAGGGAGAATCTATTAAAATGTCTGCAATAAGTATTCTCCCTGCTGAATGAGTAAATCAAAATTTCCCTTATAGTACAACCAACTGGTAGGCTACTGGTTGCAAATGTCCTGCTAGAACAAATAAAGCATTGATGGTTTGATTTTCATGCACTGTTGTTGCTGTGCCTAGCCCCATATCATTGTCATAGGATCTGTATTCATGATGGAAAATTGGACTTTAAAAATCCAGCCCAAATCCATTGTTTCCTGATTAATAGGAAATACAAAATGAATGCTCTACAAATAACCTATTCCAGTGATTTTCAGCCTAAACAGAATAGACTAGAAATATTCAGCAGGCCAGTCTGCATCAGTGGAAAGAGAAGCATAGTCAATGATCTTTCATCATAGATAATCTTAATTTATATAAGACAACATCAATAATCTCTTCACAATACTCTGCTGCCATAATAAATAGATGCAGGAATAGGCTATTTGGTTCCAAGCACCCTGTTCAAGGGAAACCTCAACCTTGCACCTACTTTGTCAAATCCTGCAAGACTTTGCTATGTTTCAATGAGATCAACATTAACTGTTTGAACTCAAGTGCATGGAAACATACTGCTTCATCTCTCTGCAGATGACAACCTGCCATCCCAGGAATCATTTTGCTGTATCATATTTATATTTTTCCTTTCAATGTGGAGATCAAATCTATACAGAATGTTCTAAAAACAGTTTCATTAATGCCCCTCTCTCTCAATGCAGTCAAATATCCTTTTGCCTTTCTAGTAACTTACTATACCTAAACATTTGTTTTTAGTGGTTCCCATACATAGAAATTCTGATCCTTCCATATCCTATCCTTCAATCTCTCAACATTTAAAAAATGTTCAGTAGGGTCACAGCCTCCTAACCCAAAATTACCCTATTATTACAGCTTTCTTTTCTATTAACCAAATCCAAATCTGAGAATATACTACCCTCATTATTCTGTGTTCTAATGTTGTTTAATAATGTTGAGTTAGGTTTCTGTAGGGCTTCTGGAATTATACCAGATTAATTCATTTGCCTTTGTTCACTAAAAGATTTATTAAACAATTTGTTGCTCTTTCAGAAATCCATGTCATCTTTTTCCAATCATTTTATTTTCAAACTGTCCTGTTACTATTTCTTTAATAGATACCAGCATTTTCCTTACTATTGTCCTGTTACTATTTCTTTAATAGATATCAGCATTTTCCCTGCTATTAATATTAAGCTAACTCTATAGTTTCTCCCATTTTCACACTCCTTTATTTTATCTTAAATAATGATATTAAGTTACTGCCTTCCAGTTTGTGGGAATCATTCTCAAATTGTTAATCGTAAATGTGTCATATGGATCAAAGGGAATTTGAAGCCACAAGTCCTTTTAGACCCACAGGTTTAAACTTAATTGATTTGTTTTTGACCTGAGCCTGGTGTGTATTTGAATATTCTAGTCCATAAACTAAAGGAATGTGATTTTAAACTGCCTATCAGGGAAGGACTGATAGATACAGGTGATAAAATATGATATAAGTGTACAGTCTTGCTGTAGTGCTGCTCTGATGAATTGGAATGCAAGGATATTGAGCTGTCTGATTATGCCTGAGGCATTTGCTTTAGCAGGGAATTGGATTAGTCATAGGGAACTGAGGTGAAAATTTGAGTAACCCAGAGTTTAGCTGGAGAGAACTGTGAATTATACAAAACATGATGTTGGACATCTAATCAATAGAATAGTGGTGAATCAAGAAATATAGGGACAGAATAGAGGTGGATGTTGTTACATAAGGATGCTGACTCCATATGAATGGATAGATGATGTAGCTAGTGAATAAAATGTAGATGGGAAAAATGGGAAATCGTGAGTAAATTTGTGAAGAAGGAGATAGTATCTTGAATGGTGAAAAGAGATGGTTTTGTTTGAAATGCTTCAGCTGTGATAGGATGGGCAAGTGTGAAACCAGAAAGTGATCTTTGTGAAAGGGACAATGGGGAAATAAAGTTTGAAGGAGGGTAGTGTGGTAGATTATGTTGAAAGACAGCAGACAGATAAGTGTAGGTGGCATGTAGGGTGGTTCAGTGGATGGAATTTATTTAGAATTTTCCATTGTTTTTACAAAAGTTAAGTGGTTAAGTGTTAGCCAGCTGATTCTCTCTGGTAACCATTGTATTATGTGCTACCTTTGTTTTTGCTGATTGTACTCTGTAGCTATGTCGCCAGATCTTACCTATTTTGCCTGTGTGATTTCAGGTTCTGTTTCTGTCTGAGCAAGAATTTTGCTTTATGTTAGCCATCAGATGGCTTAGGAGGATTCAGTTCATAATAGTCAGGAGCAAAGAAGATTGGCATTGTTACACTAGAATTTGAAAATAGAGAAGGTAACTATTTAGTAATTAACCTACAGAATAAACTGTGTGCGAGTGCCTGAATTTTCATTGAAACTTAAAGTTATATTTACCACTATTGGAAAAAATTCAAGAAGATCTTGACAAATGGATGATACCACTAATAACAGTGGGTAGAGTCAATGTTGTAAAAATGAATATATTTCCTAGATTACAGTATTTGTTTCAAACATTACCAATACAATTGCCAGAGAAATTTTTTCGAGAGTTAAATAAATATGTGAGAAAATTTCTTTGGAAAGGTAAGATGTCAAGAATATCATTGGAAAAATTGACATGTAAATTTGAGTTAGGAGGGTTACAACTTCCAAACTTTAAGAACTATTATAAAGCAAATCAACTTAGATTTATTGCGTTTTTCTTTGATGATCGAAAACCGGCATGGATTAGAATAGAATTAGATAAGATAGGAGAAAATATACCTGAAGATTTTATATATAAATGGGAATCTAAATGGATACGGGAAAAGAAAGAATCTCCTATATTAAAACATTTGATTGATCTATGGAATAAGATAAATGTTGATAACGAAATAAAGAAATCTTTATTAGCAAGGAGACCTTTGTTCCAAAACAGACTTATTCCTTTTACAATGGATAATCAACTTTTATATAATTGGTACCAAAAAGGGATTAGATCTATAGGAGACTGTTATGAACGAGGTATATTGATGTCATTTGAACAACTGAAGAATAAATATAAAATATCAAATAACACTTTCTTTTGTTACCTTCAATTAAGGGCTTACTAAAAGGCAAACTGGGTCAAACAATGCTTTTGCCAAAACCCAATGAAATTGAAATTTGAATTCAAAAAGGAAAAATTAAAACATTTATTTCTTGTATGTATAATTTGATTCAAAAACAGACAATTAAACAGGGAATCCACAAGTCAAAACAAAAATGGGAAACGGATCTGAATACTAATATTGATGAAACAAATTGGTCAAGACTGTGTCTTGACAGTATAACAAATACAATAAACGTTCGACTTAGATTAGTACAATATAATTTTTTACACCAATTATATATTACACCACAAAAAATAAATAGATTAAATTCAAATTTATCTGATCAATGCTTTTGGTGTAATCAAGAAATTGGTACTTTCTTATATTCTACTTGATCTTGTTCTAAAATTCAACCTTTTTGGATAAATTTAAGAGCCTTATTGGAACAAATTACTGGAACTCAACTTCCACATAACCCTGTATTATTTCTGTTAGGTGATATTGAAGGGATAAAACTAAAACTTAAATTGAATAAATATCAGAAAGAATTCATAAAAATTGCATTGGCAGTAGCTAAGAAGGCTATAGCAGTTACTTGGAAATCCGATTCCTATTTAAGTATGAATCGTTGGAACAATGAAATGGCTAGTTCTATTCCACTCGAAAAAATTACTTATAATTTAAGAGATAAATATGAAACATTTTTGAATATTTGGCGCCCTTATTTACAAAAGATAGGATGGCATATTTAGTTGCTCCAATGATAAAGATCTTGGTCCCTTGGGGAAAGTAATAAATAAATATACTAAATTTATTTTGAATCCCATGGAGCATGTGGAAACCTTCCAATATCCAGGCAGTTCTTCTTTCTTTCTTTCTTTCTTTCTTTTTTTCAGGTAGGAGTATATATCGGTGGGGGGGAAGGGTAGACTTTATCTTTTCATGTATTCACTTTGAAAACTCAATAAAAATTATATTAAAAAAAAGAAATTTAAAGTTAAATTTTTAGAACAATTGGACAATGAATAAAGGAAATGATGGCGTTTTCAGCACTTACTGATTTTTTGCCCCCTATGCTTGTGCCAAGTGTTCAGTTGTAACACTTCACATCATTCCTCTTTCTGTGCTTCACTTGTCTTCATATCTCAGCCAAAAGTTTAACAATTAACCAGGCAGCATATTTGTACCTCATTTGAATTATGTCTGGATTAATTTATAACTCCTCAGATCTCATTATTTTGGAATACTTTTTGTTGATGCTTTTAGGACCTTCTGTTCTCTGGTTACTCATTTGCTGGTTATAATGAAATAACTTACTGTCTATTGCATCAACATTTTTCAGATTTTGGAAGATTATTTGTACCTTTTGATCTCATTTTTCAAGGAAATAAAACCATCAGTGTTCAATTGTTGCTTAGAGACTGAAGCCTCAATTCCAGGTACTCTGAAGAACGAAACCAGCTCAAGATACTGCTGGGGAGGAATCATTCTGGGGATGATTACAGACTGAGGTTTCCTGTCCTGAGTTCTCCAATAAACTGTGATTGCAAGTGTTTTTTTTGCAGCAGGGTATTAAGTCTCTATTCTAAGTTATTTTCCCAGTAACTCTTGAAGTATTGTTTTGTGTAAGCGGTGTTTCAGATCTTAGTGTTGGCGTAAACATTGGGTATCGGATTTTCACCAGTCAAGCTTTCATGTAGAAACGCTTTGGGGAGAAAAACCATAATATAGCACCTCCTAGTAGTATGAAAACAATTCTCAAATTTGAATGTTAGCATGTTGTTTAGAGAAAGGATTTTTTTCTCATGGTCTTTGAATTAATGAACAAGACTCCCTTTGCTTATTGTTGTAGCCTTACCATTCTCAGTGTAATTAAAAATCATCATGCTTGTTTTGTAATTCCTCCCACAGCATCAGCCTTTTTTTCTGATCCTAACACCTATATATACACTTGTGATGTCAAAAAGAGGTGTCCAAACATAAGTGTTTTTTTACGTGTATTAAATTTGGTGGAAAATGCCTCTCTGTATAAGTATAAAGTTGAAAAAGTCTGCAGTCTGAAAGGAAAACAAAAAATGTTGGAGCTACGTGGCTCAGGCAGTATCTATGGGTCAAGAAGCAGTTCACCTGTATAACATTGCTCATACACTGTCACTGTTTTGTTTTGCTGTTAATACCTCAGAATCTGTTCATTCCAATTTATTATTGGCAAGCCTTACTCATAAAACAAAGAATGGTAGCAACATGATTATGCTCTTGGACTCAGTGTGATGATGGAGTTCAAATCTAAGTATGGCAGAAAGGGAAAATGGTCTCCAGCCTAACCAGTCTTTGTTCATATTTCAAGACTAGGCAACATGCTTGTGAATCTTTTCTGCACCCTTCAACTTAATCGCATCTTTCTTACTGTATGGTGCCTATAACTGCATGTTACACTCCAAGTGCAGTCTAACCAACATTTTGTAGAACTGTAATGTAGCTGTGAACTTAAATGACAGCATCATTAGTCATAGTCATACTTTATTAGTCCAGGGGAAATTGGTTTTCGTTACAGTTGCTCCATAAATAATAAATAGTAATAGAACCATAAATAGTTAAATAGTAATATGTAAATTCTGCCAGTAAATTATGAAATAAGTCCAGGACCAGCCTATTGGCTCAGGGTGTCTGACCCTCCAAGGGAGGAGTTGTAAAGTTTGATGGCCACAGGCAAGAATGACTTCCTATGACGCTCAGTGCTGCATCTCGGTGGAATGAGTCTCTGGCTGAATGTACTCCTGTGCCCACCCAGTACATTATGTAGTGGATGGGAGACATTAACCAAGATGGCATGCAACTTAGACAGCATCCTCTTTTCAGACACCACCATGAGAGAGTCCAGTTCCATTCCCACAACATCACTGGCCTTACGAATGAGTTTGTTGATTCTGTTGGTGTCTGCCACCCTCAGCCTGCTGCCCCAGCACACAACAGCAAACATGATAGCACTGGCCACCACAGACTCATAGAACATCCTCAGCATGGTCCGGCAGATGTTAAAGGACCTCAGTCTCCTCAGGAAATAGAGACGGCTCTGACCCTTCTTGTAGACAGCCTCAGTGTTCTTTGACCAGTCCAGTTTATTGTCAATTCGTATCCCCAGGTATTTGTAATCCTCCACCATGTTCACACTGACCCCCTGGATGGAAACAGGGGTCACCGGTACGTTAGCTCTCCTCAGGTCTACCACCAGCTCCTTAGTCTTTTTCACATTAAGCTGCAGATAATTCTGCTCACACCATGTGACAAAGTTTCCTACCGTAGCCCTGTACTCAGCCTCATCTTCCTTGCTGATGCATCCAACTATGGCAGAGTCATCCGAAAACTTCTGAAGATGACAAGACTCTGTGCAGTAGTTGAAGTCCGAGGTGTAAATGGTGAAGAGAAAGGGAGACAAGTCAGTCCCCTGTGGAGCCCTAGTGTTGTTGATCACTCTGTCAGACACATAGTGTTGCAAGCACACGTTCTGTGGTCTGCCAGTCAGGGAATCAAGAATCCATGATACCAGGGAAGCATCCACCTGCATTGCTGTCAGCTTCTCCCCCAGCAGAGCAGTGCAGATGGTGTTGAACGCACTGGAGCAGTCAAAAAACCTGACCCTCACAATGCTCGCTGGCTTGTCCAGGTGGGCGTAGACACGGTTCAGCAGGAAGACGATGGCATCCTCAACTCCTAGTCGGGGCTGGTAGGCGAACTGGAGGGGATCTAAGTGTGGCCTGACCATAGGCCGGAGCAGCTCCAGAACAAGTCTGTCCAGGGTCTTCATGATGTGGGAGGTCAATGCCACCGGTCTGTAGTCATTGAGGCCGCTGGGGCGCGGTGTCTTCGGCACAAGGACGAGGCAGGACATCTTCCACAATACAGGAACCCTCCGGAGCCTAGGCTGAGGTTGAATACATGGCGAAGTACTCCACATAGCTGAGGGGCACAGGCTTTGAGCACCCTGGTACTGACACCATCCAGTCCTGCAGCCTTGCTTGGGTTGAGACGTTTCAGCTGTCTTCTCACCTGTAGAGCTGTGAAGCCCACTGTGGTGGTTTCGTGTGGGGAAGGGGTATAGTCATGAGAGCAGGGTGGGGGACTGCGAGGAGGGGTAGGAGGGGAGAGTGGAATATATGTTGGTTGGGGGCCGACAACAGATGGCTCGTGTGGGATGGGCAGGGGCCACACTGTCAAATCTGTTAAAGAACGGGTTAAGTTCATCGGCCCTGTCCACACAGCCTTCCGCTCCTCTGTTGCTAGTTTCCCGGAACCCAGTGATGGTCCTCATCCCCCCCTCCAGACCTCTCATGTTGTTCTGCTGGAGTTTCCGCTCAAGCTTCCTCCTGTACCTGTGTTTAGCCTCCTTGATCCTGGCTTTCAGGTCACTCTGTATTGCCGTCAGCTCCTCCCTATTTCCATCTCTAAACGCCCTCTTTTTAGCGTTCAGAATGTCCTTAATGTCCTTTGTCACCCATGGCTTGTTATTTGAATAACAAACAACAGTTCTTGTCGGAACATTGCAGTCCACACAGAGGTTGATGTAATCAGTGATGCACTCTGTGAGCCCATCAATATCCTCTCCATGTGGCTCACAGAGTTCCTGCCAGTCTGTCACCTCAGAACAACCCTGGAGCGCCTCGTAAGCCTCCTCCGACCATATTCTCACAGTCCTTGAAGTTGCAGGTTTACTCTTCACCAGAGGCACGTAGCACGGTTTTAGATGCACCAGGTTGTGATCTGACCTTCCCAGTGGGGGGAGGGGAGAGGAGCTGTATGCATCCTTAACGTTAGCGTACATCAAATCCAGAGTCCTCTCCCCTCTGATTGTACAGCTCACATACTGCGTGAAGTTGGGCAGTGTTCTAGCCATGGTAACCTGGTTGAAGTCACCCGAGATGGTAATGAGGGCACTCGGGTGCTGGGTTTGTATTCTGGCTATGACGGTGTAAATGATGTTACACGCCAACGTCAGGTTGGCAGAGGGAGGGATGTACACAACAACCACAATTGCATGCGAGATTTCCCTTGGCAAATAATATGGCCGGAGTCCAACAGCAAAAAGTTCAATATCTGTGCTACAGACCTGTTCCTTGATCGTAATATGCCCAGGGTTGCACCATCTGTTATTTACCAGAACCGCCAGCCTCCCTCCTTTACGCTTACCGCTCTTAGTGCAATTCCGGTCAGTTCGAACGGTCTGGAAGCCCTCTATGGAAATGCTTTGATTGGGTATGACCTCGTGCAGCCACGTCTCAGTGAAACACATGACATTGCTCTCCCGAAATGTTCTGTGACTCCTGACAAGCGCAGTCAGTTCGTCCATTTTATTCCCCAGCGATCTCACATTTCCCATGATAAGAGAGGGGAGACACGGCTTATAACTTCTCTTCTCCAAAAGCCTCTGTTGTCTCGACCCGGTCCTCTTCCCTCACCTTTCTGATCCTCCTCTGCATCCTCTGTGTGTTTTCCTCCAGATTTCAGCCGTTATGTCCGCTGCTATGTTCGCTAAACCAGCGGGCATGAGCGTAATCATTTGGTCCCTGGAATACACAATGCGGCCATTCTGCTACCATGCTAATGAGACGTGTCCGAATGTAACTAATTCCAGCGCTAAAAAAACAAGTAAAACTCTCTCCACCAGCATGTTAGAGAGGGTGCAGCTTCAACGTGTTACCGTGAGAAAAAAAATACAACAAATAACTAAGTTAAAAAATTTAAAAGTAAGAAACTGTGGAGCAACTGTGTAATAATGTCATATGAGACAGTAGTGGATACATGACCCACCTAATTCACTAATATTCTTTCAAAAGAACTGTGTTGTTCTTAGTCACATTAATTAATAGTTGACTCAAACAAGCAGCGAGTTTAATTAGACTTGAAGTGGTAACACCATTCAACTTCAAGGAATTCAAGAAGGTAGCTCACCACCAATTCAGGGCATTTAGAAATGGGGACAAATGCTGGCCTTGTCAGCGTCCTATGAATGAATAAGTTCAAGTTCATTGAAAATTCTGCTCCCCATGGCCCAATTTGCACCAGGTTCCTCTAGCTTCTTCCCCATGTGTTTGGTTAATATGGAACTCCAGTTAAACACTAATTTGAAAACTCATTCTTTTTCTCAAATCCACAGTCTCTCACTTTTATAACTTGTAATCTCTTTCAGTTAAACCTTCTGCATGCCCACATTGTTTTCAACACTAGTCTCTTTTTCATTTCTAGCATTCCTTGAATCTTGCTGCTTCTCATTCCTTAAACCTGGCCATTGCTTGTCTGCTGTAGTATTTGACATAGTGTGGTGTTGTTGTATTTTTTTTTCAATAATGCAATGAAATGTATAAAGAGGTTTGGTTATATTAAAGGTTCCATGCAAATACAAATTGTTGTTGTTATTGTACATAGCACATTAAAGTAAGTACAGAAGTAACAAGCAGAATGGTCGCTGAGAATGTTGATGTGCCTAAAAGGATTCCCATGTATGTACGCAACACACACAAAAAATGCTGGTGAACGCAGCAGGCCAGGCAGCATCTATAGGAAGAGGTACAGTCGACATTTCGGGCTGAGATGCTTCGTCAGGACTAACTGAAAGAAGAGATAGTAAGAGATTTGAAAGTAGGAAGGGGAGATCCAAAATGATACACACATTATATTCCGTCTCGAGGAACAACACCTTATATTACGTCCTCCTCTACTGTCAAGGTGAAGCCACACTCAGGTTGGAGAAACACCACCTTATATTCCATCTGTGTGGCCTCCAACCTGATGGCATGAACATTGACTTCTCTAACTTCTGTTAATGCCCCACCTCCCCTTTGTACCCCATCCCTTATTCATTCATTCATTCATCCATCCATCCATTAATTAATTAATTAATTCTTTTCCCTTTTTTTCTCTCTTTATTTTCCCTCTGTCCCTCTCACTATAACTCCTTGCCCATCCGCTGGGCTCCCCCCCCTTCTTTATCCTTAGACCTCCCGTCCCATGATCCTCTCCCTTCTCCAGCCTGGTATCCCTTTTGCCAATCAACTTTCCAGCTCTTAGCTTCATCCCTCCCCCTCCTGTCTTCTCCTATCATTTCGGATCTCCCCCTCCCCCTCCTGCTTTCAAATCTCTTACTATCTCTTCTTTCAGTTAGTCCTGACGAAGGGTCTCGGCCGGAAAAGTCGACTGTACCTCTTCCTATAGATGCTGCCTGGCCTGCTGCGTTCACGAGCATTTTTTGTGCGTGTTGCTTGAATTTCCAACATCTGCAGATTTCCTCGTGTTTGCCTATGTACGTACTTTTGATTTCCTTTCTTCCTTGGTCTAAGTGACCACAGTTCAATCTCCACTCTCATTTTGGTGTTTCTGTGGTACTTAATGCCGTGTTTTCTCTGTTGCATGTTATTTAAGTACATAATCAATCAAGTAATTGAGAAAATGGAACAATTGCAATCATACATAACTGTATTTCAGCTTTCCACATTGATTTTGGTTATTGTATTGAGGAAATATTTTTGTAATTTTTTTCTGTTCTCCGTGGCTATTGCCAGAATAGCCAGTTACCATTATCTGAGCTATCTCTCTCTAAGCTTGCACTAAGATATGCTTGATCTAATAACCACAATTTTTATTTAATCGGTCCCTCTATTATGACTTGAGTTTTCAAATTTATGCAATGCTAATAAGATAAACTATTGAACATTTTTATGGCAAGTCATTTTGTGATTCTTTGTGGGGATGATTCACTCTGAGGGGCCCCAAGAAAACTTTAGATGAGTTTCAAAGAGCATTTCATAAGTTCTGTATGAAATGGCTTTGAATAGGAAACTAGAAAAAAGTTATCAAATTATGGAAATTTGGATCAAAATAAGATCAGTGAGATTTGTGGAATGGGCAGTGAAAAATAAGTTGAGTATTGCAGGGCTCCATATCTCCCTGTTCCATGCGCCTTTTCTCTTACAAGGCCCCAAACGTCTTGCATTGTCATACCAATTTTGTCGTGTGGGCTTGGCAGTGAGTGCAACAAAACCATTTGGTTGGCTATAGTGGGGGGTGGGCAGTGGTGGAGATGTAGGGCTTTCGAAGGAAGATGAGGATATATAATCAACTGGAATTGCAGAAACATTGAGAATGAAAGTTGTAGGGGTTGGGAAGTTGCAGAGGTAAGGAAAAGAATGTGATTGATGAGAATGTAAATCATTGGTTAACATTGCCCTTAAAGCTGTAAAATAGTGCATGAAATTGTTTCCATGGTCAAAGGGTTAGTTTCAGCATATCTTCTATAGATTGTTATGTCTGTTCTCTTTTTTTAAATACCAGCAAATCAGATTGCTAGACAGCCGAATTAACTAAAGTCTGCACTTCAGTGCCTATGTGATATTGTGGCTTCAAGCATTGCCATTTCATCTGTGAATTAAATTCAGTTGTGTTGAAAATTGTGGTTCCACAACTGAGATTTTACATAAACTGAGGTTTGGGAAGCTGTGAAAAGGTACTTGTATTTCCATTGTGTAAAACTGCTCATAATTCTCTGGTGGGCAGTCTTGTGGAAATCATCTGCGAAGCGTAGTGTACAACAAAACACTGATGATGCACTATCTGGAAACCTTTGTGGTTCAGTGTCTTGACTCACCAATTGAGAGTTCTCTTTCAACTTGTTGAGCTCTGGTTTCCATGCTTCCTTCCTACTTGCTAAGTCCCATTTCTTGAACTCTCTTAAAATTTGCCAGGTTGACTGGGAAAGCTTTAACACTGCGTAATATCTTTCTGGTTTTTTAAAAAAAAAGGAAATTTAAAAATGTGTTGGAGTATTAATAACATTATGTGGTAGAAAAAATCTGCTTGTCTGACACCACAAGGAAGTTACATGTTTTCAACCTTCTTGTGCTAAGTGCAAGTAAATGCTAAAATCAGACTCTGGTAGTTATATTACATTTGTAGGTTGCATAAGCTTGTACTTCAGTGAGCTGTGATAGCAACAATTTTTTCTTGTAATTGTTGCATTATGAAATCCTCTGGTTCTGCATTTGTTGAAATTTTTGAAATTCCTCACAGCTTCTCAAATTTTAGCAGTTGGTAATAAGCATACTTTTTAAATCAAAACTATTAACTTTCTTATAAAACGTTGAGGTCTAATCTACTCTTCTTTTTACACTAAAGTTCAACAGCTTTTTCTAACTGTATATAAATACCTTAAGGAAATTAGGTGCTTGTGGTTGTGGTAAGATGCAGGACTCTGCTAAGTTCTAAGTAATAACTATTGATATTCTAAAACATGCTTGGGAGAAAATGGTGGTCTGCTAATTGTGCTTTAGCATGTTCTTGTCTGAAGGTAACTGCACTGCTGAGGTTTCAGAGTAGATAGCCTGATTTGCATTCTAGTTTTCA
This sequence comes from Mobula birostris, assembly GCF_030028105.1. Classification (NCBI taxonomy): domain Eukaryota; kingdom Metazoa; phylum Chordata; class Chondrichthyes; order Myliobatiformes; family Myliobatidae; genus Mobula; species Mobula birostris. Next base: position 119,333,620 of record NC_092372.1, read on the forward strand.
CTTGTCACAGCTCATCTGCAGTTGCTACAAGATTTGCATTACATTTAATTTGTTGCTGTTTACATACTGTGTGAAGCTGTACAATACATAGTTACAAAATAGACTTGGCCACAAATTGGACAATCATTTTTGTCACTGGATATGAAGTATGCAGGTGTGAATCATGTTTAAGACCAGTTCCCCTTGCAGCTCCACTCCCAATCACTTTATCTCCATTCTGTGTTGCTCGGAACAGAGTTTTGGTTTGAAAATTCTCATCTGTTTAGTCTGTTCCTTTCAAAGACTAATGTCGTCCTTTCTTTCAGGTCCTTGATTCTAGCATTCTCTTTATCCGCAACTCTTCTTCTGTCTTCCCTACCACCCACCCCAGGCTTTCATACACATGTTTGCCTGAATGATTACAGTTACCAGCACATTCAAGGCTCAACACTATCTAACATAAAAACAGCTTGATTGGCAGTCATTCCCTCCACTATCAGTGTGGCTACAATATGCCATCTACAAATTGCATTATTGCTTAAGGTACTGAAACCCTCAGACTCATGATCACAATCATAAAGAAGGATAAGGGCAATAGATACATAGAAACAGCACCACCTGCAGCCGCACTCCCCCCCGCCCCCCCTCCCACCAAGTTGCACACCATCCTGATTTGGAAATAAAAACACCTTTCCTCATTTTAGGGTTGGTAAAATCCTGCACATAGGTGCCATTACAAACAAGACATAGCAGTGCCTTTCTTTGAAGTTTGTGTAAATTTGGGAGAATGTAACCAAAAACTTCACCAAAATTCTATGGAAGCACAGTGGAGAGTATCCTTACTAGTTGCATCCTGGCCTAGGTTTGGAATCACCAATGCCCAGGAATGGAAACATTGTAGGAAGATCTTTATCAAGAGGGCTGTAACTCTTGGAAGGTTGCTCAAAACCAGCTTCTCAATGTTAAGATGTCATTGTAGCGATGTGCTGCGCACAGAGCTAGAAATAATGGCAAGCAGTCTGTAAGTTGCACTCGAGACTCGTTTATTCAAACTTCGCGGCACTGGCTTTTAAGTAGTTCCCTTCCAGCCCTCTCCGGGCGGAAATGACGTCAGAGGTGCATTACAAAAGTCTCTCCCCGCGCGCGGGCTATTTTGCGAACCGGTTCGCTTGTGTAGAAAGTGGGTTGCCACATCATTACAATTAAAAATAAATACACCTATAGTAAAAACCTCTTTAATCTAGGTATTGGTCTTGTGCCCTTAAGTATGCATTTGGTATCTGGTTTTCTTTTCCTGTGAAGTTTCTTGGAGTGTTATTTTTGCATTAAAGGTTATACACTGCATTACAGAGGAAAGGGTTGCACTCTTGGAAAATAGTACATATTGTTTCAAGTAATGACAGTTGGGAAAACTTTTCTGTTGATTTATTTATTTGGTGTTTCCACATAAATTCAGTGAATGGGTTTTATTCCATACCTCTCAATTTTAGGTAATGGTTTGTGAGTTCTTTAAGAGCAAACTTCTGTAACTGAACAGTTATAAGATGAGAGTTGCCAGTATATGTTAAAGCTTCTGACTGGCACTGTTTATGTTTTTCATGGTGACCTTTGACATTTCTCTTTTCAACTGAGCAATGGATTCTGAAAATTTCCATTACACTATGTCAGAATGGACAGCTTACAAATCAAACATGGTCAACAAAACAAATGCGTTGTTCTCTGAAGGTGACAGCACAGTAGACAAGGTGACAAAGAAGCTGTTTTGTATACTTCATCAATTGGAGCATTGAGTACAAGAGTTGGGATGTCATATTACAAGATGTTTGTGAGACTGTACCTGGATTATTGCTTGCAGTTCTGGTCGCCAAACTTTGGAAAATGTATAATTAAGCTAAAGAAGGTGCAGAAAAATGAACAAGAATGTTACTGATACTGGAGGATTTGAGCTGTAAGGAGAGACAGGGTAGACTGGCATTGTTTTACCTGGACTGAAGAAGTCTGAGGTTGACTTTGCAGGCATGTAAAAAAAAAATCATAAAAAGCACAAATAAAATTGGTGTGACACTCAATGTCGTCAAAACTAAAGAACTAATTATCAACTACAGAATGAAGAAGCCAGAGCTCCATGAGACAGTCCTCATTGGGGGATCAGAGGTAGAGAGTGACAATAGCTTTAAATTCCCTGGTAATATCTTATCAGAGGATCTGCCTTGGGACTAGCACATGGGTACCATTACAAAGAAGGCATAACAGTGCCTTTCTTAGAAGTTTGTGTTAATTCGGCAGAATGCCACCAAAAACTTCAGCAAAATTCTATGGATGCACAGTGGAGAGTATCCATACTGGTTGCACCCTGGCCTCAGTATGGGACCACCAATGCCCAGGAAGAGAGACGTCTACAGAAAGTGGTGGATACAGCCCAGTCTATCACAGGTGGAGCTCGACCAATCAATCAGCACATGTACGTGGAGCACTGACAAGAAAGCAGCATTCATTAAGGTCATGCTCTGTCCTCGCTACTACCATCGGGTCCCACACAAACAGGTTCATGAACAGTTATTACCATACAACTGATGGATTCAACTGTTTAATTTTAATTATCATTTTCTTTGCAGTTATCTGTTTGTATTTCAAGTCGCCTTTATATACATGACAGTTTAATATACCTCCACTGGCTATACAAATTATAATTCTGGAAGCTTTGTTCTGTGATTAAGTGGCTGGTATTTTCTCATTGGTTAATTTTACCACAGTGTTAAATATGTATTTTCTAATTGGATTAATCTTATCTATAGAATCTTATTTTTTGGGTATAAAAGTAACTGTTTTATGCTAGGCGTCATCTTTAGGTTGTCTCCCCTTCAGTTTGTACGCTTCCCTATTGTGTTTAAGTCAAGTCAAGTCACTTTTTATTGTCATTTCGACCATAACTGCTGGTACAGTACACAGCAAAAACAAGACGTTTTTCAGGACCATGGTGCTACGTGAAACAATACAAAAACTACACTGAACTATGTAAAAACAACACAAAACTACACTAGACTACAGACCTACCCAGGACTGCATAAAGTGCACAAAACAGTGCAGGCATTACAATAAATAATAAACAAGACAATAGGCACAGTCAAGGGCAGTAGGTTGGTGTCAGTCCAGGCTCTGGGTATTGAAGAGTCTGATGGCTTGGGGGAAGAAACTGTTACGTAGTCTGGTCGTGAGAGCCCGAATGCTTTGGTGCCTTTTGCCAGATGGCAGGAGGGAGAAGAGTTTGTATGAGGGCTATGTGGGGTCCTTCATAATGCTGTTTGCTTTATGGATGCAGCGTGTGGTGTAAATGTCTGTAATGGTGGGAAGAGAGACCCTGATGATCTCAGCTGACCTCACTATCTGCTGCAGGGTCTTGCGATCCAAGATGGTGCAATTTCTGAACCAGGCAGTGATGCAGCTGCTCAGGATGCTCTCAATACAACCTCTGTAGAATGTGGTGAGGATGGGGGGTGAGAGGCGGACTTTTCTCAGCCTTCGCAGAAAGTAGAGACACTGCTGGGCTTTCTTTGCTATGGAGCTGGTGTTGAGGGACCAGGTGAGATTCTCCGCCAGGTGAACACCAAGAAATTTGGTGCTCTTAACGATCTCAACGGAAGAGTCGTTGATGTTCAGCGGAGACTGGTCGCTCCGTGTTCTCCTGAAGTCAACAACCATCTCTTTTGTTTTCTTCACATTCAGAGACAGATTGTTGACTCTGCACCAGGCTGTTAGCCACTGCACCTCCTCTCTGTATGCTGACTCATCATTCCTGCTGATGAGACCCATCACAGTCGTGCCATTGGCAAACTTGATGATGTAGTTCGAGCTGTGTGTTGCAGCAGAGTGAACAGCAGTGGACTGAGTACACAGCCCTGGGGGGCCCCCGTGCTCAGTGTGATGGTGTTGGAGATGCTGCTTCCAATCCGGACTGTCTGAGGTCTCCCAGTCAGGAAGTCTAGGATCCAGTTGCAGAGGGAGGTGTTCAGGCCCAGTAGGCTCAGCTTTCTGAGGAATGATTGTGTTGAATGCTGAACTGAAGTCTATGAACAGCATTCGAACGTACGTGTTCCTGTTCTCTTTGTTCTATCAACTCTTCAGAAAACAATCATGAAGCAACAAGTTTTATGGTTTGTTCCTGACTTAACATTGGATTTAAACACCAGAATCCCACAAGTTTTGGCATTGTTTACAACAGGGTATTCTGAAGTTAAAAATTTGTTACATTTGAAGACAAATGAAGGAATTTTTAGCGCACAACTAAAGGGGGTAAGATCTTCCTTTGTTCCTCTGTTGGCTGAGAGAAAAGTTCTGAAAAAATGTTCTGGCTTTGAATATCAGATGGAAACCAAGATGTGCAATGTAGGGAGTTTCAAAGCGAACTGAAACAATGGAAGAAAGCACAGCTGTGACTTCAGGGTGACAGTCCTGCTTGTGACATTTCAACAAACACTGCTAGTGACGTTACTGCTGGCGCTCCACGCAAGGAATCACCTACTTCTGAAGTTCTCCCAAGGAATTACAGTTCACATCGATCAGTCTCCATATACAGTGCCACCATTCAAAGTCCTGAGAGTTACAACCTACATTGGACAGACTGTTGGAGCAGCGATGCCATCTGAACTCTGAAGAATTATAGGATGGACATAACATGAACTCTACAGCTTCCTTTAGCTACTCAAGTGAGAATGACAGTGATGAAACAATAAGATTGACAGCAATGTCACACCTTGCTCCAATAAGGACCAAGGGTGTGAAGACTCACAGGACTGAAGATAAAACCATTGCTCATCAATGTATTGACAAACCAGCGGCAGATTCATCAACTTGCCTAACCACTCAAAAATCTGTTGAAGGATAGCAACTGCTCAGCTGACCCTTTGACTCTTAATGAAGAACAATTGAAAGTGTTTTGAACTTTAAAGGTGACATTATGTACTGCACCTGTATTAAAAATGCCTGATACAGGTAAGCTATTTACCCTGTATGTCAACACATAATAGTCTTAATGCAAGAGCATGGAAGCCGACAGTGTCCTGTTGGTAATTACCCTACCAAAGATCTGATTCTATACACTGATGGCTCATCAATGAATCAGAATTGAAAGCTTTGATTGAAACCTGTAAGTTGGCAAAATGAAGATGAGCTAATATTTACACTGATTCTCGATATATTTTCAGAGTTTATTTTGCAGGATATATTTTGGAAATTTATGGAGACAGAGGATTTCTTACAGCTGGAAGAACCCCAATCAAGAATGGCCAATTAGTACAAGAAGTTATGGATGTCATACAACTGCTGTCAGAAGTTGTCATATTAAAATGTAAAAGCCACTCCATAATGAGTACACTGGAAAGCTGTGAAAATGCATTCACAGATGAAATTGCAGATAAGAAAACACAGGAAGAGATAAAAGAAGTAGCCAGAACATATACAGTGACCCTGACAACTGTAATTATGGAATTGAAGTTGAGCTCTGTACCACAGATGACATACAACAGGGGTCCCCAACCTTTTTTGCACCGCGGACTGGTTTAATATTGACAATATTCTTGCGGACCGGCCGACCTGGGGGTGTTGTTCAAGTAGGGTTAAGCTCACCTCAACATGTCTTTTACATTTAGGGTTGCCAACTTTCTCACTCCCAAATAAGGGACAAAAGTAGCAGTCAAATCCCGAGACACTTTACCCCAAGTAAGACTACCATGACCATGAAGCCTTGCGCGAGCATCTGTGTGCGCATGCGTGACGTGCGTGTGTGATGTGTGCATGCATGTATGACTTTTCTTCGCCATAGATCGATTTTGCCTTAATCTTCCTGACTATACTGTACATACGTTATTTCTACTTTATATAGGCTGTGTAGTTATCATATCATTCCTGCTTTTACTATATGTTAATGTTATTTATGTTTGGTTTTATGCGTTATTTGGTATGGTTTGGTTGGTTAGTTTTTGGATCTGGGAACGCTCAAAAAATTTTCCCATATAAATTAATGGTAATTGCTTCTTCGCTTTACGCCATTTCGGCACGATAGGTTTCATAGAAACGCTCTACCTTAGCGGGGGAAATATGGGACAAACCAATTTAGCCCAATATACGGGATGTCCCGACAAATACGGGACAGTTGGCAACCCTATGTTCAAGATCAACAGTGCGTGAGGGAACAAGGAAAGGTGCAGCTGACACATTTCGTTTCCTTCCGGCCAGGTAGCACATGCTTTGTGGCCCGGTACCAGTCCGCGGCCCGGTGGTTGGGGATTGCTGACATACAAGATATCTGAGAGATGCAAGTTCTATGCTCTAACCAGGAAAATTGGTTCTGGATGGAGAATGGTGGGAGGTTAAACAGTGATGGAGCATGGGGGTATGACAGTAGTCATAGACTGGTAGCTCCAACTAAGTTGCTTCCTCATCTGGCACAACAGACACACTCCCTAGGACACACTGGAGTGCAAAAGGTGATCAGCAGATTCTCACAGTGGTGGTGGAATCCAAAGTTCAAGGCACAAGCTCGACGGACGTTTGAAAGATACATGAGTTATACAGTTCTCGTTACATGCGTGTGCAGTTCAATTCTTTGAGTGATTATGCAGAAAGTTTGAAGTTAATAACTCATCTCCGTCTACCTTAGGCCACAAACTTAAATCCAGGGCAAGCATCAAAAGGGGCCACTTTTCAACATAATTGTATAAGGGCTAAGAGAGTTGTAAAAGCGCGCCTGAAGGCTTTGTGTGTCAATGCAAGGAGCATTCGTAACAAGGTGGATGAATTAAAAGTGCAGATTGTTATTAATGAATATGATATAGTTGGGATCACAGAGACATGGCTCCAGGGTGACCAAGGATGGGAGCTCAACATTCAGGGATATTCAATATTCGGGAGGGATAGACATGAAAGAAAAGGAGGTGGGGTAGCGTTGCTGGTTAGAGAGGAGATTAACGCAATAGAAAGGAAGGACATAAGCCGGGAGGATGTGGAATCGATATGGGTAGAGCTGCATAACACCAAGGGGCAGAAAACGCTGGTGGGAGTTGTGTACAGGCCACCTAACAGTAGTAATGAGGTTGGGAATGGTATTAAACAGGAAATTAGAAATGTGTGCAATAAAAGAACAGCTGTTATAATGGGTGCCTTCAATCTACATGTAGATTGGGTGAACCAAATTGGTAGGGGTGCTGAGGAAGAGGATTTCTTGGAATGTATGCGGGATGGTTTTTTGAACCAACATGTCGAGGAACCAACTAGAGAGCAGGCTATTCTAGACTGGGTATTGAGCAATGAGGAAGGGTTAATTAGCAATCTTGTTGTGAGAGGCCCCTTGGGTAAGAGTGACCATAATATGGTGGAATTCTTCATCAAGGTGGAGAGTGACATAGTTAATTCAGAATCAAAGGTTCTGAACTTAAAGAAGGGTAACTTTGAAGGTATGAGATGTGAATTAGCTAAGATAGACTGGGAAATGACACTTAAAGGGTTGACGGTGGATATGCAATGGCAAGCATTTAAAGATTGCATGGATGAACTACAACAATTGCTCATCCCAGTTTGGCAAAAGAATGAATCAAGGAAGGTAGTGCACCCGTGGCTGACAAGGGAAATTAGGGATAGTATCAGTTCCAAAGAAGAAGAGTACAAATTAGCCAGAAAAAGTGGCTCACCTGAGGACTGGGAGAAATTCAGCAGAGGAGGACAAAGGGCTTAATTAGGAAGGGGAAAAAAGATTATGAGAGAAAACTGGCAGGGAACATAAAAACTGACTGTAAAAGCTTTGATAGATAAGTGAAAAGAAGAAGATTGGTTAAGACAAATGTAGGTCCCCTACAGACAGAAACAGGTGAATTGATTATGGGGAGCAAGGACATGGCAGACCAATTGAATAATTACTTTGGTTCTGTCTTCACTAAGGAGGACATAAATAATCTTCCGGAAATAGTAGGGGACAGAGGGTCCAGTGAGATGGAGGAACTGAGGGAAATACATTTTAGTAGGGAAGTGGTGTTAGGTAAATTGAAGGGATTAAAAGCAGATAAATCCCCAGGGCCAGATGGTCTGCATCCCAGAGTGCTTAAGGAAGTAGCCCAAGAAATAGTGGATGCATTAGTGATAATTTTTCAAAACTCTTTAGATTCTGGACTAGTTCCTGAGGATTGGAGGGTGGCTAATGTAACCCCATTTTTTAAAAAAGGAGGGAGAGAGAAACCGGAGAATTATAGACCGGTTAGCCTAACATCGGTGGTGGGGAAACTGCTAGAGTCAGTTATCAAAGATGTGATAACAGCACATTTGGAAAGTGGTGAAATCATCGGACAAAGTCAGCATGGATTTGTGAAAGGAAAATCATGTCTGACGAATCTCATAGAATTTTTTGAGGATGTAACTAGTAGAGTGGATAGGAGAGAACCAGTGGATGTGGTATATTTGGATTTTCAAAAGGCTTTCGACAAGGTCCCACACAGGAGATAAGTGTGCAAACTTAAAGCACACGGTATTGGGGGTAAGGTATTGATGTGGATAGAGAATTGGCTGGCAGACAGGAAGCAAAGAGTGGGAATAATCGGGACCTTTTCAGAATGGCAGGCAGTGACTAGTGGGGTACCGCAAGGCTCAGTGCTGGGACCCCAGTTGTTTACAATATATATTAATGACTTGGATGAGAGAATTAAATGCAGCATCTCCAAGTTTGCGGATGACACAAAACTGGGCGGCAGTGTTAGCTGTGAGGAGGATGCTAAGGGGATGCAGGGTGACTTGGATAGGTTAGATGAGTGGGCAAATTCATGGCAGATGCAATTTAATGTGGATAAATGTGAAGTTATCCACTTTGGTGGCAAAAACAGGAAAACAGATTATTATCTGAATGGTGGCCGATTAGGAAAAGGGGAGGTGCAACGAGACCTGGGTGTTATTATACACCAGTCATTGAAAGTGGGCATGCAAGTACAGCAGACGGTGAAAAAGGCGAATGGTATGCTGGCATTTATGGCAAGAGGGTTCGAGTACAGGAGCAGGGAGGTACTACTGCAGTTGTAGAAGGCCTTGGTGAGACCACACCTGGAGTATTGTGTGCAGTTTTGGTCCCCTAATCTGAGGAAAGCCATCCTTGCCATAGAGGGAGTACAAAGAAGGTTCACCAGATTGATTCCTGGGATGGCAGGACTTTCATATGATGAAAGACTGGATGAACTAGGCTTATACTCGTTGGAATTTAGAAGATTGAGGGGGGATCTGATTGAAACGTATAAAATCCTAAAGGGATTGGACAGGCTAGATGCAGGAAGGTTGTTCCCGATATTGGGGAAGTCCAGAACGAGGGGTCACAGCTTGAGGATAAAGTGGAAGCCTTTTAGGACCGAGATTAGGAAAAACTTCTTCACACAGAGAGTGGTGAATCTGTGGAATTCTCTGCCACAGGAAACAGTTGAGGCCAGTTCATTGGCTATATTTAAGAGGGAGTTAGATATGGCCCTGGTGGCTAAAGGGATCAGGGGGTATGGAGGGAAGGCTGGTACAGGGTCCTGAGTTGGATGATCAGCCATGATCATACTGAATGGCGGTGCAGGCTTGAAGGGCTGAATGGCCTACTCCTGCACCTATTTTCTATGTTTCTATTTTTCTATTATCAATCACCCCTGCTGTGGACCGCTTTCTGGAGGTCCAAGATGCCAACTTCTACAAAGAAGGGATCTGTATGCTCCACAACCGCTGGACTAAGTGTGTAAATGTAGGAGGGGACTATGTTGAAAAATGAATGCGCTCGGTTTTCTAAAATTGACTCCTTCTACTTTAGGCCACAAACTTATCAATCACCCCTCGTATGTCACTCAGTTGAGAGTGTTACTATGAGTACTAATTGAGTAATATAATTCCCTAATTTGTTTAGCTTCCGTATCAGCAGAGAAGATAATATCATTTCTGAACAGAAGTTGGGCTATAGACTCAGTGAGAAATTTGGCAGGGACTTTAAACTCTAAGTGAAGGAGTTTTGAAAAGTTAGAGTTTGTTTAATTTTTATGCAAGTTCATTATAGTATCAATGTCACTTTTAATACCATCTTCATCTCCAATCTGCGCCTCGTAAGGCAGGAAAATGCCTGATGCAGGCCTCTCATGGTCTGAGTCGACATTCCCTCCTTCCCTCCCCATTTGGTAACATGAGAACATGTTCAAGAAATATCTAAAATTATTTCATTGGTTTTGCGCTTCCCAGGTAATACTCCCACGCTGCTGTCAGCCCTAGTTAAATGATTAGGTTGTTGCTTGTTTAATAAATACATTGAATGAATTTAACATTTGTAGTGAGCATTTGGAATATGTTAGTTTGGCTAGATATTTACAAAGCATGTTGAATGTATATTGCACATGATTGCATTTGGTAGAAATGTCTACAACCACAGCCCTTGTGGATACGATGCCCCACCTTTATGCCACCGATACTGTTGCTGTGTGGTACTGATTTTTTAAATGATATATTTATTTTCTTTTATGTACAGATGCAGTGTGAAACAGGCCCTTCCGGCCCAACTAGCCGCACTACCCAGCAGTCCACCACTAGCCTAATCACAGGAGAATTTACAATGACCAGTTAACCTGATAGCCAGTATGTTGTGGACTGTGGGAGGAAACCGGAGCACCTGGAGGAACCCATATGGTTCATGGGGAGAACGTACAAACTCCTTACAAACGGCACTAGAATTGAACTCCAATTTATGGAATGCCCCAGGATGTAATAGCATCGTGCTAATCACTACACTACTCTGGTGTTCCTAAACAAGAATTTATTCAACAAGAAGTGCTGAATAAATAGTCCATTTTGGATTCTTTCTGAATCCATCTATGTCATAATTAGGAAATTTCAGAAAACACTGGGTATTCCAAATGTATCTTATTCAGGTTTGTTTTCTGAATGGACTATTTAGCATTTGCTCGGGAAGATGTTCACCAGTTGATTGTCAGTATATGTTTGGATGTTTGTGTTAAGAGATTCTCAGAACAGTTTCTAATAGCTTGTATGGATGAATTGACCAATTTGTCAATACGGTACAAACCAGCACTTTCCAAAGTGGGTGATATAGGCCACCCCTGCCCCCCCGTGGGAGTTTCCAAAGGGAGCAGTGGGGAGCACTCAGTAGCAATGGGAGCAGCTGAGGGATTACAAGATTAATTTAAGATATAAATTACTTATTATAAGCATTTGTCCTCAGTGCTGTATAAATTATTACAATGATCATGAAAATGATCTTGACTGCATTTCTATAGCTTACTACCGAGATATCACTGTTCCACTTTATGTATCTTGAGGCAGAGAGTCAGGTTTTGCCTGAGGTATGATGATGTAATAACTTTCCCCTTTATTGATCACACTGCTTTAGGTTGGATGTGAATAATAGGCAGTTGACTGTGGTCATTAATCCATAATTAAGATGGCAGAAGCAGACCAAATGAAAAAGAAGTGTAGACAATATAGTGTGGAGTGTCTAGAATATGGATTTATACCATCATTAAGCCAATATGTTTGTTGTGTGAAAAAGATTTTTTTCAAAAGAGGGAATGAACCATCCAGGCTCCTTGAATATTTGAAGAAAACACAATTGGACAAAGCAAATAAGAACTTGTCTTATTTTCCATCATTTTGTGAAAACTTTCAGAAATAAAAAACACTTAAAAGCATGTTTACCAGCACTTCACAATAAAAGAATGGTGGTCTTGCCTCCTTTGTATAAAATTTCATTGGTCATTGCTAAATCTGGAAAGCCCCTTCCAGTTGGAGAAGAACAGCTTCTGCCAGCAGTAAGGAAGGTTCTGAGTACGGTTTTAAAAGATTGAAAACCTACAGCACAATACAGGCCCTTCAGCTCACAATGCTGTGCCAAACATGTACTTACTTTAGAAATTACCTAAGTTACGCATAGCCCTCTATTTTTCTAAGCTACATGTACCTCTCCAGGAGTCTCTTAAAAGACCCTATTGTATCCGCCTCCACCACCGTCACTGGCAGCCCATTCCACGCACTCACCACTCTCTGCGTAAAAAAAAACTTACCGCTGACATCTCTTTTGTACCTATTTCCAAGCACCTTAAAACTTGCCCTCTCGTGTTAGCCACTTCAGCCCAGGGAAAAAGCCTCTGACTATCCACATGATCAATGTTCTCATCATCTTATATACCTCTGTCAGGTCACCTCTCATCCTCCGTTGCTCCAAGGAGAAAAGGCCAAGTTGATTCAACCTATTCTGATAAGACATGCTTCCCAATCCAGGCAACATCCTTGTAAATCTCCTCTGCATCCTTTCCATAGTTTTCACATCTGCCCTGTAGTGAGGTGACCAGAACTGAGCACAGTACTTCAGGTGGTGCTTTGAGAGGTTTTTATGTGCTTTTTGAAACTGATAACGTTCCTTGAAAACTTGAATGCTTTATTCAGTAATCAACTCGGGAAGATCAGACATGACTTTGCTTATTTGTCAGAATTATTTACAAAGTTTAATGAAATCAATCTTCAATTGCAAGGAAATTATGTGAATCTTTTCAAAGTCAAATTAATCAGTCTTCACACTTCTGTCCACGTTAACCCTATTTAAGTGATGATCTTCAAGTATACTGTGCCCACCTGGGTGAGCTGTATAAAGATATGTCTGAGAGAGTTCGGGATCTTCTCTCAACCTACATTTTAGATTGGGCAATAAATCCAATTCTGAACACTTGAAATGAGGAATTAACAGGAAGGTTGAAGGAAGATCTGATCTTGCTGATCTTGAAAGCTGAGTTTCAAAAAATTATCTGGAAACTTTTGGTTGTAGAAATAAATCTGAATGCTATCTTGCACTGTGGACAAAGCTCAAGATGTTCTTTATTGCCATGTCAACATCGTATTTAGTGAAGCGTGGTTTCAGTCCAGTCGTCCAGCTTTTTTTAAAGCAACAAAACAGTCTATAAATTGCTGAACCTGAGAATCTGAGACTTACCTTAAGCGACTTCCAGCCTGATTTTGAGAAGCTGATATCACTACACCAAGCCCATCCATAGCATTGAAAGGAGAAAAAGTTATGTAGTGAATAGCTGGACTGTTAGTTGGACACTCTAAAATTGTTGATGAAATTTGTTTTTACTATAATTAAATAAAGAAATAATTTTATTTGTAGCTTTAAATGGATTTGAGTAGTTTTGCAATAAATTTTGTCACTGTTTTGAATGTGCAATTATAATTTTCTTCCACAGTGCATCATAAATCAAAATACAGTTTTTATGTAATGTGTGGAAGGGGAGAGGAGGGTGCTTGAGTAGTGGTCAGGGAGGCAAAGGAGTGGTTGCCCAAAAATGTTTGGGAACCACAAGTATGCACTCTCCCTATATCCTCTTGGACAGTGGCTCCACTTGTTGGTAGTAGCTGTCAATTTATGTCATTCAGCAGAGCCACGATGCATGTACTAGACCTGCAGGCAATTACTCCAGCAGCATGCATGCCAAGTTTGCTGTTTCATCCAGGAAACCACAGATATCTTCTTTCAGTAATGTGTAAGGACCAACACAGACTATTGAAAGGGACAATGCTAGTACTCTCTCATTGTAAAGAAGACAGAGAAAATTGTTCTGTTCTTATTTAAGGAATTTCATGCCAAAATATGCAGGTTTCAGTGTATCATGCAAAGCTTGCTTTAGAATACTGTTGCCATGTTGTTTGTTGTGCCATTTAGTTCCAAATCTGTCAGAATATTAGGAATGCCTAGGTAGAAGTTCTGTAAACTTTATACTACTATCACCCTTTGCATTATGAAATCATTTCCTTTTAAGTTTGTTATACTAATATCACCCTTTGCATTATGAAATCATTTCCTTTTAAGTTCGTTCCTGATTCCTATTAGACCAGATTTGTCATATAGGACAGGTATGTCAATTTTGGAACAAAACGCTTGTGCAAGATTTATTCATGGTTGCTAATGTTTGTTTCCAGATTTATTCCTTTAGGCGCTGTCCAAATCTTGATTTCTCAAGCAAGTGAAAGGTTTCATTTGTTCTCAGAACATAATTTGAAATCTTTATATGGCAAGTTCAGCTAACGTTTTGGTCAATGATGATTCTCAAGGTGTTAATTATAGCAGCAAACCCAATCCAGAAACCAAAACAAAACAATTGCCACTAGCTTGTAACTGCTACAGAGTTGTCATACTTGCATGATATGCCCCTGCTCAAATTATTGTTCCAAGTTTTGAATCCTTTATTTAATCCTTTAATAGCAATTAGTATACAATCTTGAAACGATGAACCCAAGTGTAAGCTAAGCATCATTTAGCAGTCTGCAAAAGATACGACCTCTACCTGTCCCAAGTTACAAACAGCCATGAAATAATCAGGAATATGTAAATTATTCCCTTTGCCTTCACCACGCCCCCTCTCATGTGACTAATTATCATAATAAATGCAAAACACAGAATACAAAGCAGATAGAGAACAGCTACATGGGTCCTACTTTAATGATAGGAAAGTATAATATTGAATATCAAAGACAGATGTTTAGACGTTGGAGAAGGCCCTTCTCTGTCATTTGTGTAGCTCTATGTTAATTATCACGAACTGGCCTATATCTAAAAATTATTCAGTTTCAAAGTTCAAAGTAAATTTATTGTTGTATACCCTTGAGATTCATTTCCTTGCAGCATTTTACAGAAAAAGGTGTAACCCTGTCACCGGGCTCATATACAAACCTGGCTTGTTAGCTAACTCTGCTAACAGCCACATGACTCAGCAGTGAGAAGGCTACCTTTCATAAGCAATATACGTCTAGGGTTGGTGTGATTTGGGGTTTAACCAAGCAGGAAAGTTAGGACGTTCCGATTAAGGAACCTTGATTGTAGTGAATGCTGTGTAATGACTGCTCCATGCAAAGTGTACGGGGTCTTTCTTTTGTTACATTTAAAATGGCGATTTTGTTATGTTAATCTGTGGAATGCGGCTTTGTTGTGTTTTAACGCTGCAGAGAGTTTGCGCTAGCAGCTTATTGTGGTTTAGAGGGTGATAAGAGGGTGCTATTAGCCAATGGGTGGTTATGTATCGTTTTGTTTTCGGATGCCATGCTGTATGATATGACTGTGGACTGAGTTTTGGCGGGGAGTCGGGAGGAGAGACGAGGAGGACGGCGGACGTGCGGAGAGGCTCCGGTCGATCACTTCGGGTGGTCCCGAGCCGTGGGTCGACGGAATTCGAGTGGTCGTCTGACATCGAATTTGAGCTCCAACGGTAGCGCGCGAAGAACTTGGACTTTGATAAGTGTTGGCGCCTTTTTTTTCCCATTACTTTCCTCTCTGTATCAAATGTATATTAATGCCCTAGAATTAGTAATATCTATAAAGTGTATTTGTTAAAATTTACTGGGTGTGCTGGCTGATGATTGATGTTTGTGATTGATTCGGGCGACGATTGACCCTGAGGGGACTGTTGAAGCAGGTGCTGGGCGGGATTTCCCCTAGACATTCACGAGCCAATACAACAGAACGTTACAAGTGGGGGCTACCGTCAGGGATTTGGATTTTTTTTTCAGGAAAGTTGTACTTGTTGTTGCAGTAAGTGGTGTGAAGATGGAGCGAGATAAGATTGTAAGTTGGTGTGAAATGGAGGAGGTACCGGTGAATCATGCGTGTGTGGTAAGCGGGGTCGATTATCGCATTCCGGCAGAGGTACTGGTGCGAGGGTTGAGTTTGATTAAAGGTATCGGGCAGGTAGAACTTGCTAGAAGGGGTGGGAAAGAACTGGAAGCTAGCTGGATGTTGGTGCGGGCGAGTGTCGACGTCATGACTTTAGAATTACCAGCGACAGTCCATGTCCAGGGGGAGGCGGGGCCGTGGGGTCTCCACACTCTCCCCGAGGACGCAAGTGAGGAGGTGCCAGAGGAGGAGGAGCTAGATGAGGCCCCCGGCCGGGTGCCCGTAGCAAGAGGTAGAGGTGTGGAGTGGGAAGGTTTGGCCAGGCCTCGCCCCCATGGGCTTGAGGAGACTGCCGAGTTAACGGC
Source organism: Mobula birostris (assembly GCF_030028105.1). Lineage (NCBI taxonomy): Eukaryota > Metazoa > Chordata > Chondrichthyes > Myliobatiformes > Myliobatidae > Mobula > Mobula birostris. The sequence continues at coordinate 119,349,622 of NC_092372.1, forward strand.
TGCCATTACCTCCCTGGCAAGAAGGGTTGAGGTGCACCGCCCGAAGCTGAGAATTTTCTCGGGAGCCAAGCCCACCCCGGAAGGGGAGGATGATTATGAGACCTGGGTTGAAGATACATCCCAATTGTTAGAGGTGTGGCCAGTTTCGGATGAGGAAAAGAGACAGCGATTGGTGGAAAGCTTAAGGGGCGGGGCGGCCCGGGTGGTCCGCGATCTGAGAGCGGCACGCCCCTTGGCTTCCCTATCGGAGTGTTTAGACGCTTTGGAGGAAGTGTTTGGACTGTCAGGGGATCCCTAGCGGCATTTAGCAGAGTTTCAACGGATGGGGCAGAGAAGAGGGGAAAAGCTCTCCGACTATGCTTTCAGGCTGGAAGGAAAGCTTACGGGGTTGCTGCGACGAGGTATAGTGAGGGAGGACGATGTGGCGGAGTTAAGGATGAGCCAGATATGTAGCGGTTCCCGGGAGGATGACAGGGTGGCTTGGAGTGTACGGCAGTCATTTAAGCAGAGCTCCCCTCCATCATTCGGACGGCTGATCCGAGAGGTACGGGCCGAGGAGTGTGCTTTGGGCCGACCAGGGGGCTTGGACCCTCAGGGACGGTCTTCAGCAGTTCAGGAGGTGGTAGCCGGGATGAGACCAGAGAAATCCAAGGGGTCCTCGGGGGCCCGTATCGGGAGGAGAGAGGCGGCGAGTAGTGGGTGCTATAACTGTGGGAGAGAGGGGCATTTCCGCCAGGAATGTGAGTGGCCGGGGGCGTGCTACCACTGTGGGGAAGCTGGCCACTTGCGGAAGGATTGTGAGAGACGGGATGCGCCGAGGGGGGAGGGCCCCCAGGCCACCAAGAAGGGAGAGGTGTCGGGAAACTTAAGAGAGGCTCAGTGAGGGAACGGACTGGAGTCTCGGGAGGAACACGTTCCCAGAAAACCTCTATGGAACCCCGGAACGAACAAGCCCAAATTCCTGATCGACTGGTGGGGCCCCGTTCCAGCGTGTCCCTACGGATAGAGGGAATCTTTGCGAAAGCCATCCTTGACACCGGGTCGCAGGTTACCTTACTGTACCAGTCGTTCTACAACAAATATCTGAAGCATTTGGCAGTAACTCCGTTTAACGCATTGGAGATTTGGGGCATAAGTGATGGTGATTACCCGTACGATGGATACTTGTCAGTGAGATTGGAATTTTCAGAGGGAGATGTGGGAGTATCGGAAGCCTTTGAGACGCTGGTGTTGGTTTGTCCGGACCCGGTGGAGACCGGTGGTGCTGCCCTGTTGGTGGGGACTAACTCCCCTCTGGTGCGACGGCTCTTGGGAGCCTGTAAGAAGAAGGGGGGGGAGAACTTTTTGGAGACCCTCTCGGTACACCCCGTGTTCCGAGCAGTGTATGAAGGAGTGAGTGACCCCTAGGGGCTGGACCCGGAGTGCAAACGAGGGACGGTGTGGTGCACTCAGGCGAGGCCTAAGGTGATACAGCCAGGGGAGGCGGCATTAGTGATGGGAACCCCCAGATTCCCCGGATTGCCGCCGGGAGAGGCCCTGCTAGTAGACGCCCCCGACGACCTGGAAAGGGAGTCCTGGTTCCCGACTGGGGCGCTGGTGAGACCTGAATTGCAGAGGCCCTCAGCTGTACAGGCACGGCGGATGGGGGTGATGATACGGAACATAACGGAGAGGGAGATCACCTTTAAGCGCGGGATGCCCCTCGCGCACTTGTTCCCGGTGACGGTGATGTCCAGTGCCCCCGTGAAGCCCACTGGAAGAGAACTATTGGGAAACGGGGGGGCGGCTGACCGAGGAGGCCTTTAATTTTGAAAACTCCCCTGTACCGCCGGCGTATAAGAGCAGGCTGGTGGAGAAGATGCTGAAGTTAGGGGATGTCTTTTCTCAGGGCGAGTTTGATGTAGGGTTTTCCAAGAGCACTCGGCACACCATTCGGGTAACAAATGACACCCCGTTTAGGGAGAGGTCGCGGCGGTTGGCCCCAGCAGATGTGGAGGATGTGCGGCAGCACTTGCGGCAGTTGAAAGATGCAGGGATTATCACGGAGTCCCGAAGCCCATATGCGTCCCCCATAGTGGTGGCAAGGAAGAAAAATGGGAAGGTACGCATGTGCGTGGACTATAGGACCCTGAACCGCCGCACTGTTCCCGACCAATATACGGTCCCGAGGGTGGAAGATGCATTGGCCTGTCTGAGTGGTGCACAGTGGTTCAGTGTATTGGATTTGCGGAGTGGGTATTACCAGATTCCGATGAGCGAGACTGATAAGGAGAAGACAGCCTTTATCTGTCCCCTGGGGTTTTTCCAGTTCGAACGAATGCCCCAAGGTATCTCGGGGGCCCCAGCCACCTTTCAGCGGCTCATGGAGCAGACAGTGGGGGACATGAACCTGCTGGAGGTATTGGTGTACCTGGACGACCTGATAGTGTTTGGATCTACGTTGGAGGAACATGAGGAGCGGCTGCTGAAGGTGCTGAGTTGGCTGAAAGAGGAAGGGTTAAAACTTTCCCTGGATAAATGCCAGTTCTGTAAGACGTCGGTCAGCTATGTCGGGCACATAATCTCGCGAAATGGAGTGGCCACCGATCCGGGTAAGATAGCGGCAGTCACCACCTGGCCGAGACCTCAGAAGGTGAGCGCCTTACGCTCGTTTTTGGGGTTTTGCGGATATTACCGGCGATTCGTGAAAGGATATGCAAAAATGAGTCATCCATTGAACCAGCTGCTGTGTGGCTATCCACCTGTGGGGAGGAGGAGGAAGGGAGACCGAGGGTCGGAGGTAGGAGGATACTTGAACCCGGGGGAGCCTTTTGGATTGAGGTGGGATGCTCAATGTGAGGAGGCGTTCCAATCTCTAAAAAGGGCGCTGACACAGGCCCCGGTGTTGGCTTTTGCTGATCCCCGGAAGCCGTATGTTCTACACACTGATGCCAGTCACGACAGTCTGGGGGCTGTTCTGTACCAGGAACAGGGAAACGGATTGAGGCCAGTGGCGTTTGTCAGTCGGAGCTTGTCGCCATCTGAGAGAAACTATCCCACTCACAAGCTGGAGTTCTTGGCGTTGAAATGGGCGGTGGTGGACAAGTTGAGTGACTACCTATACGGGGCCCAGTTTGAAGTGAGAACTGATAACAACCCCCTCACTTATATCCTGACCGCGGCGAAGCTGGACGCTACTGGGCACTGGTGGTTAGCAGCCTTGTCTGTCTATGAGTTCAGCTTGAAGTACCGCCCGGGGAGTCGGAACATCGATGCAGATGCCCTGTCTCATCGGGCGCACGACGAGTCGGGCACGGCCGAGGAGTGGAAGAGTGTCCCTGCCCAGGGAGTAAAGGCCATGTGTCAAGTTGGGAGCGACGGGGAAGTAGGAGCACAGATGGGAACGGATCGGGCAGTAGATCAACTGGGGGCTGACGGTGACGCACTACCCACTGTTTACTGTAATGTGACTGCTCTGAGGAACAGGCAGCTGCCGGAGTTGAGTCCCCAGGAAGTAAAGGCGGCTCAGCGTGATGACCCAAGCCTTGGCACTATCTGGTACGCGGTTAGCCAGGGTGATATGGGGCAGGTGGAGAAGGCGAAACATGCCTCCGTTCCTCTACTACTGAAGGAGTGGCCCCGGTTGAAGCTGAAGAACCACGTCCTGTACCGAGTCACGTCGCCTCCGGACCACCCCCGGCGCTGGCAGCTGGTCATGCCTGAGAAGTATCAAAAGGCTGTGCTTCAGGCTCTACATGATGATTCCGGGCACTTAGGGGTAGAGAAGACCTATGGATTAGTCAAGGACTGGTTTTACTGGCCCCGGATGAGGGGGGAGGTGGAAGAATACTGTAAGACCTGTAGCCGTTGCGTCAGGAGGAAGACCTTGCCTGCGCAGGCGGCTCCGTTATCCCACTTGCAGAGTGCAGGACCCATGGACCTGGTGTGTATGGATTTCCTGTCTATTGAGCCGGACACCAGCAATACCGCGAATGTTTTGGTCCTCACGGATCACTACACTAGATATGCGCAGGCTTTTCCTACTAAGGATCAGAAAGCGACTACAGTGGCGAAGGTGTTATGGGAGAAGTACTTTGTTCATTATGGCCTTCCCCGGCGGATCCACAGTGATCAGGGACGGGACTTCGAGAGCAGGCTTATCCATGAATTGCTGGATATGCTTGGGGTTGAAAAGTTCAGAACCACCCCCTATCACCTGCAGGGTGATCCTCAACCCGAGAGGTTTAACCGGACCCTGCTGGACATGCTCGGCACCTTGGAGATTGGACGGAAGAGTAAGTGGAGTCGGCACATCGCCCATTTGGTTCATTGTTACAATTGTACTCGCAATGATGCTACGGGGTACTCGCCCTACTATCTGATGTTCGGACGGGAAGCGAGGTTGCCCATTGATCTGTGTTTTGGGACTGAAGCGGGGGAAATACCTTCGAAGCCATGTCTGAAGTACGTGTCCGATATGAGGAGAGAGTTGAAAAGGGCATACGAGTTGGCTGAGGCGGCAGCCACCAAGCAGAACCAGCGGAATAAAAGGAGGTATGATCAGAAGGTAAAGTTCGTCCAGCTATTGCCGGGAGACCGAGTCCTTATCCGGAATTTATGACTACAGGGTAAGCACAAGTTGGCGGACCGTTGGGCAGCCACCCCATATGTGGTGGAGAGTCAGATGCCGAATCTCCCGGTTTACCGGGTGAGACCTGAGGGCGGGCAGGGGCCTGTCAAGGTACTCCATCGGAACCACCTGTTGCCTCTGGGTCGAGAGGTGAAGATGGACCCAGAGTCCGAATGGGAGTTTACTCCTAGTACGAGGACTCTGCGAGGGTGCGGGGCGCGGGAAGAGCCTGCTGCGAAGACAACGGGGCCGGTCCCCACCTTGAGAAGGGATACGTCATCGGAAGATGATGATTCGGACGTGTGGTACCTGCTTCCGTTCGCTGATTCCCCGGGGCCAGGAGAAGAGACTCTTGGCCCTTCCATCACTGAGGCGGGGGAACCGAGGGAGGGCGTTGCAGAGCCGCCTGTATTACAGCCGGCATTGGGGGAGGAGAGGGTGGAGGCAGAACCGGAGCCAGAGGGCTCACCGGGGCAGAGGGATCCCGGAGAAGGGGAAGGTCCGTCAGATAGGCTTGAGGGGTCAACTGGGGTGTCTGAACAGGGAGAGACAGCAGAGGAAGTCCAGAGGCCTCAGAGGAGTAGGCATCCTCCGGAAAGACTCACTTATATAGCGCTGGGAGAGCAGGGTGTGATCTCTACTGCCCTGCAAAGTTATGTCACTGAGTTATGCACCTGGGTTGGGTTTTGTGTTTTACAAGGAGTACTAGTGAATTCTGTTAACGTCATGAGGGCATGAGTTTTTTAGGTGGGGGGAGAGTGTACGGGGTCTTTCTTTTGTTACATTTAAAATGGCGATTTTGTTATGTTAATCTGTGGAATGCGGCTTTGTTGTGTTTTAACGCTGCAGAGAGTTTGCGCTAGCAGCTTATTGTGGTTTAGAGGGTGATAAGAGGGTGCTATTAGCCAATGGGTGGTTATGTATCGTTTTGTTTTCGGATGCCATGCTGTATGATATGACTGTGGACTGAGTTTTGGCGGGGAGTCGGGAGGAGAGACGAGGAGGACGGCGGACGTGCGGAGAGGCTCCGGTCGATCACTTCGGGTGGTCCCGAGCCGTGGGTCGACGGAATTCGGGTGGTCGTCTGACGTCGAATTTGAGCTCCAACGGTAGCGCGCGAAGAACTTGGACTTTGATAAGTGTTGGCGCCTTTTTTTTTTCCCATTACTTTCCTCTCTGTATCAAATGTATATTAATGCCCTAGAATTAGTAATATCTATAAAGTGTATGTGTTAAAATTTACTGGGTGTGCTGGCTGATGATTGATGTTTGTGATTGATTCGGGCGACGATTGACCCTGAGGGGACTGTTGAAGCAGGTGCTGGGCGGGATTTCCCCTAGACATTCACGAGCCAATATAACGGAACGTTACAAAAGTTATTGTCCGCCAGGATATTAACAGATCATACACCAGTGTAAAATTACAAAAAAAGTATATTTACCAAATTTTCAACTTGAACAAACAGTTACAGAAAAAGAAAAGAAAAATAACAGGGCCCATTACAGTTAAACCAGTGCAATGTCCACATAAACTTTGGAGCTCATCTTTGGAGTAGTCGGGTGTATCAGTCTACTCAGCTGAACCCACGCTCTGCTTAAAGGACGCCAGCAACAGTTTGGACTTCCCTTGAAGACCATCTCGAACAAACTGGCTCTCTTAGGAGTATTGGTACTTACACTGTGGAACCATTCACCTGCACAAAGCACTTCTTACAACGGAGTCTCTCCTTCAAACGGCATTCTGTGGCATCTTCCCTTGTGCCCTGCTCAGCAGCTCCAGTCAAAAGACCCCAAACCCAGACTCCTGCCCTTCAGAAATCTGATCCTGCTCAGCTCTCCCGAATCTTCCACTGGGCAGAAAGTTACAATTGGCTGGCACAACATTCCCAAGTTGGACAACATGGTTCCTTAGCTTTAACCAAAGCCAAAACACAATTACTAACAGGGCACACTGCTTTTGCAGAAAACTGCTGAAATAAAAATACCTCACAGCGTAGCAGTAGAAATCTTATCCAGGGAATTACAAAAGAAATGTAGAATTTTTCAAAAAAACTGAACGCAAGCTGACAAAGAAGACAAGAAGTCGCTATTGAGTGTCGACTTTTGTGTGTGGCTCTGATGGGAATCAACAGGTATTTCCGTTTAGGACTATTAAAGCTGAAAATCATGGTCATAGCCATGGGTACTTCAGTTAACAGCATCATCTTAAGACATTTAAAAATTATCAATCCCTAATATCAATGAACTTCAGATGGCAGTCTTGGGTTGTGCTTGTAGTTTCCGTTTAAGAAAACGGAAGCAGGGGTCCGTACTGGTCCACAGATACAGTTGAAACACAGAGGACTTAGACTTCCACTCCTGACTGTCTTGCTGGCAGATGTATACAATCTCTGGAAAATAAATTGAAGACCTTAGAGGAAAATTGCTGTATCAGAGGGTCATCAAGGACTATTATGCACTTTGCTTCATGGATGCATGGCAATCCCCTGTCATTTTTGACACAGAGCTCCAGCTTGTTGGTTTCACCAATCTCTGCAAAGACAGGACAGCTCAGCCTTTTAAAGGTAGGTAAGGTGGAGAATGCTTTATGGTTAACTCATTGCAGTGCGCAAACATGGTGGTTCTGTCTCAGTCCTGCTCACCCAACCAGGAAATCTAGTGGTCAAATGGCATCCATTTTATCTGCTAAGGAAGTTTTCTGCCATCTCCCTGGTAGCGATGTATATTCTACTTGAGGTCAATGTCAGGCAGACACTGGAGGAGCTGAGCAATGTAATCAGCAGGCACAAAATGATGTTAAAGGCATCCGTTAGTCTTGCGAGACCATGGATCTGGGCCTGGAAAGTCTTCACTCTCCAGGGCGCAGGCCTGGGCAAGGTTGTATGGAAGACCAGCAGTTGCTCATGCTGCAAGTCTCCCCTCTCCACGACACCAATGTTGTCCAAAGGAAGGGCATTAGGACGCATACAGCTTGGCACCGGTGTCGTCGCAGAGCAATGTGTGATTAAGTGCCTTGCTCAAGGACACAATACATGTTGCCTTGGCTGGGGCTCGAACTCATGACCTTCAGGTCGCTAGTGCAATGCCATAACCACTTGGCCACGTGCCCACCAAAATGATATACCCTGATGCTTTTCCTATCATTGCAGGAGATTTAGATCAGGCTAACTAAGATAAGACTCTGAACAACTACTACCGGTGCAACCGGAGGAGCCAACACACTTGACCACTTTATATCACCATCAAGAATGCCATCCCATTCCCACACTATGGAAATTCTGATCATCTGGCTGTACTCCTACCCCCAGTATATAGGCAGAGACTAAAGATCGCAGCACCAATGGTGAGGACCAAGAAGGTATGGTCAAAGGAGGTGGAGTGCTTACAGGACTGTTTTTAGTCAGTGGACTGGACGGTATTTGGGAATTCATCCTCCAGTGTGAATGATTACACCACAGATGTCACTAACTTTGTCAAGACTTGCGTGGTTGAGCGTTTGCCTTCGAGAACATATCCAAATCAAAAGCTGTGGATAAACCAGGAGACTCATAATCTGCTGAGGGCAAGATAGGTAGCATTCAAGACCAGTGATCCAAAACTATACAAGAAGTCCAGGTATGACTTATGAAAGGATATTTTAAAGGTGAGAAAACAATTCTGATTGAGGTTAGAGACTGAATCAGATGCATATCAGCTCTGTCAGGGTTTGCAGGTCATTACTTCCTACAAAGTGAAACCTAAGATCATGAAAGGCTGTGATGCTTCACTCCCAGATGAGCTCAAAGCCTTTTATGCACACTTTGAAAGGGAGAATAAAACCACACCTGCAGCATCTGGTGACCCTGTGATCTCTGTCTTAGACACTGATGTCAAAACATCTTTCAAGATGGTGAACCCTCACAAGATGTCAGGCTCTGATAGTGTATCTAGTAGAGCTCTGAAAATCTGCCACCTGCTTCAAAATGGAGACAATAATACCAGCTCCAAAGAAGGACAGGTGAAATGCCTCAATGTCTATCACCCAGAGGCACTCACATGTACTTTAATGAAATGCTTTGTGAGATTGGTCATGGCTAGAATAAACTCCTGACTAAACATTGACCCATTGCATTTTGCTCATGACCTCAATATGTCCACAGCAGATGCAATCTCATTCCCTCTTCACTTGGCCTTGGGTCACCTGGACAATAGTATTACCTATGTCAGGCTTCTGTTTATTGACTACAGCTCAGCGTTCAACACAATCGTACCCTCAGTTCTAATCAACAAACTCCAAAGTCTGTGCCTCTGTACCTCCCTCTGCAACCGGATTCTTGACGACTTCACTGACAGTTTGTACAGATCAGAAATAACATCATCTTGCTGACAGTCACCACTGATGCACCTCAAGGACGCGTGCTTCACTCATTTCCCTATTCTCCTTACACCCATGATTGTGTGGTTGAGCACAGCTTAAACACCGTGTATAAATTTGCTGATGACACAACTATTGTTGGCAGAACTTCAGATGGTGACAAGGAGACGTACAGGAGTGAGAGATCAGCTGCTTGAGTGGTGTCGCAGCAACAGCCTTGCAGTCTGTGTCAGTAAGACCAAGAAATTGATTATGGACTTTAGCAAGGGAAGTCGAGGGAGCACACACCAGTCCTCATCAAAAGAACAGCAATGAAAAGGGTTCCTGGATGTGAACATCTCTGAGGGTCTATCCTGGGCGTAACGTATTGATGCAATTACAAAAAGGCATGGCAGTAGCTATATCTCATTAGGAGTTAGAGGAAAAGTGGTATGTCACTAAAGACACTTATAAAGTTTTACGGATGTATACTAACTGGTTGCATCATTGTCTGGTGTGGAGGGGCCACTGCACAGGATCGGAGGGGAGCTACAGAAAGTTGTAAACTCAGCCAGCTCTATCATGAGCAGTAGTCTCCCCAGCATCCAGGACATCTTCAAAAGGCAGTACCTTAAAAAGATGGCATCCAACATTACAGACCCTCATCACCCAGGACAGTGCTCTCTTCTCATTGCTACCATCAAGGAGGAAGTGCATGAAGCTGAAGGCACACAGTCAATGTTTTGGGAACATCTTCCTCTCTGCCATCAATTTTCTGATGGGCTTTGAACCTATGAGTTCTACCTCAGTACTTTTTCACTCTCTTTTTGCACTACTTATTCAATTTAATATTCTGTTTTATGTATAATACTGTAATTTATAGTATTGCTTTGTACTGCTACCACAAAACGAAAATATTGTTATGCAATTTGCAAAAAGTCAACAAATAGTATCAATAAAAATAATACTGAGAATATGAGTTGTAAGGAGTCCTTGAAAGTATGTCTGTAGATCATGGCTGGGGAGTGGGGGTCTTTGATGATGGATGCTACTTTTCTTGTGTTGGCACTTGATGTAAATGTCACCTTTGATGGACTGGGCTGTATCCACCACTCTTGTAGCCTTTTTTGTTCTACAAGGTGTGGCTACCAGTAGTCACAGACTTCTTTACAGGTGTCCCCGCTTTTCGAACGTTCGCCTTATGAAACCTTGCTGTTATGAAAGACCTACATTAGTTACCTGTTTTCGCTAACAGAAGGTGTTTTCACTGTTACGAACAAAGGCAGCGTGCGAAAAAAGCAGCGCGCGCTCCGAGCAGCCAAGCTCCTCCCCCGGAACTGCATTCTAGCCGGCATTGCTTAAACACCTGCCTGTGAGCAGCCGTTAGCAAGATGAGTTCTAAGGTATCGGAAAAGCCTAAAAGAGCTTATAAGGGTGTTACACTTAGCGTAAAACTAGACATAATTAAGCATTTGGATCGTGGTGAATGAAGTAAGGGCAAAGTGAGTTTGGCTTGTGGAAGTTGACAAAGATGATGTTGAAGAGGTTTTGGCATCCCATGACCAAGAACTGACAGATGAAGAGCTGATGCAATTGGAAGAGGAAGGGATAACAATCGAAACCGAATGCTGTAGCGAACGGACCGAAAGCGAAGTCGTCCAGGAACTGAGTGTGAAGCAACTGCATGAGATTTTCGCTGTAATGATAAAGTACGACTTTAATTTTGAAAGGGTACGTAGGTTTAGGGCATATTTGCAAGATGGTTTAAGTGCTTACAAAGAACTGTATGATAGAAAAATGCACGAGGCTAAGCAGTCAAGCGTATTGTCGTTTTTCAAGCCTTCCACGTCAACCACAGCAGACGACGAACCTCAACCTTCGACATCGAGGCAGGCAGACATAGAAGAAGATGACCTGCCTACCCTGATGGAAGCAGATGATGATGAGATGACACCCCAGTGTCCCACCACTCCAACCCCCAGGCCGCGGACCAATACATTGCCGCGGAGAATGCAGTGGTAGCCAGGACGCACCCAACACATCTTTAAGAAAAAAGCTGAAATAAACAAGCTAATTAATTAGGTGCCGCCCGGCATGTAAATGTCAGCTCAGATCAGAGGCTAACCCTAACCCTAATGCGACGCAATCGGCAATCGCCTCTGATCTGGGCCGACATTTACGTGCCGGGTGGCACCTAATTAATTAGCTTGTTTATTTCAGCTTTTTTTGTAAAGATGTGCTGGGCGCGACCCGGCTACCACTGCACCACTGCATGCTTCGCGGATCGCTATTGGTCAGCGGCCTGGAGTTTGGGGACCACTGCACCACCCCAACCTCCGACAACTCAGCCTAACACACCATCCTCAGTGTGCTCGCTGTCTTCCCAGTTCTAGTAAGTGATACTACACCGTACATACATTATTTCTACTTTAAATAGGCTGTGTATTTTTATGTGTTATTAGGTATGATTTGGCAGCTTCATAGCTTAAAGGTTACTGGAGAGAGTGTTTCTGCCGAGAGCACTTGCGCTGTGTTTCTGCCGAAAGCGCTTGCGTGAGATTTTCACTACGGAGAACAGTGCGACAATGATTGTAGAAAAGTATTTCTACTTTATATATGCTGTGTATTTATCATATCATTCCTGCTTTTACTATATATTATTGGTATTTTAGGTTTTATGTGTTATTTGGCATGATTTGGTAGGTTATTTTTGGGTCTGTGAACGCTCACAAATTTTTCCCATAGAAATAAATGGTAATTGCTTCTTCACTTTACGACATTCCGGCTTACAAACCGTTTCATAGAAACTCTCTACCTTCGGATGGTGGGGGAAACCTGTATTATCTGATATGTTGTGAATGAAATTGTGCATTGTACAATCATCAAGCAATCAAACCTATTTCTGATACCACTAAGGATGAAGGTGGTTGTGTCTATAACATTTTCACATTGAATTCCTTCAACGAGTTCTGCAGCTGAGTTGAGTGACCATGGCTGCAACTACCATTTATGGTGATTTACAGCTTGAATCCGTAGGTGGTTTTATTTTGATTCTTTCAGAGTTTCTTGATATCAAGTGCTGGAGCAAGTGTTCCCAGCAGAATTTAAACAGTATGTGTGCAGGTTATTGACATATAAGTGCCACTTCCTTTGTATTGTTGACAATATATTCCATCAGTTTGGTTAAATTTAGGATGGATACTAATATTACAAATTGGATTTGAATAGCAGGTTGTGGAGGGGACATAGCTGGGGAGTTTCTTTTTTTTTGATACCATCAGGGGCACTCCAGAAACTGTCCATGGACAACTTGGCTGGCTATCTGGCTACTTATAAAACACGTGTTCAGTACTAAAAGTGGAGTGTTATTTTGTCACTTATCTTTCGTGGCAGACTTGATTATGGGATGATGGAGATCTAAGGAAGAGATCAAGGCAGTTTATCTGCTTGGTAAAAATATTCAGTCTTACACCGCCACTACCTTGGAAGAAGCGCTGCAAGCGAGGTAGTAGGGCCGGCGTCCTGGTGAGGCTGAGACGGCGTGCTAACTGATCACCGCTCCCTAGCATACTGCTCGCTGATGTTCTGTCCCTGGATAACAAGCTTTTTTGAACTGAAAGCCAGAATCTCCTATCAGTGGGAAACAAAAGAATGCAACGTTTTGTGCTTTATGGAGACCTGGCTGACAGAGGAGATACTAGATTATGCCATCGAGCCCTCTGGATCCTCCCTTTTCCAGGCAGACGGGTCAAAAAACCTCACTGGGAAGAGTAAAGGAGGAGGGGTATGCTTCATGGTCAACCATGCTTGGTGTGAGCCCCAGAATGTGCATGCCCTCAAATCCTTTTGTGTCCCAGACCTGGAATTCCTGGTGCTGCTGTGCAGACCATACTTGCTGCCTAGGGAGTTCACGGCTGTTATCACGTTTTGACACAGGCCGATACTGACCTGGCTCTTAAGGAACTGTACGAGACTGCACACCCAGAGACTGCCTTCATTGTCGCTGGTGACTTCAACTGAGCGTCGCTGACGAAAGTCTCTCCAAAGTTTTGTCAGCACAACCAGGTGAGCATTCATGGAGATAACATACTTGACTACTGTTACACTTCCTTCTGCAATGCTTACAAAGCTCTCCTTTGTCCTGCTTTTGGAAAATCAGATCACTCTTTGATTCTGCTTTTGCCGACGTACAGGCAGAAGCTGAAACAAGAGGCAGCCATAGTTAAAACTGCCCACTGTTGGTCCGACGAATCGACCTCCATGCTGTAGGACTGCTTCGATGACATCGACTGGAATGTCTTCTATGATGAGGATGTCTCCAAGTTCACTGATGGAGTCACGTGCTTCATCCGGAAGTACATTGGTGATGTTGTCCCCCAGACGTCGGTCAGGGTTCTCCCGAACCAGAAAACCTGGATCAGTAGTTCAGTGCGAGCAGCACTTACTGCGCGATATCGAGCTTACGATGCTGGCAATCAACCAGAGCTCAAAAAAGGCAGCTATGATCTGCACAAAGCTATCAAGGCTGCGAAACAACAATATAGGAACAAGATTGAGTCAAGATTCACAACGAATAGCACACATGACTTGTGGCGAGGGCTGCAGACTTCAAAGCCAAAAGTTGTGGTGCCGCCAACAATGCTTCCTCTCTCCCAGATGAGCTCAATCACTTTTACACTCGGTTCGATGTCACTAACTCTGAGCCTCCGAGGAAAGCCACCCCAACAACCTGCAACCTGGTCATCTCTGAGGCTGAGGTACGCAGATGTTTACAACGAGTGGACAGTCACAAGGCTGTGGGACCGGACGACATCCCAGGGCGAGTGCTCAGGCTGTGCACTGCACAACTGGCAGGTGCGTTTACTGATATTTTTAATCTCTCCCTCTCCCAGTGTTGAGTGCCCTCCTGCTTCAAATTATCCACCATTGCCCCTGTACCAAAAAAGACCAAGGTAACATGCCTGAACGACTGGCATCCTGTCGCACTCACCTCAATAATAAGCAAATGCTTTGAGAGGCTGGTCAAGGATTACATCTGCAGCTTGCTACCACCCATCCTGCACCCCCTGCAATTCGCCTACCGACACAACCGATCGACAGATTATGCAATAGCCACTGCTCTACGCACCGTCCTTGCACATCTGGAGAAGAAGGATGCTAATGTGGGAATGCTGTTCTTGGACTACAGTTTAGCATTCAACATCATAGTTCCATCCAGGCTCGACAAGAAGCTCAGAGACCTCTGCCTTGACCCTGCCTTGTGCAGTTGGATCCTGGACTTTCTGTCAGATTGCCAGCAGGTTGTAAGAATGGGCTCCCTCACTTCCAGCCCTCTGACTCCCAATACAGGAGCCCCTCAAGGCTGCGTACTGAGTTCCCTTCTTTACTTCCTGTATACCCATGACTGTATTGCCACCCACAGCTTTAGTCTGCTAATTAATTTTGCCGACGACACTACATTGATTGGTCTTATCTCAAACTATAATGAGGTGGGCTATAGGGAAGAAGTCATCTCTCTGACACAGTGGTGTCAAGAAAACAACCTCTCCCTCAATGTTGTGAAAGCAAATGAGCTGGTTGTGGATTGCAGGAGGAATGGAGACGTGCTAATCCCTATTGACATCAACGGATCTGGGGTTGAGAGGGTAAACAGCTTTAAGTTCCTTGGCATCCACATCACCGAGGACCTCATGTGGTGTATACACACCAGCTATGTGGTGAAAAAGGCACAGCAGCACCTCTTTCACCTCAGACAGTTGAGGAAGTTTGGTAGGAGCCCCCAAGTCCTAAGAACTTTCTACAGGGACACAATTGAGAGCATCCTGACTGGCTGCATCACTGCCTGGTATGGGAACAGTGCCTCCCTTAATCACAGGACTCTGTACAGAGTAGTGCGGACAGCCCAGCACATCTGTAGTTGTGAACTTCCCATGATTCAGGACATTTACAAGAACAAGTGTGTAAAAAGGGCCCGAAGGATCATAGGGGAGCCAAATCACCTAAACCACAATCTATTCCAGCTGCTACCAACTGCGAGGTGGTACTGCAGCATAAAAGCCAGGACCAACAGTCTCCAGGACAGCTTCTTCCACCAGGTCATCAGACTGATTAACTCATGATGATTCACACTGTATTTCTATCTTACATTGATTGTTCTATTTACTATAAAATACTATGATTGCACATTGCACATTTAGACGGAGACATAACGTAAAGATTTTTACTCCTCATGTATGTGAAGGATGTAAGAAATGTAAATCAATTCAATTCAATTTAAACTTTTCCTGTAACTTAGGTCCTCAATCCTGACAGCGCCCTTGTAAATTTTTACTGCATTCTATCACTCTTATTGATATCTTTCCTGTTGGTAGAAGACCAAGACTGCACACAATACTCTGAATTTGGCCTCATCAATGTCTTATACAATTTCAGCATAACGCTCAAACTCCTGTACTCAGTACTTCAATTTATGAAGGCTAATGTGTCAAAAGCTTTCTTTACAACTCCATCACCTCTATTGCTTCTTTTGTCAGCTAGTACATGTTGGAAATTTGAGTTCTGCCCAACTTCATCATAAGACATAGGAGCAGGACAAGGCTATTTGGCCCGTCAAATCTGCTCCATTATTCAATCATGGTTGATTTATTATCCCTCTCAATGCCATTCTGCCTTTTCTCTGTAACCTTTGACACCATGACAAATCAAGAACCTATTAATATTCCACTTTAAATATACCCAGTGACAGCTTCCACAGCAGTCTGTGGCAAAGAGTTGCACAGATTCACCATCTTCTATAGTTAATCCTGCTCATCTCTGTTCTAAATGGACTTCCCGCTATTCTGGCAGCACACACAAAATGCTGGTGAAATGCAGCAGGCCAGGCAGCATCTATAGGAAGAAGTACAGTCGACCTTTCAGGCCGAGACCCTTTGTCAGGACTAACTGAAAGAAGAGATAATAAGAGATTTGAGAGGGGGAGGGGGAGATCCGAACTGATAGGAGAAGACAGGAGGGGGAGGGATGAAGCTAAGAGATGGAAAGTCAATTGGCAAAAGGAATACAAGGCTGGAGAAGGGAGAGGATCATGGGATGGGAGCACCAGAGGAAGATGGAGAGCAGGCAAGGAGTTATTGTGAGAGTGACAGAGAGAGGAAAAAAGGGGGAAAAATAATAAATAAATAAGTAGACAGATAGATAAATAAATAAATAAGGGATGGGGTAAGAAGGGGAGGAGGGGCATTAACGGAAGTTAGAGAAATCAATGTTCATGCCATCAGGTTGGAGGCTACCCAGACGGAATATAAGATGTTGTTCCTCCAACCTGAGTGTGGCTTCATCTTGACAGTAGAGGAGGCAATGGATAGACATATCTGAATAGGAATGGGACATGGAATTAAAATGTGTGGCCACCGGGAGATTCTGCTTTCTCTGACGGGCAGAGCGTAGGTGTTCAGCGAACCAGTCTCCCAGTCTGCGTCGGGTCTCACCAATATATAGAAGGTCGCACCGGGAGCACCGGATGCAGTATATCACTTCAGCCGACTCACAGGTGAAATGTCGCCTCACCTGGAAGCAGGGGCGTTTCTACGGAAAATAGTGCCTTATGGCAAGCACTGAAATTGCGCCCCTGTCCAAACATCTGACACCCATCTTTTAGATAACTTTACCATAATATCAGAGCTCAAAAATACAAGTCAAGTTTGTTAATCTTTTAATTAACAATATTGGCACTATATGAAAATTATAACTGCACCTTCCTTGCTTTCACTGATGCAAATTGGTCTATGATGTGATCAAAGTCAGTTTTTTCTGTTTCTTCTGTTTCTACACTCAGCAGAGCAAGATCACAGAGTCTGCCTTGACCCATGGAGGCTCTCAAATACGAAAGTATTATTTTTAACTTGCTGAATGATCTCTCACAGCTGGCAATGGAAACTGCGATGGTTAGCATTATCTGAATATCAATGCAAAGATTAAGACGCTCTCATCTCCATACTGAACAATAAATTCAAGAAGCTCTTCAGGTCTTGATATTTTCATGTTGACCTGCCTTGATAGCAACATTCTGCAATCCAAAATTTCTTCATATAGCTGCTGTCCCATCAACATTAGAGCTGTACAATTCACCCAAATTTTCGTACTTCTTCTTTAGGTTGTTACTGTCGGTGCCGTAACACAGTCCCTGGACATCAAGAAGGAACCCAAACTTCGCGTCAGTGTTGTGCAAACGAGCGAACCTATCATCCATTTCTCTGTGGAGACGGTGAAGTGTTCCCTTCATGACTCTTTCCATTTCCTCCTTAGCTGTTAACCCAGCGTCTCTCGACGTTTCTTTCGTCTCTGACGTCTTTCAACTTCAATATTCCATTCTTGACAGAGACCGACTCCTTCGAGTGACTCACTGACCCCCCAACAGTTCTCTTTCATCATAAAAATGATCTCGGAGGGCTTTCAAATCCAGGACAGCATCGTGGAAGTACATGCTAGGATCCTGCAGCCTCTTTTGAATACGGTCAATGCGAATAAGTACTTTGTTCCAAAATCCTAGCAAAATCAGAAAATTGTAATCAACATGCAGCTGTACAGCTGCCTTGTGTCACTTCTTGTTTCACTGGTCTCATTTTCATTGTCTATCATGTCCTGGAGAACTTGAAGTATCTCTTGAAGGTACTGGTTGACGGGCTTCAATGCTTCTGTCCTTGCACTCCACCTGGTTTTGGATTCCGACTTAACAACCACAGGCACGGCGTTTATGAGTTCTTCCCAGCGCTGTGTTGAATGAGAGGAAAACACGTAGAGAGCTTCGATGGTTCCAAAAAACGTGACCATCATTGTATCCTGCTCGGCTTCATGTACACCCACCAAGTTGAGTGAGTGATTGTCACAATTCACAAGCACTGCCAGGTTGTTTTTCTCACTTATTCTTTGATGAACACCACTTCTGTGTCCAGCCATCACAGCAGCGTTGTCATAGCACTGTGACCGACAACCTTGTAGCTCCATTTCGTCCTTCTCTAACTGTTTCAAGATGTCTTCAACCAAGCTCTCAGCATCCTTCTGGCTTATCTGGATAAAACCAAGGAAGAATTCTCTAACACGGACTGTTTTCCTCTCAAAATCAACTTCCACATACCTCACTATTTCTGACATCTGCTTATGGTGTGCCTGATCAGGAATCGAGTCGAACATGAGACCATAGTACTTGGCTTTATGAATGCTTCTCAGTAAACTCTGGCAAACAGTGGATGCCATCATGTGGATGAATTCATTCTGGACATCCAGTGAAAGATAAGACGTGGATCCAGGATGACTTTCCAAATGAGTGAGGTGTTCTTGTATGACAGAGTTAAAGATGGCCAGTAGTTTCAGTAAGCCAAGGAAATTTCTCACATTGGAATCATCATCTAGCTGAAGTGACTCCCTGTGTCCTCGCAAAGCCAGGTTCTGAGTCACAAGGAATTTTATGCAGTGAAGGATTCTTGTCAAGATATCACGCCACTTCTGCTTTTCCTTCTCAATCTGTGACTGAAATACCACGTCAATAACTCCTCTGTTTCCAGCTAAATTTCTTTCCATTTCTTTCCACTGTGTGAAAAGAAATGGGGCTTTTCCACTGCCCGATGATTCTTGGCATTTTCATGAACACTAATCCTTTCAGGTACTTTCCACTGGTTGAATCCACTTTCCTGCTCCAATGAGGATTGATGGTCTGACCGGGAATAGAGAAGACAACAGATGCAAAGTGCAGACTTTTTAGAAGGGGATTAGACCAGCCATGAGCAAGTCACTTCCTCACCATGACCATTTCCCAGTTTCCTCTTGAACCAAGTTTTGTTCATTGAGCGGTTATTTGTTGGTAGGAAAGGCCCCTCACTGTTCTGGAAATACTTTGAACCCAGTTTTATTATTTCTGTTCTCAATGCGTCAGGCAGAATTTCTTTTCCAGTATCCTTGTCGAACTTCAGAAGTCCATTGTCATGCTGTTCAATCACTTCTGGTATGACAGTTCGAGGTTTTTTGACACCATCCAGTTCACTAAGTTCATTGTCGTCAGGTTCAATTTCATCAGGTAAAATCTCATCAATAAACTCAACATCACCACCACCACAACCATCGTCTTCCCCTCCTATCATGTCCACGTTCTCTGTGGCAGCCTTACTCTTAATCTCGTCATACTCTGATTTATCTGACTTAACTTCCTCCTTGGCTTGTGACGCATTTGTCCTTGATCCACCTTTGGATTCTAACAAACTTGTAGCAGGTGCAGGCAACTCCATGGAACGTGTCGAACTACTTTTTCCGGGCTTTTCAAAGAAGGGCATGAAGAACTTGCTCGACTTATTGGCTTCCTCCGCCTCCAACTTTCGTCTCTTCCGTCCTTCAGCTCCACTTTCCTTCTTCGTGAAGAAATATTTCATGGTCTTCTTACACAATGCTTTGAAATAAGGCCATCCTAGTGAAGAAATATTTCATGGTCTTCTTACACAATGCTCTGAAATAAGGCCATCCTAGTGCTTCTCACCCATGATAATCAGAGATAGATCATACATCTGAAGAAAATTCTTTTTTCACTATCCAAGGATGGCTTGTCTTGACTTTAATAGAAACTGCTCAGTGGTGCCTCCCCCCCCCCCCTTCCAGTGGCGCCCAGGGCACGTGCCATACCTGCCATACCTTAGATACGCCACTGCCTGGAAGGACTGTCTGGGGCCCTGAATGGTGGTGAGGGAGGAAGTGTAAGGGCAGGTGTAGTACTTGTTCCACTTACAAGGATAAGTGCCGGGAGGGAGATTGGTGGGAAGGGTTGGGGAGGACGAATGGACAAGGGAGCCCAGTGGCCACGCATTTTAATTCCGCGTCCCATTCCCATTCCCATTCTGATATGTCAATCCGTGGCCTCCTCTACTGTCAAGATGAAGCCACACTCAGGTTGGAGGAAAAACACCTTATATTCCGTCTGGGTAGCCTCCAACCTGATGGCATGAACATCGACTTCTCTAACTTCCGCTAATGCCCCACCTCCCCTTCTTACCCCATCCCTTATCTATTTGTTTAATTATTTATTCATTCATTCATTCATTCTTTCATTTATTTCCCTTTTTTCTCTCTTTTTCTCTCTCTGTCCCTCTCACAATAACTCTTTGCCTGCTCTCCATCTTCCGCTGGTGCTCCTCTCCCCATTTCTTTCTCCCTAGGCCTCCCGTCCCATGATCCTCTCCCTTCTCCAGCCTTGTATCCCTTTTGCCAATCAACTTTTCAGCTCTTAGCTCCATCCCTCCCCCTCCTGTCTACTCCTATCATTTTGGATCTCCCCCTCCCCTTTCCGCTTTCAAATCTCTTACTATCTCTTCTTTCAGTTAGTGCTGACGAAGGGTCTCGGCCCGAAATGTCGACTGTACTTCTTCCTATAGGTGCTGCCTGGACTTTCCACTAGAATTTTGTGTGTGTTGCTTGAATTTCCAGCATCTGCAGACTTCCTCGTGTTTGCGTTTTTAAAAATCCCTCTTCTGAGGCTGTTCCGTTTGGTCCTAGCCTCCCCGACTAGGAGAAATATCCCTTCCACATCCACTCCATTGTTGCCTTTCAATATGCGATAGGTTTCAAAGCCCTCCCCCCCCCACCTCATTCTTCAAACTCCAGCAAGTATAGGCCCAAAGCCATCAAATGCACCCCATAGGTTAACCCTTTCATTCCTGGGATCACTCTCATGAACCTTTTCTGGATCCTCTCCAATGCTCCCACATCCTTTCTTAGAAAAGGGGGCCCAAACTGTTCACGATATGCTAAGTGCGGTCTGACCAATATTGTATAAAGTCTCAACATTACATCCGTGCTTTTATATTCTGGTCCTCTCAAAATGAATGCAGGCGTCGTATTTGCATTCTTTACCACCAACTCAACCTGCAAGTTAACCTTTATGGAATCCTGCTCTAAGTCTCTCAGTCCCTTTGCACTCTGATTTCTCAATTTGCTCCCTGTTTAGAAAATAGTGTACTCCTTTATCTTTCTACCAAAGTGCATGACCATATACTTCCCTACATTATATTCCATTTGCCCTTTCTTTGCCCATTTTGCTAATCTAAGTTCTTTTGTAGACTCCCTGCTTCCTCAACACTGACTGCCCCTCCACCTGTCTTGTATCATCTGCAAACTTGGCCATAAAGCTTTCAATTCTGCCATGCAAGTCATTGACATACAACGTGAAAAGAAATGAATCCAACACCAAGCTCTACGGGCACCACTGGTTACCAGCAGCCATCCGGCAAAGGCTCCCTTTGTTCACCCTTGTTGCCTCCTGCAAGTCAGCCAATCTTCTATCCCTGCTAGTACCTTTCCATGGGCTCTTATCTTGCTAATTACCCTCATGTGCAGCACCTCAACAAATGCCTTCTGAAAATCCAAATTAACAACATCCATTGTCTCTTCTTTGTCTATCGTCCTTATTATTTCCTTAAAGCATTCCATGCCTCCAAATATTCCAAAACCTCATCCTTAATTATGTACTCCAACATCTTCCCTACCACTGAAGTCAGGCTAACTGACACGATTTTGATGCAATCATGGCTATATTTGTAGAATTTTGAGATTTGTTGCCACCAAAGATACTGGCAAGTTTCTTCAGATGCCCCATTGTGAGCATTCTGACTTGCTGCATCATTGTCTGGTTATGGAAGTGCCAATGCACACGTTCATATCGTAGGATCAGATGTACCATCTGGAACGTGCCCTCTTCTCATTACTATCAAGAAGGAGGAGGTAGAAGACCCACACTCAAGGTTTTAGGAACAGCTTCTTCCTCTCTACCTTCAGATTTTTGAACAGTCCATGAACTGAAGAACACTAACTTGATATTCTTCTTTTGCATAATTTACTTGTTTTGTAAAAAACATATCAATTTGTTATGCCTGTCACAAACAACAAATTTCATGACTTATGTTTTTGATAATAAATCTGATTCTGATTCTGGCATCAAAGGCAGATAAGAAAGAACAATTACTAAAAGTGCAGAAAGGAAACTCATTCTCCCTTTCATAGTAACTAATGGGTGCATGTACATTAGATTTTGAATTTAATATTATAGATTAGGCTACATAACCTGGACTGCCGAAGGGTCTTGGCCTGAAATGTTGACTGTACTCTTTTCCATAAATGCTGCCTGGCCTGCTGAGTTCTTTCAGCATTTTGTGTGTGTTGTTTAGTTTGCCAGCATCTGCAGATTTTCTCTTGTTTGCTCTAGCTACCTTTTTCAGAACTCTGTGCTGTTGTCCATTTTTTATTTGTGCACCTTCAGGTATTTTAATTGCTCCAACACTTTCCCCTTAGAAATGACTTACTACTTTCATTGATGTTCTATGTTATTCTCATATGATGTTAGAAATGAAGGCATCTGGACTGTACTTGTCAGGACCATGTTATTCTTGACTCTTAAGTCATAAAATGGATTTGGTGAATACTCTTTTCAGCAAACTGAAAGGAAGATACTGTACTAGAATTATTTTTATCCAAGGTATACTGAATTCTTGCCTTGGGATATTTGTTCACTATTATAGGTATGGTGTATGATGACTGATAAAATTGCTGATGTAAATGGCTAGATATGGCTTAAGCTGGAGTATGACATTTGGCCACAGGTTTTTGCTGACTTGTATTTATCTGTAATCAATTTATTTATTGTGGTGGAGATGGAAAATGAATACATTGAACTAGACAATTATAAAGCTGCAAAATTGGGAAAACTGAACATACTGAAAACATTTAGCAGGATGGGTAGTGGAAATCGAAGAGTGTGAACATCTTGTACAAACAACATTTGTTTGTTCTGTGCCTGTCATATGACATGGGCATTTGTGGTCTTTTCCTGACCGTGATTGTTCTTGGCAATTTTTTCCTACAGAAGTGGATTGCCGTTTCTTTTTTCTGGACAGTGTCTTTACAAGACTGGTGACCTTAGCCACTATCAATACTCTTCAGAGATCGTCTGCCTGGCATCAGTGGTCATATAACCACTGTGACCAACTTGATTTTCGAGTTGGGCTGCAATCAATCAACGAGAGGGAGTACGTAAATAGAGCTACCTTTTCAATCAGGTCCGCAGTCAAGATTTAAAAGGCAGTACCTCACGGCAGTTTCTGGGAGTTGGGATGTGACCAATCACCAAGTGGGATTAATGAGAAAGGGTGAATAAAAATAATACATCTGCAAGCAGTGCAGCATTCTTTGAGTGGCTATACTTTTGAGTGTGCCTGTGTTTAGAGTGGCTTTGGCTCGTCAGGCTTAGGCAAGATCAGGCTTGGGTGAGGTAAAGTATCTGTTAAGTTTCTCACTTTTTGTCATTATTTGTTCATTCCTGGTCTGTTGAGGCATAGTAGTACAGTGAGAATGGCTCCGGGGGCAGTGTTTTCTACTATGAATGGGATGTGGGAAGTCTGGAAGACCTTCAGTCTCCCTGATAAACACATCAGCACCAGGTTTACTGAGCTGTGGCTCCTGAGAGAATATATTAAGGAATTAGAGCCGTGGCTTGATGACCTTCAACTCATACAGGAGATTGAGGAGGGGATAGATAGGAGCTATGGCTGGTAGTCATTCCTAGGTTGCAGGAGACAGGTACTTGGGTGACTGTCAGGAGAAGTAAGGGAAATGCACAGCCAGTGCAGAGTACATCTGTGGCAGTTCCCCTCAATAATAAGTATGCTACTTTAGATGCTGTTGAGGGAATGACTTGCCGGTAGAAGCCAAGGTGACTAGGTCTCTGACACTGAGTCTGGTGCTGTGGCTCAGAAGAGCAGAGAGTTGAGGACTGCAGTGTTGATAGGAGGTTCCTTAAGCATAGGAACAGAAATGAGATTCTGTGGGTGTAATAGAGACACCCAGATGTTATGTTGCTTCCCAGGTACCAGGGTCAGGGATGTCTCAGATAGGGTATATGGCATTCTCAAGGGGAGGGTGAGCAGCCAGAAGTCCTGGTGCATGTTGGCACTCATGACATAAGTAGACAAGGTGTGGAGGTCCTGAGGAGAGATTTTAGGGAGCTAGGTAGAAAGCTGAAAAACAGGACTTCCAGGGTAGTAATCTTTCGATTGCTGCCTATGCTACATGCCAATGAGAGTAAGAATAGGATGATTTGGCAGGTGAACACGTGGCTGAGGAACTGGTGCAAGGTGCAGGGATTTAGATTTATGGATCATTGGGATCTCTTCTGGTGAAGGTATGACCTGTACAAAAGAGACAAATTACAATTGAACCCGAGGGGGTCCACTGTCTTTGCGGGCAGGTTTGCTAGAGTTGTTTGGAGGTTTTAAACTAATTTGGCATGGGGGTGGGAACCGGAGTGACATTGCTGAGGATGAGGTAGTTGGTTTACAAATGAAGGCAATGTATAGCGAGACTCCTGAGAAGGAGAGGCCTATGATGGGGCAAAATTGCAGTCAACAGGATACGTTGCAGTGTAAAAGGCGGGCAAAATTGAAAAGGTGAATATAAGACTGAAGGTATTATATGTGAACGCGCACAGTATATGGAGTAAGGCAGATGAACTTGTAACACAGTTACAGATTGGCATATTTGTAGGCATCACTGAGTCATGGCTGAAAGAAGATTATAGCTGGGAGCTTAACGTCCAATGATGCACATTGTATTGAAGGGACAGGCAGGTAGGCAGAGGAGGTGGCATGGCTCTGTTGGTAAAAAATGAAATCACATAATTAGAAAGAGGTGTCATAGGGCCAGAGGTGTTAATCATTGTGGGTAGAGTTAAGGAACTGCAAGGGTAAAAAGGGCCTGATGGGAGATATATACAAAACCCCAAACACTGGTAAAGATGCATATGCAAATTGCAACGGGTGCTAAAATGCATGCCAAAAGGGCCATGTTACAATAGACGTGTGGAATTTCAATATACAGGTAGATTGAGAAAATCATGTTGATGCTGGGTGCCAAGAAGGGAAATTTCTAGAATGCATATGAGATGGCTTTTTAGAGCAGCTCATGGTTGAGCCCACTAGGGGATCAGCTATTCCGGATTGGTTGTTGTGCTATGAACCAGAATTGATTAGACCTTAAGGTAAAAGAACCTTAAGGGAAAGCGATCATAATATGATCAAATTCACTCTGAAATTTGAGAGGATGAAGTTAAAGTCAGGTGTATCAGTAATACAGTGGAGTAAAGGGAATATTACAGAGGCATGAGAGAGGAGGTGGCCAGAATTGATTCGAAAAGAACACTGAAGGGATGATGGCAGAGCAGCAATGGCTGGGATTTCTGGAAGGTACAGGTTCAAAAGGTACAATTAATGTCAGAGAAATGTATACAATATACATCCTGAAAAACTTTTTTTTTTTGCAAACATCCACGAAAACAGAGGAGTGCCCCAAAGAATGAATGACAGTTAAACGTTAGAACCCCAAAGCTCCCTCCAGCTCCCCCTCCCCACCAGCAAAAAAGCATCAATGCCCTCCACTGAGCACTCAAGCATGCAGCAACGTATCAATAAAGACACAGACTTGCAGTACCCTAAAGACTACTCGATCACTCTCTCACTCTCATAAGGGACAAAGGTGTCCCCATTTCACAGCAAGAGGGGAGACATAACAAACAACTTTTTTCGAGCTCTGCAGCCGGAGAATCGGCCCTGGAAAGACTCGGGTCTCTGGGCACACAGCCAGCCCCTAGCCCGCTGCTCCTGATGTTCCGTGTTCCTCTGCAACACCTCAATTAGGGGCACCAGCCTTGAATCAGCCTGGCTCTAGAGCCATGAAAATCTGGTGCCCTGAAGGTACACTAGTCTTCTAGGTCGAGCCCTTGGCATATCAAAAAGCGGTCGGTCATGAGGCCCTGAAAGTGGGTCCCATTCCTGCAAAGAACTGAAGTCAGAGTGTAACTCCTGGTCAGGTTCTTCCAAAGAACCTTGAAAAGGAAAAAAAAAGATATCGAAGATATAAATAGAACTGTTTCCGAAGATGAAAGCAAAGAAGTCGCTGTTTACTGCCATCTTAACTTTGCTCCGCCCATTCCTATATACATCCCAAAGAAGAAGAGGTATTCCAAAGGTAAGATGACACAACCGTGGCTAACAAGAGAAGTCAAAGCCAACATAAAAGCCGAAGAGAGAGCATATAATAGAGCACAAATTATTGGGAAGTTAGAGGATTGGGAAACTTTGAAAAACCAGTAGAGGGCAATTAAAAAAATCATTAAGAAGGAAAAGGTGGAATACGAAAGTCAGTGGCTACCTAAAGTTTCTTCAGATAGATAAAGTGTAAAAGAGAGGTGAGAGTGGATATTGGACCATTGGAAAACTATGCCGGAGAATTAGTAATGGGGGAGAAGGAAATGGTGGACAAACTGAATAAGTATTTTGCATCAGTCTTCACTGTGGAAGATACAAGCAGTATTGTGGAAGTTCTAGGCTGTCGGGTCAGAAGTGTGTGAAGTTGCTATTAGAGGGAGAAGATTCTTAAGAAACTGAAAGATCTGAAGGTAGTTAAGTCACTTCGATCAGATAGTGTACACCCCAAGTTCCAAAAGAAGTAGCTGAAAAGATTGTGGAGGCCTTAGTGATGATCTTTCAAGAATCACTAGATTCTGAAATGGTTCCGGAAGACTGGAAAATTGCAAATGTCACTCCCCTCTTCAATAATGGAGAGAGGCAGAAGGAAGGAAATTATAGGCCAGTTTGACCTCAATGGTTAGGAAAATGTTGGATGTAATTGTTACGCATCTGGCTTCAGGATGTCATTCTGGTGCCCAATCAGTGGCAGGAGCAGTGCACCGCGAGGAGGTAACTCACAGATCAGCAGCACTTGTTTAAAAGGAGAGCTTCGCGGGTGTTCGGTGTCATTCCGCCAGCCCAATCACCAGCGGAAGCAGTGCAGAGAGGAGTAAGTAAAAGTACAGAAGGACAAGCAGAGCAGCCATTGTTGGGGTTGAGCTGTGGTACGAGTGGGAGTGTATGGTTTTGACTTAGAAGAGTCGTTGGTTCTGGGTAAGTTGTCCGGGTAAGTTTATGTTAAGTTTCCCTGTTTTCTTCCTGTGTCAGGTATACTTGGTGTAGTTTAAGTGGCTGCCGTGTGTTCTTCGTGCTGGAGTCCTGGAAGACCAAGTGTTTCCCAGGGAACTACATCTGTGTGAGGTGCATCCAGCTGCAGCTCCTCAAAGACCATGTTAGGGATCTGGAGCAGCATCTAGATGACCTTCACAACATGCTGGAGGAACTCAGCAGGTCGGGCAGCATCCGTGGAAACGACTGATCATTTCCACGGATGCTGCCTGACCTGCTGAGTTCCTCCAGCGTGGTTTGAGTGTTGCTTTGACCCCAGCATCTGCAGAGTATTTTGTGTTCTAGATGACCTTCGGCTTGTACGGAAGAGTGAGGAGATCATCAACTGGAATTACAGGGAAGTAGTCACCTCTAAGTTGCAGGAAGCAGATAGCTGGGTGACTGTCAGGAGAAAGAATGGGAAGGTGAATAGGCAGTTAATGCAGAGCACCCCTGTGGCCATTTTCTTCAATCGTAAGTATACCGTTTTGGATACTGTTGTGGGGGATGATGTTACAGGGGAATACCACAGAGACCAGGTTACTGGCACTGAGCTTGGGTCCGTGGTGCAGAAGGGAAAGAGGGAGAACAGGGGAGTGGTAATGATAGGGGACTCAATAGTCAGAAGAAGAGACAGGAGATTCTGTGGATATGAATGGGACACCCGGATGATATGTTGCTTCCCAGGTGCCAGGATCAGGAACATCTCAGATTATGTCCACAGCATTTTGGAGATGAGGGAGAGCAACCAGATGTCTTTGTACGTATTGGTACCAATGACATAAGAAGGAAAAGCAATGAGGTCCTGAAGAGAGAATTTAGAGAGCTAGGCAGAAAGCTGAGAAGCAGGGCTATCCGGGTAGTAATTTTTGGTTTGCTACCTGTGCCATGTGCCAGTGAGAGTATGATTTGGCAGATAAATATGTGGCTGAGAAACTGGTGCAGGGGGCAGGGCGTCAGGTTTTTGGATCATTGGGATCTCTTCTGAGGGAGGTATGACCTGTACAAAAGGGATGAGTTGCACCTGAACCCGAGGGGGATCAATATTCTCACGGGCAGGCTTGTTAGTGCTGTTGGTAGGGTTTAAAGTAATTTGGCAGGGGATGGGAATTGGAATGAAGGAACAGATGGTAAAAAAGCAAAGACAGCATGCAGTCAGACTGTTAGAAGGGCAGGCAGATGATAAGACAAAACTGCAGCCAGCAGGGTGAGTACTGAAAAGGGTACAGAATCAAAATGAGTAGCAAATACAGTTTTATATCTCAATGCATGGAGTATAAGAAATAAGGTGATCTTATTGCACTTTTACAGATTGTTGGGTATGATGTTGTGACCATCACAGAATCGTGGCAGAAGGATGGTTTAGTTGGGAGCTAAATGTCCAAGATTACATATTGTATCTGAGGGCTAGGAAGGTAGGCAGAGGGGGTGGTGTGGCTCTGCTGGTAAAAATGGCATTAAATCATTAGAAAGATGTTACATAGGATCGGAAGATGTTGAATCCTTGTGGGCTGAGTTAAGAAACTGCAAGGGCAAAAGCACCCTGATGGCAGTTATATATAATCTTCCAAACAGTAGCTGGCATGTGGACTACAGATTGCAATGGGAAATGGAAAAGGCTTGTCAAAGGGGCAATGTTACGATAATCATGGGAGATTTTAACATGCAGGTAGATTGGGAAAATCAGGCTGGTAATGGATCTCGAGAGTGAATTTGTTGAATGCCTGCAAGATGGCTTTATAGAAAAGCTTGTTGTTGAGCCTACTAGGGGACCAGTTATACTGGTTTGGGTGTTATGCAATGAACTGGGGATGATTAGGAGCCAGTGATCACAGTATGATTGAGTTCAACTTGAAATTTGATAGGGAGAAAGTTAAGTCTGACGTAGCAATATTTCCGTGGAGTAAAGAAAATTACAGTAGTATGAGAGAGGAGTTGGCAAAATAAATTGGAAAGAGATGCTGGCAGGGATGATAGCAGAGCAACAATGGCTTAAGTTTCTGGGAAAAATGAGGAAGGTGGAGGATAGATGTATTTAAAAAACAAAGAAATACTCAACTGACAAAATACTATAAATGTAGCTGACAAGGGAAGTCAAAGCTGATGGAAAAGCAAAAGAGAGGACATACAACAAAGCAAAAATTAGCAGGAAGATAGAGGATTGGGAAGCTTTTAAAAACCGACAGAAAGCAACTAAAAGAATCATTAGGAGGGAAAAGATGAAATGTGAAAGCAAATTGCCAAGCAATATAAAGGTGGATAGAAAAAGCTTTTTCTAGTATATAAAAAATAAAAGAGAGATGAGCGTGGACATAGGACTGCTAGAAAATGAGCTGGAGAAGAAATAATGGGGGACAAGGAGGTGGCAGATGAAGTAAATGAGTATTTTGCATCGGTTTCCATCGTGGAAGACGCTAGTAGTGTGCCAGTTGTTGAAGGGTGTGAGGGAAGAGAAGTGAGTGCAGTTACTATTACAAGGAAGAAGGTGCTGAAGAAGCTGAAAGACCTAAAGGTACACAGGTCACCCGGAGCAGAAGAACTGTACCCTTGGGTTCTGAAAGAGGTAGCGGTAGAGATTGTGGAGGCATTAGAAATGATCTTTCAAGAATTATTGGACTCTGGAGTGGTTCCGGAAGTCTGGAAAATTCTGACTCCACTCTTCTTTAAGAAATGGGGGAGGCAGTAGAAAGGAAATTATCGACCAGTTATCCTGAGCTCAGTGCTTGGGAAGATGTTGGAGTCCTTTGTTAAGGATTGAGGCTATGGAGTACTTGGTGACACAGGATAGGACAAGTCAGCATGGTTCCCTTAAGGGAAATTCTTGCCTGGCAAACCTGTTAGAATTTGTTGAGGAGATTACAAGTAGGATAGATAAAGGGAATGTAGTGGATGTAATATATCTGAACTTTCAGAGGCCTTTGACATGAGGCTGCTTACCAAGTTAAGAGCCCATAGCATTACAGGAAAGTTACTGGCATGGTTAGAGCATTGGCTGATTAGTATGAGGCAGTGATTGGGAATAAAGGATCCTTTTCTGGTTGGCTGCCAGTGAGCAATGATGTTCCGCAGGAGTCGGTGTTGGAACTGCTTTTTATGCTGTATGTCAATGATTTAGATTATCAAATAGATGGCTTTGTTGCTAAGTTTGCAGATTGAAGATTGGTAGGGGGGCAGGTAGTGTTGAGGAAACAGGAAGGCTGCAGAAGGACTTAAAAGGAGAATAGGCAAGAAAGTGGCAAATTAAATGCAACGTGGAAAAATGCAAGGTCATACACTTTGGTAGAAGAAATAAATATGGGGACTATTTTCTAAATGGGGAGAAAATTGAAAAATCGGAGATGCAAAGTGAGTTGAGAGTCCTTGTGCAGAACACCCCAAAGGTTAACTTGCAGATTGATTTGGTGGTGAGGAAGGCAAATGCAATGTTAAGCATTCATTTCAAGAGGTCTAGAATATAATAGCAGGGATATGATGCTCAGGCTTTATAGAGTACTGGTGATGCCTCACTTTGAGTATTGTGAACAGTTTTGGGCTCCTTATCTAAGAAAAGGTGTGCTAAGAAAAGGTTCAGAGGAGATTCACAAGGATGATTTCGGGGCTGAAAGGGTTATATATGGTGAACGTTAGTTGGTTGTCAGCCTGTACTCACTGGAATCTAGAAGGATGGGGTGGAGATATCTCATTAAAACCTTTTGAATGTGAAAGGCCTTGTTAGAGTAGATTTGGAAATGTTGTTTCCCATGGTGGGAGAGTCTAGGACAAGAGGACACAGGCTCAGGGTAGAGGGGTGCCCATTTAAAACAGAGATGTGGAGAAATTTCTTTCTCCAGAGGTTGATGAATTTGTGGAATTTGTTACCACAGGCAGCACTGGAGGCCAGGTTATTGGGTGTATTTAAGGTGGAGATTGATAGGTTTCTGATTGGACGCACCATCAGAAGTTACGGGTAGAAGGCCAGGGAATGGGGCTGAGGGGGAGGAAAGAAAAAGGGTCTGCCATGATTGAATGGCGGAGGAGGTTCGATAGGTCAAATGGCCTAATTCTACTCCTATGTCATATAGTCTTATGCTTTTGGGGTACTTGGAGGTACATGATAAAATAGGTCAACATGGTTTCCTCACCGGGAAAATTTCCTCTCTCAAATCTGTTAGAATTCTTTGAAGAAATAACAAGCAGGATAGACAAAGGAGAATCAGTTGGTGTGTATTTGGATTTTTAGAACACCTTTGACAAGGTGCCACACATGAGGCTGCTTAACGAGATAAGAGCCCATGGAATTACTGGAAAGATATTAGCATGGATGAAGCAGTGGCAAATTGGCAGGAGGGAAAGTGGGAATAAAGGATGCCTTTTCTGGTTGGCTGCCGGTGAGTGGTGTGGTGTTCCACAGGGATCTGTGTTGGGATCACTCCTTTTTGCATTGCATGTCAATGACTTGGATGACAGAATTGATGGCTTTGTTGCAGAGTTTGTGGACGGTTCGAAGGTATGCGGTGGGGCAGGTAATTTTGAGGAAGTAGAGAAGCTACAGAAGCACTTAGATTAGGAGAATGGAGAAAGAAGTGACAGATAGAATGCAGTGTTAGGAAATGCATGGTCATGCACTTTGGTAGAAGAAATAAAAGGGTAGACTTTTTTAAATAGAGAGAAATTTCTAAAATCTGAGGTGCACAGAGACTTGGGAGTCCTTATGCAGCATTGTCTGAAGGTTAATTTATGAATTGAGTCTGTGGTGAGGAAGGCAAATACAATGTTAGCATTCATTTCAAAAGAACTAGAATATAAAAGCTAAGATGTAATGTTGGGATAAAGCACTGGCGAAGCTTTACTTGGAGTATTGTGAGTAGTTTTGGGCCTCTTTGAAAAGATGTGCTGACACTAGAGAGGGTTCAAAGGACGTTCATGAAAATTATTCCAGGATTGAACGGCTTGTCATATGAAGAACGTTTGATTGGCTCTGGGCCTGTAGTCACTGGAATTCAGAAGAATGAGGAGTGACCTCTTTGAAACCTATTGAATAGTGAAAGGCCTTAATAGATTGGATGTGGAGAGGATGTTCCCTGTGGTGCGAAAGTCTAGGACCAGAGGACATTGCCTCAGAATAGAGGGAGCAAATGGCCAAATTCTACTCTTATATGGTCTTATAATCAGGACTTATGTTGTACACCAGCTGCTCGTATGACCATCTACAACCTGAAACCTTGGCTTCACATGACACTGATCGGGAGGGTGTGGGTGGGGGGGGGGGAGCTAAGCAGGTGCCACACCTTGTCCAAAGGTGACCTACAGTCTAGCGGATGGAAGGAGCATCTTACACTTCTTTTGGTAGAGATGTATCTCCACCCCACCACCCTGCTAAAAGAACAGGGAAGGAAAAAAATAGTATTAAGTTGCAGGAAGTGAGAGGATGAGTAAGACAAAAGTAATATCTTTAGTATGATAAGACCAGAGTTGTCCTGCAGTTGAACTAGAAATGAGGTCATCTGATTGAAGAGGTAGTTAGGGAGAGAATATGGTCAACTATTCATAAATGCTGTGCTGTTGATATTAAGACAGTGAAAATATTGAAGGCAAGTCAGCAAAGTCCATGTTCTTTCTCCAAATACTGTAGATACTTTACATAGGATAGTCCTACAGAGTTGAGCTGGTCCTGAAAGAGATCTTTATAATTTAACAGCTACAAGTCAGATGCCTAAGGTTCAGTTGCTGTTGTGATGATGTTGGTTGGTAGATTAGTGTGGAGTTTCCTCTAGTGTGAAAGTCATTTGAAGATTGTTGTTTTCCCTATGTCACAAATGTCATAGAAATTTTGTAAGTAATTTGAGGCTTTAAATTAAGTGCAACGTGCTGGGGAGAGGGTGGTTCCATCCAGCATTATAGACAAACTATTGAGATTGATTGCCCTTATGGAAAGAATTCAGTATTAAGTATGCAGAATTATTGGAGGGATGGAGACAATGAATTACAGAAATTTGGCTGTGTTCCCATAAGGGAAGATTGAGTGGTAATGACAGAATTGGTCCTTCTAGGATTATTAATGTATTTCAACCGCAATGACCATAGGAGAACCAGGAGAGATGGTCAGTGCTGAAATGGTGTAAAATTCTAAAATAAATTTGTAGTTTCAATATTGCAGTTATCAAATGGTCAATTTAGTGAAAAGGCTGTCTTGGGAGATGATGCCAGCAATTATTTTTGATTCATTCAGATGGAAATTAGATTATTTTCAGAATATAACATTTTGAAATAAGACAGAATTTGGTATACTGCAGCAGTCTACAAAAAGCTGGTACCAAGTTGCAATCTGCATTGAGTTTGTGGCTAAGTTGTTTTTTTATGCTTTGTTACGTACCCCGTAACTGGGTTGCCAAACCAGCAGAAATGGATCACTCAATTGGGGTCTGGATTACTAGAACTAAGAAAGTTTTATTAAAGAAACAAGCAACACAGTAATTGAAAGGATAATAAATGCAACAGTTCAGCAATGATAAACACACGTGCACAGAATTAAAATAACAGCATCAATCAAGCTCTATCGTTGTCTAGGGATAAATGACCAAATTTCAAAGTGACACAAAAGTTCAGTCCAATTTAGTTCAGTTCGCAGTAATCGTTGCCATGGCGATGGACAACGTGGGGGGAGGGAGAGAGAGAACGACTGATCATTCAGAAACGGCTTCCACTCACAGACCGGCGATATTGCCCACAAGCAGCTTTTGGGCAGGTCCTTGGTGATGTCACCTGAGGTCACTGACTGTGACCCCTCCTCCAGATGCGGTCGATCCTCTGCAGTGAACCTGGCACCCAAGCAAGGGCGGACACACACCGGGTTCCCGCTGATCGTACCTTTCCACCCTGTGCGTTGTCTGGTACTTCCCACCGACTCGTGAGAGGCGCACCGCTTCCAGGGTCCCGTTACCTCGGGTGTCGTGTGTGTCCTGCCTTAACGAACCTGTCCCTTTTTATCCCCCTGCTGGGGTATCGCCTGTCCATCACTTCAAACAGTTCAGGGTTCAAAGGGGGAGCTGATCTTGGCAATACCCAGACTGATGGCTCCTTCATTAACATCTCCACATGCTGCTTCATTGTTCCTTATCTCTCCTTCCCCCTGAGGACAGGTGGCAGACCAACTGCTGATGCCACTGATACTAACCCAGGCCAGCAAACATCTTAATTTTATGTGTATTCTCATCACAGTTTGTAGGGATGGGTTTGGGACAGCACGACAAGCTGGAGCAGGTTAAGGTTTAGGGATGGGCATGAGGGGAAATGGGGGCAAGAGACAATAAATGAAGAGTCAGGGAAGGGGCTGGAGTCCAGTTTGAGTGCTGTGTAGTAGGCAGCCAGTGATACCTATGGATGGAAGCCCCATGGGAGTCCAAACTTTGAGGCCTGAAGTTCAGAGTCTTGTGATCAGCAAGTCCTATGGTTAATACCAAAGGTTAAAGACTGAAGTTGCCAAGTCTGGAAGTTGAGGCCTAATAGTTGAATCTCTGTGTCAGTGT
Source organism: Mobula birostris (assembly GCF_030028105.1). Lineage (NCBI taxonomy): Eukaryota > Metazoa > Chordata > Chondrichthyes > Myliobatiformes > Myliobatidae > Mobula > Mobula birostris. The sequence goes on from NC_092372.1 coordinate 119,384,107, forward strand.
GTCCCAAAGTCGCAGACCTGTTATCCATCAGCCTGGGCTAGGGACTGAAGGTGGTCTGTCCTGGGTTTGGAGGCCTGTCAGTATGTATGAAGGGGCAGGTGTGTGGGAGGGAGAAAAGCGGCTTGTTTTAGCTGTTTTCATTTTGCTAGTTATGTTGTTGCTTGTGTTCTTCTGCTCAGTATTGTGGGTTATGCTGTGTTGGCGCTAGAATGTGTGGCGACACTTGCCTTGACATATCGCAAATAACACATTTCATTGTATATTTCAATATACTTATGATAATTAAATAAATGAAAAAGTGGTTCTGAAAGCTCACCATTATCAGGCCATTCATGGTCTGTTGTAGTTCAATTGATCGATTGCCTGGCAAGAAAAATCTACAATTGCAATAACATTTTGTATTTGCACGAAGCAACAGTAAAGGATAAAGTAAATGAATGCTTATAAAGCATCCACTAGATTGTTATTGCAAAAAATCAGTTCGAAACACTTATGCCCTTATAGGGAAGGAAATTTGATATTACTCTGTGTAACTTGTGACAAGAATACACATAGATGTTAGCTGTCCTGTGTGATCAGCAGTTGGTCTGCCACCTGTCTTCGGGAGAGAGAGAGATAAGGAAGACAATGAAGCAGCATTTGGAGATGTGTAATGAAGGGACGGGAGAGAGAGCTGTCTAGAGCGGCTCCCCCTTTGAACCCTGAACTGTTTGAAGTGATGGACAGGCGATACCCCAGCAGGGGGATAAAAAGGGACAGGTTCGCTAAGGCAGGACACACACGACACCCCGAGGTAACGAGACCCTGAAAGCGGTGCGCCTCTCACAAGTCGGTGGAAAGCTCTTGGACGGCTGATCGCGGGATCAGCCTTAGACGCACAGGGTGGAAAGGTACGATCAGCGGGAACCCGGTGTGTGTCCGCCCTTGCTTGGATGCCGGGTTCACTGCAGAGGATCGACCGCATCTGGAGGAGGGGTCACAGTCGGTGACCTCAGGTGACATCACAAAGGACTCGCCCGAAAGCTGCTTGTGAGCAATATTGCAGGTCTGTGTGTGGAAACCGTTTTGAATGATCATTCGTTCTTGTTCTCTCTCTCCTTCCCCCCACATTGTCCATTGCCATGGCAACGATTACTGCAAACTGAACTAAATTGAACTGGACTTTGTGTCACTTTGAAATTGGTCATTTACCCCTAGACAATGATAGAGCTTGGTTGATCCTGTTATCTTAATTCTGTGCACATGTGTGTTTATCATTGCTGAACTGTTGCATTTATTATCCTTTCGATTACTGTGTTGCTTGTTTCTTTAATAAAACCTCCTTAGTTCTAGTAATCTAGACTCCAACTGAGTGATCCATTTCTGCTGGTTTGGCAACCCAGTTACGGGGTACGTAACAAACTCCAAGCATAGTGAGATGATTGATTGTAAATATTCTCCAATATGATCAAGCAACCCATGTACTTGTATTAGAATTTCTTTGAAAGCGAAAGAAAATCTGGTGGAATATCTGATATCAACTTAAGCAGGTGCATCCAGTGTCTGTTCCAGTATAGCTGCTGTGTAGCATTTACACTAAAGTGTATACCTGAACAATTTTCCATCACTTTTTAAAAGCGTGACAAATTCAATCCACTTATCTATAAATGCATCCATTTACTTCACACACAAGGCTTGAATTTTTGCCTTTAAAATGGAAAACATCAGTGAAGGTTTGCTTGAAAAATGTGGTTTGTATTTTCTTTGCACCAGCATAACACAGTCGGCAACAAATGATGACCACGCATAATTGTGTTTTCAATGTGCTACTCTTGGATTTGAAAGTGCATTGACCTATTTCTGTTTGATGTTTAATGCTCTGATCAGTATCACTGCTGAAACTTTTCAGAAGTGCAAAAGAGTAAGTGGAAATATTCTTAAAAAAAGCACATCTGTGTGTGATTGAAAGAAAATGAGATTTCACCAGTGTTGTTAAGAGTGACAGTTTTTCCTGGAAGTTGTAAAACAAAACTAATTAGTTATCTGACTACTTGGCAATACTGAAAGTTAGATCAGTAGTGGCTAAATTATTAGAAGGTATTCTAGGAGACAGGATATATAAGTATTTTGATAGACAAGGCCTGATTAGCAACAATCAACATGGCTTTTTGCATGGTAGGTTATGTTTAACCAATCTTATAGAGCTATTCAAGGAGGTACCATAAAAGTTGACAAAGGAAAGGCAGTTGATGGTGTCTACGTGGACTGTAGCAAAGCCTTTGAAGTCCCGCATAGGAGGTGATACAGTGTTTGGCAATCAGGATAAAGTAGTAAATTAGATTCAACATTGACGTAGTAAGAAAAGCCAGAGAGATAGAAGGAGCTGGTTGTTTCTCCTACTGGAGGCCTGTGTACTAGTAATGTGCCACAGGGATCACTGCTGGGTCCATTGTTTTTTTTAGAATGATTGTTTTCTGTTGGTCTTCATGGTGAAGGACACATCTAACATGCCAAAGAGAGATGCTATGGATATGATGGGAGGTGAGGACCTTGGTACAATAATTATCACTAAGGAGGTAGTGCTGAGCTAATTTGTGGGCCTGAAGATAGAAAAGTCCCCTGGTCCTGATGGAATGCATCCCAGGGTACTGAAAGAAATGGCAGAAGTTATGGTAGAGGCTTTGGTGATAATTTACCAAAATTTTCTGGACTCTGGGCAGGTCCTGGCAGATTGGAAGACAGCGAATGTTGGATGTAGGCAAAAGGCAGGTGACTATAGGCTAGTTAGCTTAATATCTGTAGCTGAGAAAATGCTTGAAGCTATCACTAAAGAAGAAATAGCAAGGCATCTGGAAAGAAATGGATCCATCAGGCAGGCACAGCATAGATTCAGCAAAGACAGGTTCTGTTTGACAAATTTACTGGAGTTCTTTGAGGATATAATGAGTGCAGTAGATAGAGGAGAATAGATGGACGTTATTTACTTGGATTTCCAGAAGGCGTTCAATAAGGTGCCGCATAAAAGACTTATCCATAAGATAAGGATACATAGAGTTGGGGGTGATGTATTAGCATGGATAGAGGATTGGTTAACTAATAGAAAGCAGAGAGTTGGGATACATGGATGTTTCTCTGGTTGCCAATCAGTGGTGGGTGGTTTGCCACAGGGGTCGGTATTGGGGCTACAACTGTTCGTGATATGCATTAACGACCTGGAAGAGAAGACCGAGTGTAGTGTCTCTAAGTTTGCTGACGATACTAAATTGAGTGGAAAAGCAAATTGTGCAGAAGGTATGGAAAGTCTTCAGAGAGATAGAGATAGGTTAAGTGAGTGGACAAGGGTCTGGCAGATGGAGTACACTGTTGGTAAATGTGAGGCCTTCCACTTTGGAAGGAAAAATGAAAGAGCAGATTATTATTTAAATGGTAAAAAATTGCTGCATGCTGCTGTACAGAGGGACTTGGAAGTGCTTGTGCATGAATCACAAAAGGTTGGTTTGCAGGTACAGCAGGCTATCAAGAAGGCAAATGGAATGTTGGCCTTCACTACTAGAAGGATTGAATTTAAGAGCAGGGAGGTTATGCTGCAACTGTACAGGTAATGGTAGGGCTGCACCTGGAGTACTGCGTGCAGTTCTGTCTCTTTACTTGAGGAAGGATATACTGGCTTTGGAAGCAGTGCAGAGGAGGTTCACCAGGTTGATTCCAGAGATGAGGGGGTTAGACTATGAGGAGAGATTGAGTCACCTGGAACTGTACTTGCTGGAATTCAGAAGAATGAGAGGAGATCTTATAGAAACATATAAAAATTATGAAAGAAATAGATAAGATAGAGGCAGGAAAGTTTTTTTCTACTGGTAGCTGACACTATAACTGGGAGACATAGCCTCAAGATTCATGGGAGTAGATCTAGGATGGAGATGAGGAGGAACTGTTTTTCCCGGAGAGTGGTGAATCTGTGGAATTCTCTGCCCATGGAGGCAGTTGAGGCTTCTTCACTAAATATATTTAAGATACAGTTAGATAGGTTTTTACTTAGTAAGGGAATTAAGGGTTATGGGGAAAAGGCAGGTAGATAGAGCTGAGTTTACGGACAGATCAGCCATGATCTTATTGAATGGTGGGGCAGGCTCGATGGGCCGGATGGCCTACTCCTGCTCCTATTTCTTACGTTCTTATGTAGGTTCTTAAAGTACTGAGTACAGGAGTTTGGGCGTGATGTTGAAATTGTATAAGACATTGGTGAGGCCAAATTCAGAGTATTGTGTACAGTTCTGGTCTTCTACATACAGGAAAGATATCAATAAGAGTGATAGAATGCAGTAAAATTGACAAGGATATTGTCAGGATTGAGGACCTAAGTTACAAGAAAAGCTTAAAATGAATTGACTTTATTTCTTACATTCTTCACATACATGAGGAGTAAAAATCTTTATGTTATGTCTCCGTCTAAATGTGCAATGTACAATCATAGTATTTTATAATAAATAGAACAGTCAATGTAACATAGAAATACACTCAAATTAGCGTGAGTTAATCTATCTGATGGCCTGGTGAAAGAAGCTGTCCCCGGAACCTGTTGGTCCTGGCTTCTATGTTGTGGTACCATTTCCCGGATTGTAGCAGCTGGAATAGATTGTGGTTGGGGTGACTCATAGTCATAGTCATAGTCATACTTTATTGATCCCGGGAGAAATTGGTTTTCGTTACAGTTGCACCATAAATAATAAATAGTCATAGAACCATAAATAGTTAAATAGTAATATGTAAATTATGCCAGTAAATTATGAAATAAGTCCAGGACCAGCCTCTCGGCACAGGGTGTCTGACCCTCCAAGGGAGGAGTTGTAAAGTTTGATGGCCACAGGCAGGAATGACATCCTATGACGCTCTGTGCTGCATCTCGGAGGAATGAGTCTCTGGCTGAATGTACTCCTGTGCCCACCCAGTACATTATGTAGTGGATGGGAGACATTGACCAAGATGGCATGCAACTTAGACAGCATCCTCTTTTCAGACACCACCGTCAGAGAGTCCAGTTCCATCCCCACAACATCACTGGCCTTACGAATAAGTTTGTTGATTCTATTGGTGTCTGCTACCCTCAGCCTGCTGCCCCAGCACACAACAGCAAACATGATAGTACTGGCCACCACAGACTCGTAGAACATCCTCATTATCATCCGGCAGATGTTAAAGGACCTCAGTCTCGTCAGGAAGTAGAGATGGCTCTGACCCTTCTTGTAGACAGCCTCAGTGTTCTTTGACCAGTCCAGTTTATTGTCAATTCGTATCCCCAGGTATTTGTAATCCTCCACCATGTCCACACTGACCCCCTAGATGGAAACAGGGGTCACCGGTACCTTAGCTCTCCTCAGGTCTACCACCAGTCTTTTTCACATTAAGCTGCAGATAAATCTGCTCACACCATGTGACAAAGTTTCCTACAGTAGTCCTGTACTCAACCTCATCTCCCTTGCTGATGTATCCAACTATGGCAGAGTCATCCGAAAACTCCTGAAGATGACAAGACTCTGTGCAGTGGTTGAAGTCCGAGGTGTAAATGGTGAAGAGAAAAGGAGACAAGACAGTCCCCTGTGAAGCCCCAGTGCTGCTGATCACTCTGTCGGACACACAGTGTTGCAAGCACACGTACTGTGGTCTGCCAGTCAGGTAATCAAGAATCCATGACACCAGGGGAGCATCCACCTGCATCGCTGTCAGCTTCTCCCCCAGCAGAGCAGGGCGGATGGTGTTGAATGCACTGGAGAAGTCAAAAAACATGACCCTCACAGTGCTTGCTGGCTTGTCCAGGTGGGCGTAGACACGGTTCAGCAGGTAGACGATGGCATCCTCAACTCCTAGTCGGGGCTGGTAGGCGAACTGGAGGGGATCTAGGTGTGGCCTGACCATAGGCCGGAGCAGCTCCAGAACAAGTCTGTCCAGGGTCTTCATGATGTGGGAGGTCAATGCCACCGGTCTGTAGTCATTGAGGCTGCTGGGGCACGGTGTCTTCGGCACAGGGACGAGGCAGGACGTCTTCCACAGCACAGGAACCCTCCGGAGCCTCAGGCTGAGGTTGAATACATGGCGAAGTACTCCACATAGCTGAGGGGCTCGAGTCCCCAGTGATCCTTCAGGCCTTTTTTTTTTACAGCTGTCTTTGTAAATGTCCTGAATTATGAGAAGTTCACAACCACAGATACGCTGGGCTGACCACACCACTCTCTACAGAGTCCTGCAATTAAGGGAGGTACAGTTCCCATACCAGGCAGTGAGGCAGCCAGTCAGGATGCTCTCAATTGTGGCCCTGTAAAATGTTCTTAGGATTTTGGGGGCCCATACCAAACTTCCTCAACCGTCTGAGGTGAAAGAGGCACTGTTATGCCTTTTTCACCACACAGCTGGTGTGCATAGACTACGTGAGGTCTTTGGTGATGTGGACGCTGAGGAGCTTAAAGCTGTTTACCCTCTCAGCCCCAGATCTGTTGATGTCAATAGGGGTTAGCCCATCTCCATTCTTCCAGCTCCTTTGTTTTTGTGACAATGAAGGAGAGGTAGTTTTCTTGACACCACTTTGTCAGAGAGATGACTTCTTCCCTGTAAACCACCTCGTTATTGTTTGAGATTAGGCCAATCAATTTGTCATTGCAAATTTAATTAGCAGATTGGCAACACAGTCGTAGGTATGCAGGGAGTAAAGAAGGGGATTTAGTACACAGCCCTGAGGGGCTCCTGTGTTGAAAGTCAGAGGTGAGGGAGCCCAATCTTTACACCCACTGGTGATCTGACTGGAAGTCCAGGATCCAGCTGCACAAGGGAGGGTCAAGACCGAGTTCTCTGAGCTTACTGTTGAGCCTGGGTGGATTTACGGTGTTGAATGCTGAACTGTAATCCAAGAACAGCATTCTCACATAAGCATCTTTCTTCTCCAGATGTGTAAGGACTTTATATAGATTTAGACTTAATATTCCCTGGAGTGAAGGAGACTGAGGGGAGATTTGATAGAGGTATACAAAATCGTAAGGGGTATAGATAGGGTCAATGCAAGCAGGCTTTTTCCACTGAGGTTGGGTGACACTAGAACTAGGGGTGAATAGTTAACGGTGATAGATGGAATATTTAAGGAAATCCTAAGGGGGAGCTTCTTCACTTAGAGGATGGTGTGAGTCTGTATTGAGCTGCCAGAGGAAGTAATGAATTTGGGTTCGATTGCAACATGTAAGAGAAGTTTGGCTGAATACATGAATGGAAGTGTTATGGAGGGCATTGTCCAGGCACTGGTTGATGGGACTAGGAAAAATCACAGTTTGGTATGGAGTTGGTAGCTGAGGGGGTTGTATAGTGCTCTATGACTTTATAACTTATTTCCTGGCAAAGTAGGTTCTCTTGAACCCTAAAAGCATCAGAATGAACGATGAAATCCATCTCTAAATGAAGAGTAGAATTAAAGCCAGCCTTTAGCTGTGTTCAACAAGTGGCAAGGGTTCTGAATATTTCCTCTCATAAATACTTTTCAGTGCTTTTGGTTTGCTGAAGGGCTTAATACTATGGGTTGCAGATAATACACAAACATATCTCTTCAGCATGGTGCCTTTGTTGTGTAACACCCTGGGAAATGTTTCACTGCTAACGTAATGATCTTTCTGTAGAGGCAGTGTTTGGGTTATGGTTACAGATAATGGGTGCTTTGGAATGTGAGCTGTCCAATGAAGGGAGTGTGTTTTCGTGTTGTGTGCCCAACATCGGTGGGATCTGGGTCTTTTGTTCGGCCGGAAATAAAGGGAAAAGACGCCGGAGAGAAGAGGTTGTAGGACTGGATCCGGAGTGGGGCCATTATTCGGCGAAGCTCAGGGAGATCAAAGGAGGTTCAGCAAAGGGGAAACCGTGACCCCAAATTTATGCACATTAGACTGTTTCATTAAAATGGGCCCCTTTTGCTTTTTCTTTACTAACCCTTTAGTCAAATTAAGAATTATAAGTCTAAATTGTTTAATTGTATGCAGTGTACTGTCTGTTATTTCGTGGTACTGATTTGTAACAGGGTAACGAATCACGCAGTATCCACACAAATAGGAGGTTTCATGGTGGGCTTGCACCTCAATCTCACACATTTGGCGGGGCTGGAAATTGTCTTTCCTAGACTTGTGCAGTCAACGGAACCAGAGTGTTTCAGTTGTGGTGGTATTGTCCGGGATCGATTTTGTTGGATTCTGTGTGATTGCCCTGAGCAATGATCCAGTGGGTTGTGTGTTTAAGTCTGTGCTAAACTATTGTCTAGTAAAGTGATTACGGCACGTGGTTATGGATGCTGCCGGGGTTGAGCAGTGTTGCAAATCCACAGGGTTACTGATAACGAATGCATGCGTGTTGAGTGGGATAGACATTTGTATTGCTGATGAATTGTTAACTCAAATTTTAAATACTGTTAAAGCTGTAGGAAAAGTTAGAATTGTGGGGCGGATGTTTGATAAACTGGCAGGCAAGGACTTTCTTTGACTAGACTAGAGCTGACGTAATGGCAGTGGAACTGCCTGGTACTATAGGGGCCCTGGGAGGTGGGTGGGGGGGGCGCTGTGGGCTGTCTATACATTCCGGGAGGAGGAGAATGTAGGGAAGTGGACTGAATCACAAGTCGAGTCTCCTGTAGCTGGGGGCGGAGACTTCAAAGACAGGGTGCTCTCATTTCTGCAGAGCAAGGAGAAGGAGTGGTCTGATTTGGAATGTCTAATAAGTCCCCAGCAAGGAGTGAGTATTCTGACTTGGTAGCTGCCCTTACATCCATGGCAAATAAATGGAAAAATGCTCAGGTTCAAAAGTCCCAGCTATCGTAGGTTTCATCTGTTCTCAGGAACGAAGCCCACCCCTAAAGGGGAAGAGGAGTATGAGACTTGGGTGGAACAGACCTCTCAGATGCTGGATGAGCGGCAGCGTTCTGATGATGTAAAACAACAATGATTGGTTGAATGTTTGAGAGGGTGGGCTGCTGACGTAGTGAGAGCCGTAAAGAGACAGAACCCCCTTGCCACTTTTGCACCATACATGCAAGCATTAGAGAAGGTGTTTGGTGCAACAGGAAGCCCAATGGAGCTCATGACGGGGTTTCAGAACATGTGTCAAGAGGAGGAGGAGAAGCTTTCTGCCTACATTCTTTAGCTGGAGAGGCAGCTAAATTGCTTGCGGCGTAGAGGGGCTATTCAGCCATCTGTGGTGGATCAGTTAAGAATGGACCAAATAGCAAAAGGCACCCAGTCCCAGAATCTGATCATCTAGGGCTCTGACTGTCTCGTAGGATGTGCCACCCTCCCTTGTTTGTTGAGCTGATCAGAGAAATACAAGAGGAGAAGAATGCGTCGGAGGCGTGGGAGGTCTCTGTCAGCAGGGTACAGTCCTCGGTCGTGGTCCCCTGCGTTGAAGTGATTACGGATGTCCCACTCCAGGAAGTGGTAGAGGAGATCGTGGCAGAGTTGAGAACTGAGATGTACCAGTTGTTATCATTGGGTGTGCCCCCCCCCCATATGATGGAGCTGATAGGGAGGCGGACCCTACTAGGGAGATGGACTATACAGAGCGCTACTAGCATAGCAGCAGGGATCCCACGAGCAGGGGAACAGCCAGTATTGTCTGTTATAACTGTGGTGAAGAGGGACTCTTCAGGCGGGAGTGTGAATGACGGGAAACCCTTCAGAGAGTGAGCCCCTGGGTACCTGGACCGGATAATGAGCTTAGGCGAGGGACTGTGTGGTTCACCCAGTCAAAGGCAATCATGTTACAATCTGGGGGAGTAGTGAGAGTGATGGGAAACCCCAAATTTCCCGTAATACCTGAGACTGAGGTCCTCTTGGTGAATGCTCCAGAAGACCATGAAGAGGACTCTGTCATGCCTGCTGGGGTACTGGTGAGGCTTGAACTGAAGAAGCCCTCCGTTGTACAGGCAAACAGGTTAACTGTGATTGTCAGGAATACTATGAAGAAGGAGGTCACCTTCAAGCGGGAGATGCCCCTGGCGCATCTCTTCCCAGTGGAAGTAATGTCTAGTGTCCCTGTGAAACAAGCCTGGGAGAAACTATCTACAAAAGGGGGAAAGTTGCTCGCTGAGTTATTCAATTCTGGGGACTCCCTGGTTCCCGTGGGTTTTAAAAGGAGGTTGATAGAGGAGTTGTTGAAACTGTAAGGTGTCTTTTCTACTGACTAGTTTGATGTGGGTTGTTCCAAGAGCAATCGCCACACATCTGGGTGACTGAGCACACCCTGTTCAGAGATAGATCGTGGCGACTGGCCCCTGCAGAGGTGGAAGACGTTCGGCAGCAGTTGTGTAAGCTGAAGGAAGCTGGGATCACCACCAAGTCCAGAAGCCCCTATGTGTCCCCAATAGTAGTGGCCAGGAAGAAGAATGGGAAAGTACAGGTGTGTGTGGACTATAGGACTCTGAACAGGCGTACCGTCCCTGACTAGTATACAGTCTGGAAGATTGAAGTTGTGCTGGCCTGTGTGAGTGGTGCAAAGTGGTTCAGTGTGCTGGACTTGAGGAGTGGATATTATCAGATCCCCATGAGTGAGGCTGACAAAGAGAAGACTGCATTTATGTGTCCCCTGGGATTTCTCCAGTTCGGAAGGATGCCCCAGGGCATATCGGGAGCCCCTGCAACTTTCCAGCGTGTCATGGAAAAACGGTGGGGGATATGAACTTGCTTGAGGTATTGGTGTATTTGGATGACCTCATAGTGTTTGAGTCCACCTTGGAGGAACACGAAATGAAGCTCTGAAGGTACTGGGCCACCTGAATGCTGAAGGGTTAAAACTTTCCCTGGACAAGTGCCAGTTCTGCAAGATGTCTTTTAGCTATGTTGGGTACATAGTTTCTTGAGATGGAGTAGCTATGGATCCGTCTAAGATAGAGAGGTTACCATATGGCCAAGGCCCCAGACTGTGAGCTCTTTGCGCTCATTCCCTGGGTTCAGTGGGTACTATCAGAGGTTCGTGAAGGGCTACGTGAAAGTGAGTCACCCTTTAAATTAGCTTCTGGGTAGTTGCCCTCCCTTGAGGGAAAAAAAGGGAGGAAGATAAAAGGAGGGGAGGGTAAAGAGTATCTTAGCCCTTCGGAGCCTTTTGGAGTGAGGTTGGTTGCAAAATGTGAAGAGGCCTTTCAGTCGCTGAAGAAGCTGCTGACACAGGTGCCTATGCTGGCTTTTGCAGACCCCCAATTGCTGTATGTACTAAATATGGATGCCAGCAGAGTGGGCTTAGGGGGTGTCCTGCATCAGGATCAGGGCACTGGGTTAAGACCTGTTATGTTTGTCAGCTGAAGTCTGTTGCTGTCTAAGAAAATCTATCCCACTCACAAGTTGGAGTTCCTGACGTTAAAATGGGCTGTGGTGGATAAATTGAGTGACTACCTCTATGGTGCCAAGTTTGAGGTGAGGACGGATAACAATTCCCTAACTTGTATCCTGACCTCGGCAGAATTGGATGCCACAGTCCATCGGTGGTTGGCAGCGTTGTCTGCCTATGATTTCAGCCTGAAGTACCAGCCGGGAAGTAGGAACATTGAAGATGGTGCTTTGTCCCGATGTGCGCCTGAAGGGCTGGACAGGGATGAAGAGTGGGAGAGCGTTCCTGCTCTGGGAGTGAAAGCCATGTGTCAGTTTTCCATCATCATGAAGGCAGAGGGAACGCAAGAGCAGGATTGAGCGATAGATCAGTTGGGAGCTTCTGATGGCACCATTCCACAAGCTTACTGTACCTTGATTGCTCTGAAAACAAACCAGTTTCCGGAATTGAGTCCTGGGGAAGTGGCAGCTGCTTAGAGAGATGACCTGGGCATTGGCACCATTTGGTCAGTGGTTGAAAAGGGAGACGTAGCCCAAGTGGAGAACACGAAACACGCTCCCAGCTGGTTCTGCCTAAGAGGTATCCGAGGATTGTGTTGATGTCATTTCATGACGATTCTGGCCATTTGGGGGTTGAAAAGACCTATGGATTGCTCAGAGATCGGTTCTACTGGCCCCGAATGAAGCCGGAGGTTGAAGAGTACTGCAGGTCGTGCATTTGATGAATACGGAGGAAAATGCTGCCTACGAGGGCTGCTCCATTGTCCCACTTGCAGAGCGTGGGGCACCTTGACCTGGTGTGTATGGATTTCCTGTCAATAGACCCAGATGCCAGCAACATAGCTAATGTCTTGGTCATTACGGATCACTACACCAGATATGCGCAAGCTTTCCCTACGAAGGGCCAGAGGGCGTCCATGGTGGCCAAGGTGTTATGGGAGAAGTATTTCGGGATTTCGAGAGTAGGCTCACACATGAGTTACTGAGCATGCTTGGAGTTAAGAATTCAAGGACTACGCCTTATCACCCGCAGGGTGATCCCCAGCCTGAGAGGTTTAATCGGATCTTGCTAGACATGCTCAGAACCTTGGAAATCAGCAAGAAGAACAAGTGGAGTCAACATATTGGACATCTGGTCCACTGCTACAACTCCACACAAAATTAAGCTCCCGGGTACTCGCCATATTATCTGATGTTTGGGCGTGATACGAGTTTGCCCATCGACCTTTGTTTTGGGACTGGTGAGGAAGACTTACCACTAAAGACTTATCTGAAGAATGTGTCTGCTATGAGAAGGGAGCTGAAAAAAGGCTTATGAATTAGCTGAGGTCGCGGCTGCTAAGCAGAATCAAGGAAATAACAGGAGGTATGATCAAAAGGTTAGGTTCTCCCAACTCATGTCTGGAGACCGAGTCCTCCTAAGGAACTTGGGGCTGACTGGGAAGCATAAATTGGTTGACTGCTGGGCAGCAACACCCTATGTTGTGGAGAGTCAGATGCCAAATGTACCAGTTTTCCGGGTGAAACTAGAGGATGGGAATGGGCCTGTCAAGATTTTCCATTGGAACCATCTTCTGCCTCGGGGACAAAAGGTGTGGGTTGACCCAGAGCCCGACCTGGAGCCTACACTTAGTAAGAGGACCCTGCGGCGACGCAGGATGACTGAAACTCCAACAGCAGGAGAGGTTAGACCGCCCTCTGCCCCTAAATGGGATACGGACTCGGAGGATGGGGAAATGGGGTGTGGTATTGCTGCCTTTTGCTAACTCCCCACTGATTGAGGAAGAGATTCCCAACCCTTCTCTCGCTGAGTCAGTTGAAATTAGAAGGAACTATCTGTGGACAGACTGGGTTTCAGTGTGACCATGAAAGGGATGAAGCGGGGCTCAGCCAAGTGGCAAAGGGGTCTGAGTTGCAAGAGTGCATGAGTGATAAAACGGGGGAAGCCTCACCATGTAGACCAGGAGTATCCCAAAGAGTGTCTGAATCTGAAGAAGTAGATGACGGGGCAAGGAAGTCTCAAAGAATCTGGAGACCACCAGATTGGCTGGCCTATGTAGCACCGGCGGAACAGAGTATGGCAGCTATCGTCTTGGTGAGCTATGTCACTGCCATTTACACCTGGGTTGGACTTTGTGCTTTGTATGAAGGGGCAGCACATTATCTCAGTATCATGAGGACATGGCTAATTTTGGTGGGGGGAAAGGTTTTACTGCCTACGTAATGATCTTTCAGTAGAAGCAGTTTTTGCGTTATAGTTACAGATAACGGGTGCTTTGGAATGTGAGCCGTCCAATGAAGGGAGTGTGTTTTCGTGTTGTGTGCCTGACACTGGTGGGATCTGGGTCTTTTGTTCGGCGGGAGATGAAGGGAGAAGGCACCGGAGAGAAGAGGTCGTAGGACTTGACCCAGAGCGGGGCCATGATCCGACGAAGCTCGGAGAGATTAAAGGAGGACTTGCGAATGGGAAACCGTGAGCTTCAACTTGTGCATATGAGACTGTTTCATTAAAATGGGCCTTTTTTTTGCTTTTTCTTTACTAACCCTTTAGGCAAATTAAGAATTATAAAGCTAAATCGTTTAATTGTATGCAGTGTCTGTTATTTTGTGGTACTGATTTGTAACAGGGTAACGAATCATGCAGCATCCACACAAATAGGAGGTTTCATGGTGGGCTTGCACCTCAATCTCACACATTTGGCGGGGCTGGAGATTGTCTTCCCTAGACTTGTGCAGCCGATGGAACCAGAGTGTTTCAATTGTTATTTTGATTTAGTTGCACTTACAGAGGTCAAAAGGTAAATGGCCTTATTAACTGAATTTTATCAATAACATAAATTAATCAATTTTGACAAACACTTAAAAAGAAAGTTTAAAAAAAGCAAATCAGAAAATTAGAGGCCTCATGAACAATGTTGGTGGGCTTAGTGGTCTGTGCTTTCAAGTACTTATCAACCGCCTGTTCATTGGCATCAGTGAATCAAGATCTTTCAGCCCCAAACTGTACTGTGGCTTTAGAACAACCATGGAAGAAAAGCCACATTCCTAGAGGATTAGTCAATGTTACTGCAAGGGCTCAGCATCAAAATAGCATTTAACCAAGAAGCATTTCATGAAAAAGCTCTGGTGAATTGAAGCTCTAAGAATCTTGATGATGCAGGATGAGTTTTTCACTGACTAATGTCAAATCAAATTTGAAGGAAAATGGAGGTGTTGTTGCAGATGAAGAAAAACTCACTACATTTTGCTGCAAGAGTTTCTTAGCACAGTAAGCAAGGAAGTAGAACTCAACCCAACTGTTTTCTGCTGTTTCGTAAACTAACATCAGGTTACATGTAGAAGTGCTCACGAGAGAAGAATGTTTCCATTTGAAACTTTTTATGACACAGCAATTCATGGCCACAGGCAGCAAAATCTGGATAGTTGTAATTAAGAAAAATGGGGAGGTGGCCAGTTAAATAGCTATGGAAATTACAGAAATTGGTCTTGTAGTACTTTTCCAAGCTTGTTAATGTCCCTACTTTATTACTTTGTAATTTCTTTGTAATTTTCTGGTATATAGTTATTAGCATTTCTGCAAATTATACCACTATATAGCAAAATTTACATGCTTTTGAATATTCATGATTAAGGTAAGTTCAGTAAAATATTTGTGCAACAAAACCAGCGTTCTTGAGTTTTCAGCAGTATCTGAAATTATGGAAGCATATACAGCACTGTTAACTCAATCTCACATTTACATTAAAAAGTTGTATTTTGTGAAGGCCAGTGTAAAGTGCAAAGTAATTTAAATTCAAAGTAGTTGCCAAGCATGGTTAATGTCAATTTTCTTCACTGACTTAACTATAGTCTTAACTCTTCTACTGTGCAATCTATTAAATCACCACAAACTTTAAAAAGTGCAGTATTTACTTGGATGTTGGCAGTTGAGATCAGCCTGTCTGAAAGAGTTCATTTTAAATTACTTTGGTTCAATTTCAACTTATGATAAAGCAATGCATGCGTAAATACTCTAATCTTAATAATGGTGGTTGTGAAAGGTAGCCTAATTTTCTAATTTCTGAGATTCACCATTGTTACTGGAAATAATCTTTCAATTTGTATTTCCTAAATTCCTTTAAAATTTTGGCCACGTGTACATTTCTCTTTCTCAGCCTGTAGGAGAAAGTGTCAATAAATCTTGCTCTTTTATAACACTGAACTAATTGTTATTTTCCTTTTTATTCAATGCCTTTTAAAGTTTCTTTTTCACATTTTCCTAAATTCATTTATGTGCAATGGACTGTAATTTACCTATCATTTCCCACTTCACTATTCTCTTATGTACTTTTGCAAACTTGGCTAATTTCTGTACTGGTAATTTAGTATATGCAACTATCAATGCATTTGATATTTTTTTGTATTTGATCTTTTGTTGCCCACCTGCTTGGTACTAGGCTGTAAGTAATTAAAGATTCCAGTTTTGAAATATATTTGTGAAATAATTCAATTATTACCAATATCTTTGTTCTGTTTTGATTTGTCAACTGCAGTGTAACCTCTGGAAAGTATACATTCAGTTCAATGTTCTTTGTGCAGGTACCTGGAGAGTTATGAAAAGTTGCATCATTTTGGTGAGGATGAAGAAGTACTTACACCAACTAATTCTCGGCCACAAGCTGTTGTTTCTGGGGTTCATTTGTTTTATAATCATCATCAGCACATTATCCCAGGTAAGTACCAATGAAACAAAGTCTAGAAGAAATTAATTGAATAACTTGTATTGGAGATGGGATTTGAACTCTTAACAGAGCGATACAAGTACCCAGTTGGTACATGTATTTCAGTAAAGTTTCTCTTAAACCTCCAGTTTAAGAGTGAACTAACTCTTTGTCAGCCCTGGTGCCTACAAGCACTAACTAGTACAACAACCTTTATCTGTCTATTTCAGTTAGCATACGTGCGAAGTAGTTGGGCTATGAGATTACTTCAGAACAAATTTAAAATGGCTTTTAATTCAAAGATTTCAAAGGTACATTTAATGTCAGAGAAATGTATACAAGATACATCCTGAAATTCTTTTTCTTCGCAACCATCCACAAAAACAGAGGAGTGCCCCAAAGAATGAATGACAGTTAAATGTTAGAACCCCAAAGCCTCCCCAGCTCCCCCCCACATGTAAGCAGCAGCAAATCAAAGATCCCCCATTCCCCACCAGCAAAAAAAGTATCAGCACCCATGCCGAGCACTCAAGCGTGCAGCAAAGTATCAATAAAAACACTGACTTGCAGTACCCCAAAGACTACTTGTTCACTTGGTAATTCGACATACCACAGGCTCTCTCCCTAATAAGGGAAAAAGAGGTGGCCTCGTTTCACAGCGAGAGGAGAGACATAACAAACAATTTGCTGATTTAAAAATCTGTTGTGTCACTTTCTCCGAGCTCCGTACCCAAAGAACTCGTGTCTCTGGGCATGCAGCCAGCTTGCTGCTTTCAATCTTCCATCTCCCAGGACACACCAATTTCCTACGGAGGCACCAACCTCAAGTCTGCCCGCCTCCAGAGCCACAAAATCCCAGAACCCTGAAGGCGTGCTAGTCTTCTAGGCCGTGTCCTTGGTATGTCAAGTAGTGGCCAGTCGTGAGACCCTGAGAGTGGGTCTCATTGATACAGCATAAAGCAGCCATTCAGCCCATTGTGCCTTTGATAACTATTTGCAATGGGTTCCATTCCCTAGCCTATCAATCTTTTACCCTTCAGCTGTTTCTCCTGGTAATGTTAGCACTGAATTTACATAACAACACACATCAAAGTTGCTGGTGAACGCAGCAGGCCAGGCAGCATCTCTAGGAAGAGGTGCAGTCGACGTTTCAGGCCGAGACCCTTCGTCAGGACTAACGGTTAACCATTAAAAAAAAATACTCCTAGCACAGTTCTTGGTTCTTGTGGTAATTACCTTATATCATGCCCTCTTCTTATTGCATTTCAGCCAGTGGAAACATTTTCTCATTTTATAAACCTTTAAGCTTGTTCTTCTATTAATGGAGAAAGTCAATACCCTCTTCTGTTGTCTAACAGATATTGTGCATCTAGTATTGATGTAAATCTGCTCTGTACCATCTCTATGGCCCTTATTTTTATACCTGAAGAGTGATATCCAGAATTCAACAGTACTCCTTTTGGTGTATGTGCATTTATAAAAGTTATTCACTTTTATTTCTAAAAGCCATGGATTATTATAGCTTTTCAACCTGTGCTCGCACCTCCAAAGATTAGATTACGAGGACACGCAGTTCTCTTTTATTGTCATTTAGTAATGCATGCATTAAGAAATAATACAGTATTCCTCCGGTGTGATATCACAGAAACACAGGACAGACCAAGACTGAAACTAACAAAAACCACATAATTATAACATATAGTTACAACAGTGCAACAATACCATAACTCGATGAAGTACAGGCCATGGGCACAGTAAAAAAGTTCAAAGTCTCTCAAAAGTCCCACATCTCACGCAGACGGGAGAAGGAAGAAAACTCTGCCTGCCATGCCCGACCACAGTCCGACTCTGAGTTGCCTGAAAACTTCGAGCTCCGATCAACCCTCCGACACCAAGTACTGAGCGCCACCTCTGCTGAACGCTTCGACCCCAGCCTCGGTCGCCAGCAGCAAACAAGGCCAGGGATTTTGGGGCCTTCCCTCCAGAGATTCTCGATTGCACAGTAGCAGCGGCAGCGAACCGGGCATTTCAGAAATTTCTTAGATGTTCCCCTGTGCTTCTCACCTATGTCTCCATCAAATCAGAATTGTGCACGGCATCCTACTTACAAATACAATATAATTTCATTGGAGAGCTGCGCGCGCTGCGTCGCGTCGCCTTCTTCTCCTCCCACCTCAAGATCTTTGTATATACACCTTGTCTCTAATATGGTTGTAGACGACACCAAAATATCTTTCAGCCTTCTCTTCAAAATTGTGCCATTTAATTGCATTGCCATCTTCATTTTTCTAATAAAACCTATCACTTCAACATGCTGCAAAAAATTCCCTTATCAGTTTGTCTGTATTCTTCAAAAGTTTATAAATTGCCCTTTTTTTTTAACATCGTTATTAATTTACAAGTTTAATTTATCTCCTACATATGCATATCCAGTTCATAGAATATAGAACCTAAAACAGTACAGCAAGATACAGGCCCTTCAGTACACAATGCTGTGCCAGTCTTTTAACCTGGTCTCCCACATAGTCTGCTATTATTTTCATCCATGTGACTATTTAAGAGTTCCTTAAATGTTCCTAATATATTTACTTCTACCTGCTCCATGAACTATCCACTCTCTGAGTAAAGCAAAAAAAAACTACTTCTGACTTCCTCCCTTATACTTTCCTCCAATTAGCTTAAAAGTATGTCCTCTTGTATTAGCTATTGCCTCCTGGGAAAAGGCCCTGGCTCTCTATCTATGGCTGTTATCATCCTTCAAACCTCTATCAAATCGCCTCTCATCCTCCTTTGATCCAAAGAGAAAAATCTGAGTTTTCTCAACCCCTCCTCATAAGACATACTCCCTAATCCAAGCAGCATCCTGGTAAGTCTCCAGATCCTCCTATAATAAGGTGACCAGAACCGAACACAATATTGCAAGTGTGGTCTAACCAAAGTTTTCTGAAACTGCAACATTACCTCATAGCCCTTGAACTCAATCTCCGGATTGAGTTCAACATGCCAACATGCCATACTCCTTCATCTTGCACTGCAACTTTGAGGGATGTATGGACATGAACCCTAAGATTCTTCTGTTCCTCCACTGTTAAGAATCCTGCCGTTAACTCTGTACACTGCCTTCAAGTTCAACCTTCCAAACTGTATCACTTCACACTTTTCTGGATTGAGCTCCACCTGCCACTTCCCAGCCCAGTTCTGCATCTTTTCAATGTCATTTTATAACAAACAATCTTCTACACTATCCGCAACATTACCAACCTTAGTGTCAGTCTGCAAACTTACCACACTCTACTTCTTCACCCTTCCACTTCTTCATCCAAGTCCTTTATTACAATCACAAACAGCAGGGTTCCCAGAACACTACAGATCCCTACGGAGCACTACTGCTCACAGACTTCCAGGACAAATATGCTCCATTCACTACCACTCTCTGCCTTCCATGGGCAAACCAGTTCTGAATCCATGCAGCCAGGTTTTCATGAATTCTATGCCTCCTGACTTTCTGAATGAGCCTACCATGGGGAACCTTGTCAAATGTCTTTCTTAAAATCCATACACACAACAACCACCACTTTGCCTTCATCAATATGTTTTGTGACTTTCTTGGAAAAAGTCAATCAGGTTCTTGAGGCATGACCTTCTCCTCACAAACCCTGCTGACTACCCTAATCAGATTGTGCTTTTCTAAATGCTCGTAAATCCTGTCTCTCAGAATCCTCTCCAATAGTTTTGTCTACCAGTAATGAAAAATTCACTGATCTACAATTCCCAGGATTACCCCTATTACTTTTGTCGAACAAAGGATTGATTTGCTGTTCTCTAATCTTCTGGTACTACTCTTGTGGCCAGTGAGGACGCAAAAATCATCACCGGCAGCTCAACAATCTCTTGTTTCCTGTGGTAACCTGAGGTGTATCCCTCCAACCCTAGCATTTACCCATCCTAATGTTTTTCAAGCTCCATAATGTGTTTCAGTGAATGTGGTTACACTTAAGACATTTTGCAGCATTATTCACTTTATCTGGAAAAATAACCTTTTATGGCTACACTGTATTCTATTTCAACCAATTTTGTATCCACATTATTCCCATTGTCATCCCACCAGGTGAGCTATCAAGCATTACTTCTAACATGACGTGTATAATTTTAAGCACAGTTTTAACAGTTGATAGATGGCAGGACTGTCATATGTCGAAAGATTGGAGCGACTGGGCTTGTATACTCTGGAATTTAGAAGGCTGAGAGGGGATATTATTGAAACATATAAGATTATTAAGGGATTGGACACGCTGGAGGCAGGAAACATGTTCCCGCTGATGGGTGAGTCCAGAACCAGAGGCCACAGTTTAAGAATAAGGGGTAGGCCATTTAGAACGGAGTTGAGGAAAAACTTTTTCTCCCAGAGAGTGGTGGATGTATGGAATGCTCTGCCCCAGAAGGCTGTGGAGGCCAAGTCTCTGGATGCTTTCAAGAAAGAGATGGATAGAGCTCTTAAAGATAGCGGAATCAAAGGTTATGGGGATAAGGCAGGAACTGGATACTGATTATGGATGATCAGCCATGATCACAGTGAATGGCGGTGCTGGCTCCAAGGGCCAAATGGCCTACTCCTGCACCTATTGTCCATTGTCTGTTGTAATCTAGGGAGGAAAAAAAATCTAAATGTTTTTCTTCTTTTTTCCAGAAAGTGTACGTCGTGGTTATGGCCTATTTACAGAATTTACTACGATCAGTGACTATAATAAAGTGATGCTGTCTTTGCTTTCTGGACTTCCCAATGAAGTGGACTTTGCAATTAATGTTTGTACATTAATGTCACATGGAAACCAACAGATCCTGCAAATGGAAAAAGACCCAAAGGTTGTTACACTTCTTCTTGCACATGCTGGGATTTTTGATGATAGTAAGTACTCTTTTTAATACATAAATATAAGAATAAATCATAGCATTTAAATTTTGGCCATATTAATATTCCTGAAGTAATAGTATAGCAGAAGAGTACATCTAAGAGTCTCATGCTCTACCGACTGAGCTGGCTGGGCAATTATGCTTGCATCAGAGCTAATTTAAAGAAATGGGATATTCTGATGAAGAGCAGCAATGGTTAAAAAAAAGCGACACTATGGACTCTTAAGATTGTAAACCAGCGGGTTGTTGCTATGTCTCCCGCTTGCTGTGAAAATGGGGGACACCTCCATCTCCCTTGCCAGGGAGAGAGAGAACCTGTGGGTTGTCAAATTTCAGATGAAATGCGAAGCTTTTGGGGTAAATTTGGTCTGTGTCTTTGCTATTGCTTAGCACACGCTTGGGCTCAGTGATAGTACCAATGCGCGTTTATTTTTGCTGGTGGGAGGGGGATCGTTGCTCGCCGCTTACGCACGGGAGGGGGAGCTGGGGGGGAATTTGGGGTTCTCACGTTTAACTGTTGTTCATTCTTTGGGGGCACTTCTCTTTTTTCATGGATGTTTTGCGAAGAAAAAGCATTTCAGGATGTACATTGTATACATTTCTCTGACATTAAACTTGACCTTTGGTAATTCTGTAACAGTAGGAACTCATTGATAAGTAGCAAATGAGTAATAAAATTGTAGCTTCACTCTGAAATGAAGCAATTCTTTTTTAAGATGTTGAAACTGCAAGGTGTTGGGTAATTTAAAACATGGCAAATGATTAAGTAATCTCACCAGAGGAAATAAAAACAGTGACCATGTAGTTGATATTGATTGGAGTGGCAAAACTGATGGAAAATGAGGGAAGCACATTTAAATTTAACACTAAGGCCTGGTGTTTAGTTTTAAGTGTGAATCACCCAAGATTTAGTACTTGCAAGTCAAAGGAAAACTAGTTCTGTGTTTAAATTTGAACTGTAGTTAAATTTGCTGCTAATTGTTAATAGTGAACTTATTCACAGTATTTATACATTGCAACATCAAGCTACATCCACTTTATAAATATAAATGTCAAGTGATTTTTTTTCAGAAAAAAAACTATGGTTGAATTGCAAATTAATGAAGCTGTGGTAGTGGAGACAGTGTCAGGATTGCAGGACCTGGTAGACAGTAGTACTTGAATACTTATGTGTCAAGTCAATGCCCTGGCCAAACACTATAATGTAAGAGTTAGGAAGATAAATTGAAAGCAGTGCACTGAGAGTCAATTTGCGATAAATATCCTTATAAAAAATGGCTAACGAGAGTATAAATCAGACTGCAAACAAATAACATGGGGAAAAGTGCATCTTTGATATTATAGAAATACCACTTTTTATATTTTTACTTTTAAGAAGATGTTGTGGAAGGAATTAAGCCATAAAACCATAAGGCATAGAGTCTGCCCTGTCATTCCATCATGGCTGATTTATTATCCCTCTCAACCCCATCCTCCTGCCTTTATTCCCATATCTTTTTAAATATGTCCAATGATATGATTGCCCCAGCTGTCTGTGGCAATGAATATAACAGATTCATCACCCTCTGGTTAAAGAAATTCCTTCTCATCTCTGTTTTAAATGGATGCCCTCTATTCTGAGCCAGTGTCCTCTAGTCGTAGACTTCCCTGTTCAAGGAAACATCCTCCCCACATTCACTCAAGGTCTTTCAATATTCAATTGGTTTCAATGAGATACCCCCTCATACGTCTAAACTCCAGCAAGTACAGACCCAGAGCCATTAAACACTCCTCATACGTTAATCCTTTCAGTCTCTTGAACCTCCTCTGCACCCTCTCTAATGCCAGCACATCTTTTTTTAGATAAGGGACCTAAAACAGCTCACAATACCACCGACTCAGCCTGCAAGTTAACTTTAGGGGATCTTGTACAAGGACTGCTAAATCACTTTGCACTCTTTATTTCAGAATTTTCTCCGCATTTAGAAAATAGTCTCTGCCTTTTATTCCTGTTACCAAAGTGCATGACCATACACTTCCCTACACTATATTCCATCTACTATTTCTTTGTCCTTTCTTCTAATTAGTCTAAGTCCTTCTGCAGACTACCTTTCCTTCCACCTATCTTCATATCGCATACAAACTTTGCCACAAAGAAAGTTATCAATTCCATCTATGGCATTTAATGTCAATAGAAGCAGTTCTAACATTGACCACTGCTGAACTTACAGAAGGAAACTAAGAAAGTCATTTGGAAAGAAAAGATGAATTATAAAAGGAAGTTGGCAATTAACATTAAAAAGGATACTAAGAGTTTTTTTTTTAAATATATGAAGGGTAAAAGAGTGACGGGTAGATATAGGAACGATTGAAAATGATGCTGGAGAAATTATAATGGGTAACAAAGAGATGGCAGAGGAACTAAATGAGTATTTTGCATCAGTCTTCACAGTGGAAGATATTAGCACACCTGATAGCCAGAAGTCTCAGGGAATAGAATTAGGTACAGTCAAGATCACTGGAGAGAAAGTGCTTGGGAAGCTAAATGGACTAAGAATAGATAAGTCTCCCGGACCGGATGAGGTGCACCCACGGGTTCTGAAGGAGGTGGTTTTGAAGATTGTGGAGGCATTGGAAATGATCTTCCAGGAATCAACAGACTCTGGCATGGTTCCGGAGGACTGGAAGGTCACAAATGTAGTTCAGCTGTTTAAGAAAGGAGGGAGGCAACAAAAAGAAAATTACAGACCTATTAGTCTGACATTGGTAGTTGGAAAGTTATTGGAGTCGATCCTCAAGGACGAGGTTATGAAATACTTGGAGGTGCATGACAAGATAGGCCCAAGTTTCATGAAGGGAAGATCCTGCCTCACCAACCTATTGGAATTTTTTGAGGTAATCTCAAATAAGATTGATAAGGGAGAGGCTGTGGATGTTGTGTATTTGGATTTTCAAAAGGCCTTCGATAAGGTGCCGCATAAGAGGCTGCTTAATAAGATAAGAGCCCATGGAATTACAGGAAAGATATTGGAATGGGTGGAGCATTGGCTGATAGGCAGAAAGCAAAGGCTGGGAATAAAGGGATCCTATTCTGATTGGTTGCCAGTTACTTGTGGTGTTCCGCAGGGGCCAGTGTTGGGGCCGCTTCTTTTTACAATGTATATCGATGATTTAGATTATGGATTAAATGGTTTGGTGGCTTAGTTTGCTGATGACACCAAGATAGGTGGAGGAGCAGGAAGTGTTGAAGAAAGGAAAAGGTTGCAGAGAGACTTGGTCAGTTTAGGAGAGTGGGTAAAGAAATAGCAGATGAGATACAATGTTGAGAAATGTACGGTTGTACATTTTGGAAGAAGCAATAATCGGGCAGATTATTATTTAGATGGGGAGAAAATTCAAAAAATCGGAAGTGCAAAGAGACTTGAGGGTCCTCGTGCAGGATACCCTAAAGGTTAACCACCAGATTGGATTGGCAGTAAGGAAAATGAATGCTATGTTGGCATTCATTTCAAGAGGAATAGTGTATAAAAGTAAGGAGGTGTTGATGAGGCTCTATAGGGCGCTGGTGAGAACTCATTTGGAATACTGTGTGCAGTTTTGGGCCCTCTATCTTAGAAGGGATGTTCTGATGTTGGAGGGAGTTCAGGGAAGATTTACGAGGATGATTCCTGGAATGCAGAGGCTAACATATGAGGAGCGTTTGTCAGCTCTTGGACTGTATTCATTAGAGCAGTGATCCCCAACCACTGGGCCGCAAAGCATGTGCTACCGGGCCGCAAGGAAATGATATGATTTGGCGATATGAGTCAGCTGCACTTTTCCTCATTCCCTGTCACGCCCACTGTTGAACTTGAACGCACATGAGGTCATTACGCACGCGTCATCCATGTCGGTGCGGGAAGAAGATCAATTCCTTGAGCTTGCAAATGACGGCGGGCTGAAAAGTATGTTTGACACAATATCTCTGCCGGCATTCTGGATCAAAGTCAATGCTAAATATCCTGAGATAGCCATGAAAGCACTGAAAACATTGCTTCCATTTCCAACATCATATCGCTGCGAAGCGGGGTTTTCTTCAATGAATGCAACAAAAACTAAATTGCGAAATAGACTGGACATAAGGAACCCCCTTCGAGTATCGCTGCCTCCCATCACCGTCTTGTTGCAAGGAAACAAGCCCAGGGCTCCCACTGGTTCAGCGATATCGGAGTGTTGCAATGATTTTATATGTTCGTACATGGAAAATATGTGCTGTGTGTTTAATATCCAAACGTTACTTAAAATGTTATGATGCTGTTGACTTATAAGTAACCTATAATTGACTTATCACTATATTCATGCGAGGAAAATATGCGCTGTGTGTTTAATATTAAATTCGTTAGATAAACCCTTTTAGAAACAAAATTGAGTGTATTAGCCACTTATAAGTGACTTATAGTTGACTTATCACCTATATTCCGGTCGTGATTAACGCACCCCACCCCCCAGGGTTGCCAACTGTCCCGTATTAGCCGGGACATCCTGTATATTGGGCTAAATTGGTTTGTCCCATACGGGACCACCCTTGTTCCATATTTTCCCCGCTAAGCTAGAGCGTTCCTCTGAAACTTTTTGTGCCGAAATGGCGTAAAGCGAAGAAGCAATTACCATTAATTTATATGGGAAAAATTTTTGAGTGTTTCTAGACCCGAAGAATAACTTACCAAATCATACCAAATAGATAAACCTAAAATAGCAAATAGATAAACCATAAACCTAAAATAGCAGTAACATATAGTAAAAACAGGAATGATATGATAAATACACAGCCTATATGAAGTAGAAATAATGTATGTACAGTGTAGTTTCACTGAACAGAATCGCCAAAAACGATGTGTAGAAAAAACTCGGCACGTACATGCATGCGCACACAGTTGCCCGCGCAAGGCTTCATGGTCATGGTAGTCTTTCTCGGGGTAAACACAAGTGTCTCATATTTGACTGCTACCCTTGTGCGTTGGCAACCCTATCTACCCCCCCCCGCCCCCAGGTCTGCAAGAATATTGTCAATATTAAACCGGTCCGCGGTGCAAAAAAGGGTTGGGGACCACTGCATTAGAGTATAGAAAAATGAGGGGGGATCTCATAGAAACATTTCGAATGTTGAAAGGGTTGGATAGAGTAGATGTGGGAAGGCTGCTTCCCTTGGTGGGTAAGTCCAGGACAAGAGACCAGTACGTTCTAGTATCAATTGTTTGGCGACAATAAAGTATAAAGTAAGTATAAGTACCCATTTAAAACAGAGATGAGGAGAAATTTTTTTAGCCAGAGGGTCATGGATTTATGGAAATCGTTGCCACATACAACTGTGGAGGCCCGATCACTGAGGGTGTTTAAGCAGGAGTTTGATAGGTATCTAATTAGTCAGGGTATCAAGGGATATGGGGAAAAAGCTGGAAATTGGACCTAGATTGGAGAATAGTTTAGCTCATGGTGGAGTGGCGGAGCAGACTTGATGGGCCGAATGGCCTACTTCTGCTCCTTTGTCTTGTGATCTTGTGAACACCACTAGTCACCAGCAGCTAACCAGAAAAGGCCCTCTTTATTCCCACTATTATCTCTCTAAGCCAATTTTCTATTCTTGCTAATGTCTTTTTTGTAATACCATGGGCTTTTAACTTGTTAAACAGCTTCATATGCAGCACCTTGTCAAAGGCCTGAAAATCCAAATAAACAACATCCATTAACTCTCCTTTGTCTATCCTGCCTATTATTTCCTCAATTCCAACAGATTTGTGAGGCACAATTTCCCTTGAAGGAACCTATTTTAACATGTAACTCCAACTACTCCAAAACCTCATCCTTAATAATGGACTCTTAATATCTTCCTAGCCACTGAGGTCAGGCTAACCGGCCTATAGTTTACTTTTTTTTGCCTCCTCTCTTCTTAGAGTAGTGTGACATTGCAATTTTCTAGTCATAGAGATCCATTTCAGCACCACAGTAGTGTAGCAGTTAGTGTGCTGCTATTACAGTTTGGGACATCGGAGTTCAGGGTTCAGTTCCATCATCCTTTGTAGGAAAATTTGTCTGTTCTTCCGTGAGCACGTGGCTTTCCTGTAGGTGCTCTGGTTTCCTCCCAAGGTTCAAAGATGTACTGATTAGTAGGTTAATTGGTTATTGTAAATTATCCTGTGATTAGGCTAGGGTTAAATAAGTGGGTTGCTGGGCGGTCTGGCTTGTTGCCCTGAAGGGTCTGTTCCACACCGTATCTCTAAGTAAATAAAGTTCAAAGTTCAAAGTAAATTAAATTATAGATGTCACCATATACAACCCTAAGAATCATTTTCTTGCAGGCATATTCAATAAATCCCATAATCATAATAGAATCAATGAAAGACTGCACCATCAGAATGGACAACCATTGTGCCAAGGACAACAAACTGTGCAAATACAAAAGGAAAGAAAGACTAACAAACAAATAAGCAATAAATATTGAGAACATGAGATGAAGAGACTTTGAAAGTGAGTTCATAGGTGTGAGAACTGTTCAGTGATGGCAAGTGAATTTGAGTGAATTTATCCTCCTCTGATTCAAGAGTCTGATGGTTGAGGAGCAATAACTGTTCCTGAACCTTGTGGTGTGAGTCCTGAGACTCCTGTACCTTCTTCCTGATGGCAGCAGTGAGAAGAGAGCATGACCTGGGTGGCGAGTGTCCATGGTGATGATGCTCCTCTCCTGTGACAATGTACATGTGCTGCTCAATGATAGGGAGGGCTTTACCCATGAGGAATAAATCTATTAATTCTTGAACGATTACTTTCAGGAAATAGACAAGAGATGCATGGTCAAAAGCATCAGGCTTCAAAGACTTTTTTTTGTTAAAAATTTGACTTTAAAAATGTTGCACTAATGTGTATGGTAGTATCCTGCTGAGTGCTGATACAAAAAATAATGTATATCAAAGCTTCAAAACATACATGAAAATACATCATTTGTATCAACAACCAACACAGTCCAAGGATATGCTGGAGACAGCCTGCAAATATTATCACTCCTCCTCCAACAATTTTGCATACCCACGCTTAATATCTCTAACCCTAATGCTAACCCATGCGTCTTAAGAGTGAGGGAGGAAATGGAGCACCCGAAGGAAACTCGTGGTCACAAGGAGAACTTACAAACTCCTTACAGATTGTGACTTGAGAACTCCAATCGCTGATCACTGGCACTGTAAAGCATTGTGCTAACCGCTATACTACTATGCCACTCCATGAAAGTACTTATAGTCCTTCAATCTAAACACTCAGAAGGATATACCCCATTCTCAGCGCACATTGCAGGCTGTTATGCCAGACTACCCTCCCAACTGCTGGAAACTGCTGTGCTTGAGGCCTCGTGTGCAGATGCCTGCCCTTCAGTGGCACTCAGTAATTGCAACAAATACCCAAAGTCCTAAATAACATAACACCTTGATTATGCTCCAACCAGGTGATGAGTAAAACAACACGCATTCCAGGTCATCTGTTGCAGATGCATTTAACCATGCTTTTTGGTAACAGTCACTGTTCTGTAGCTGTGGAATAAAGTTGATTTTGCATACCATAAACACTCGCCACTGTGGCAGTGTTACCATTTTAAATGGGATATATTTAGGGGAGATCTAGCAGCTCCAAACGTGGCATCCCTGGGTATGATGAGCTTTCAATGCAGTAGCATGTTCCTCACTTTGCCCTACCCTTCAGCCTTGTTCAAGGAGTAATACAGAATAGCAGATCAGGAACAGCACCAAGATACTAGCATCGTAATCAACAAAATTGCCAATGACATCCATATGCAATAAAATAAATAAGCCAGAATATAGAGTGGATTCTGGTTCATTGAGACACATTGCGACCAGTACATTTTGTCCCAATTAACCAAAGTTTCAAGAAAATTGTTAAAAAGGTATAAAAAAGACAAACTACTATTTAACTGTGTAACAAATTATGTATTTAAATGAAATTAGAACAGTATCAATACTACTATTGATAGTATCGCTACTATAAAACTATGTATTAGTTCTTAAAATTTACCAATAGAGTATATATGCTGCCAGGTTCTTTTGATTAACTGTAAATGAACAAAATCAGGACAGACACCTCGTGTAGATAATGGACTGCCTTCACACAATGTTATTAATAATTGCATCCTCCACATCTTCATTTTCATTGTAACATTCAAGATGATTGTTGATACCTCAAATTCTTTGTAGTTCCTAACTTGTTGAAGTAGTGAAATGGTTCATTTTCATTCACGGGCATTTCAGATATTTCCAGACCTGAATGCTTGAAACCACAGCGAGCAAAACAGATCTGAATTGTCGTACTGTTTATTTCTGGCCAATTATCAGTGACAAAAATCACTGCTGTTGGAACACAAACACACCAACTGATGCTATTTAAAAACTGTTTTGCTGTAAACACAGTGTAGTGTCTAATGACCAGGTAAGTGTACGCGACTGATGCTCGTTAAAATAGTTAAGCAAGTGCCTCCTGTCCCAGTTGAGTGGCATAGTGCCCCAGATAAATGAAGGGAATCCCAGCTATTTTCTTGATTACTTTTTGTTATTTAAGAGTTGTCTCAAATAAGTAGCTGCCCCGGTTAACCGAAGGCATAATTAACCAGAATGCACTGTAATAGGAAATGTTTTAGCATGGTACCAGTGTACCCTTTTTGCAACTACCCCATGGAGCGCTGATTTGTTATAATGTTCTTGATCTGAACATTTACAGGTGAATATCCAATCTTCAGTTTTTAATCTCTGCACAGTACTATTATCAGGAACCTGATGCAAGTCCACCAGCTTGTACCACACTGTTAATAATTTGCCCATACTCACTTTGGAGAGGTTGCCTGTGAAGGCTGATGGAGGGTAGGCCGGGATGAGGGATGCAACTGCTCAGTATTGAGATGTGAACTTAGAGCTGCAGGGTGGCTGCTGCAGTAAATGCAGGCCATGGATAGGGATTGGCATGGCCTACCTCATGTGTTGAAGGACTGTTTGGATCATACTGTCCCTCTCTTCCTTTCCTGGTTTAATGAACAAAATCAGCGTAAACACCTAGTGCAGATAATGGACTGCTTTCATCCTCATTTTCATTGTGACATTTAAGCTGATTGTCGATACCTCAAATTCTTCATTGTTCTGGTTTAAGGTGGCGTTACTGAATGTGTGTGCAGCTTACTGGCAATTTGAAAGGCGAGAAGTTGGACTAAAACATCACTAATAACATTTTTTCTGAAGTAAATAGTGGTAAACTATCACTGCAAACAATGAAGAGGCAAGCGAAAGCAAAGTGAATTTGAGAGACGAGCAGTGCTGGTGCATTGCAAAGTTGAAGCAGATGGAGTGAGTGATCTGGAGAGGAGGAGTCAAGGAAGAGGAGTTTTGATGCTTGTCCAGCTAACCCAGGTGTGAGGTTGGATCGCTCTAAGCGCCGAGCTGATATGGAGAGGCTGAGAAAGGCTTCAGCCTGGGTGACATAAACTAGATCCAGAGTGAATCACTGCGCGGCATGGTCTAGGCCTGGTGCATATTTGGTCGAGATCAGGTCCCAGGTCTTAATGCAAAGTATGATCCACTGTTTGGACAATTTAAACGCCAGTCTAGGTAGACTGGAAAGGCCGGGTGTTGTGATTGGAGGCGAGAGTTGGACCGATTTCGCTCGCAGTCCAGTGATGTTCATTTATCTCTCCTTGGCGCTGAGACTGCCCCCATCTGCTATGCTTCAGGTCTGTGAGATTTGCAGCAGTTTGGCCACTAATGTGAACTGATACCGAGGCTATGGGCCTACTCCGGGGATTCGAAATGCTGTTGCTCGCTTCTGTTGTTGGTGTAATTTATGCTTTTTTCCCACTTTCTCTGCGCATTGGGGGTTGGTTTTTATTTTTTTTTAATTGGGTTCTTTCATGTTTCTTGCTTTATGGCTGCCTGTAAGCAGACAAATGTCAAGGTTGTATAATTTATACATTCCTTGATAATAAATGTACTTTGAATCATTGGCTGCTGTCTTCTCCCCTCCTCTACCTTTTTCTTTTGGCTGCACAGCTTCCCCAGTTTGGAGACTTTGCCCTAGTGACCAGCCCAGTGGTCAATAAGCACTAATTTGCAGCCAAACAGAGAGGGATTGTGCAGCCTCCGTCATATCTCACAGCAAGTGATTCATGTGATTCTTGGATCCAGGAACTTTATCAACACGTGAAGCGAGAATTGCTTATTCCCTACAATTACCTTGTTAACAATGCTGGCTAGAATGCTGCTGCAAGCTGTGTACCTCAGCACTAAGTGGTCACACAACATTCTCTCAAAATTATGTTGCTGGCAGTTCATTACAGGCCATCCCTGGGTAACAGGTTGTGTTTTACATAGGCCTTTAAGTCAATTTGTCCATGGCAAAAAATACACAAAAGTCACTTAATATGGTAACCATATTCCACAGTATTGTAATGAATGACTGATAAGAAATAGCAGTTATTAAGTGGAAAAAGAGAAGAAACTAATTCTGCAGTTTTGTAGAAATGAATGCATATATGTACATTGTACTTCTGAATTTAATATTATGGGACTTCATTCATATGTACTGGTGTTCATAAATTAGATGTTCATAACCCAGGGGTGGCCTAAACTGGCGCAGCTATGGGGAGGAAAGAGAAGATGATGAAATTGAGTTGCAAAAGTGTTGTGAGATGTTAATACAGCCTAATCTAGGAAGGCAGGAAGAAACAAAGTCACTTATTTATTCAGAAATGTGGCTTTTGTTAGCAAGGTAAGTATTTATTTGTGGTGAGCCAGCACTTTGAACAACCGTTTATCAGTATGGCTATTTCCACAATGATAGGTAGGATACTCAAAATTTGGAGCTACTAATGTTGAAAAATGGCAACATGTTTCCTCATCAGGACGATGTGTGCCGTAGAAGGAAATTTGGAGGTCTTGGTATTCCCACATGTCCACTGCCCTTGTCCTTCTAGGTTATGAGCTTAATTATGGATGTGATCTTGGTGAGTTGCTGCCGTTAATCACATATATGTGCATACTGCCTATAAGGTTAAGGCAACATTGAACATGAAGTGAATGTGATGCCAGTGAAGCAGACAACTTCATCCTTGATATTTTCCCAAATGTGTAAATATACTGGAGCTCCTGTGCTCTCTCTCTGTCCAGTTTGTTCAATATAATGATATTTTTGTAGTTGGTGGCATAAGTGTAATTTACAACTGGTTTTAAGTGTCTGGTCATCAGTTTGCTTATTGTATATTTTCTTTGTTTTAGGTCCGGGAACCTATTTAAATGTATATGAATCAGAATGGAAAATAAAATCTGGAAGGGACTTCATAAAGGTGATTATGTTTCTGGTAGATCACAGCATGCCATTGTTGTAGTTAGTCAGAGTGCAGTTATCCAGAATGTCTACGTGAATGCATGTAAATTACACTGTAGTTCAAAATCTTTATATTTTTAAACTAATTTTAGACTTGCATTGTATAGTTTAAACAAAGTAAGAATAGCATATGTACACTTTAGTATTAAAGTCATGAACAAGGCATTTATTTGCCTGACCAGTTTACAGATCCAGATGTGTTAAAATGGTGAAGTCTTGTGGAATTCTGTTTAGAATTTACTTTCATTGGAGGACCCTCATTCTCAAACTAAAACAAAATGTACCAAATTCCAAAATTGGCAAGTGTTCTGTTGAACTGTCAGCTTAAACAGAACGTAGTGCAAAAGTTACCTAATCAAAAGAAAAGGGACTTTGAGCATTGGTATTACTTCCGTAACCCCGTTCTGATTTCCAGGATATAAAACTTCATTTGAAGGTGAAGCATTTTGTTGCAAGAATTTGTCTAATACATATATCCAGCCTGTTCAACCCATGATCACTTCTTCCATGCCTGCACTTACAAGGCAACTTGCTTCCCAAAGTCAGCTCCTGATTGGTAAGACCCTATGGAACCTAGAACTTCCTCCCCAAAAATGGTAGGTCCTGCTTTCAGAAATATTTGGACTGCTGATTAAGTATCGCCCCCACCAGCTGCTATAAAAATTGTAAATCTTTCAATGTCTATAAATGTCTGTAGCAAATACACAGAATTTAACATTCAGCATGTCTTAAGCACGTTGAAGATACCAATTAGATAATTGATTCAATTCAATTAGAAATGGAAATTATCTGGAAGTTAACTTAACTCTATCAGAACAATTCCTTTCCATGTAAATGAGGTGGAGTTGCTGAACAGTGCACGTTCAGAACCAATATTTTGCAGATTGACAAATTGCTCCTTTGAGGGGAGTTCAGCATTAAAAATCAGTGAAAATGACAGCAAAGAAGTTATTTTGGGAGGTTTGAGGTTTTCATATTTACATGGATATCCTTGGAAGTAATTTAGATTATCAGTACGATGCTTATTTAGAAAACAAATATTGAGATGGATATATTCAGTGGAAAGTTAGTAAAAATAAACTGTGTTTTCATTATATAATGCAGTAGGTTTGCCATGTTTTCATGTTCTTGAAATCTAGTGTATTATTCCATTTAAACAACTCCGTGCCCATGGCACACTGGGAGTGTCAGTTCTTGCTCCGTGTCCCACTTGGATTTCTGTAGATCTTCTGTTAGACTGCATTAGTGATCGACTATACACTAAGCTTTTATATTTGTTTTTGACTGACACACAAATATATGATATCCACGGAACATTGAATGATAGTAAGATCTTGAATGTGTCGTATTACCTAACAAGGTTTTTCTGTTGCATTTATTAACTTCCAGTGCAAGCCAAGGCACTATGTCTTCTTGCCTAATGTCTTGAGCCTGGATGTGCCTGGATTAAGATAGAAGGCTACTCACACAGGCCAGCAGCATGTTCCTAGCAATGCCATTTATTTCTGGTCAAGAGAAGAGAAAAACTTTGTATTAATATGAACTAATACAAATGGGTTTAATGCCAGAATTAGGAACATGTCAGTGCAGGTGATCAGCCATCTGCTTTTCACCTCTGGCACAAATGCAAATTCACTCCAGAATGAAGAGATACAGATCTTTTTTTTTTAGCTTTAAGGGTTCTGTGTGAAATAGTTGATCAGTTTCTGAGTTGCACTAGGGACTAACGCTAAATTACATTATGTTCAGCACTAATTTGTGGTATAATTCTGAATGCCACTAGAACAGGAGATGCAAGTCCAGGCATATGGGCTGGTAGGAGGACTTCCACATTAACGTGGAAATTTTAGTATGTTCCTTTTAACTGAACACAGGATGCCAGAAATGAAAAATACACCACCTGTAGCATTGTCCTCCTTGGATTAGTAGAAATTGATTTATTTTCAAAAATTTTTACCTAATAAAAAGATGTATTTAAGTCGTCTTGGCATTGTCTTAAATTTATATTGGAGGAAAAATAAGAGAAAATTGTAGGATGTATCCAGCGGCGCTGAGACTGACCTCGATTTTTTTACCCCTTGTCTTGCCTTAACTTGAAAATCAGAATTGCAGGTTGATAGCTTTTTGAAAGAAAACACAGTAATTACCTTTGTTTAATTAGATTTATAATTGGAATATGTCCTTTGCATTGTAAGTTGATAATTAAACCAATTGGCCCAGAGCAATTGGAATTTACCTTAACCTGCTGGCAGCTTGAGAATTAACAATTAATGCATTAAACAATGTTTATTAATAGAATAACAGCTCAGCACAATGAACCATCTATTTTGCTTCAGTAGTGCCTTTAAAAGTACTGAAGAACTGAGATTTCATAACCCAGTCATCAATTAACAAGCTCAGCATTTTTTTTAATTCCTGAGAAAAGTGCTTATTTGATGACAACAATTGAATAGTGCTGGTGTACACATGCATCATGTATGAGTGGATATTTATTAATATGAACATTTCTTAAAATGTGTGAAGAGCAACTGTTCCTCTTCCCTGCTTCTGTAGTGATTGGTGAGATAATTGGAGGCCATCAGGAGAAAAATTGCTTGGATGTGGTGGCATGTTTAGCCCATCACTTGGTATTTTAGCTCAGCCCAGTACAAGTTGTCAAAGGATATGTAGGAATTCTATTGTAGTAATCCTAAATTTCTATCAAATAATACAAGATGGCATTAATTTAGCAATGAGTTGCCTTTTTGTTAGGCAATATTGTCAGTGTTTAAACAGCTTTCAAAATAACGCTACGCTTAAATTGAGAAATGTTGTTTAAAGTGAACACTAAAAATTGGTCTGAAGGGAAAATTTCATGACAATATGGATGATCGTAATCAAAGCAAAATCCTGCTGGTTTGAAAATATTTCGGTTTAACTAATGAAGGTGATCTGAAAAATAATATAATCTTGAATTTAAATTACAGTGATTGTGAAATGGAAGTTAGATACATATAAGAAATGCAAATTTGATCTTAAGTGGCAATCAGTAATTGAATCTGTAATCAATCTAGTAAAGAGCAGTTAAGGTCATTTCTGAAAAGCAATACTGTGTGGTGGTCTCTTGCCCTTCCCCGTCCCTCTCCCTCTCTCCCCCCCTTTCTCGGTGAATGGGGCCAGAGCAAGGGTTAATTGTTGCGGATTGTAGATTTGGACTCTAATTCAGGTTTATGATGATGTGTTCTAGTTTCTAGTTCTAATTCTGTTCACTCCTTTTTTTTTGTTACTACTTCTGAGTGATTTTTGAATTGGGGCAGACTGCAGATAATGAACACTGAACTGAACTGAAATAATGCTTTTTGATTTTGTGTTTTATATTCTGTGTTTTCACTCATTTCATTTTGTTACCATTTGTGCAATTTTGTTTTGTGCTTGGGGGGAAGGGGTTTGATGTTGATGTTATTCTTTGAATGGGTTGGTTTCCTGGTTCTTTGTTTCGTGACTGTCTGGGGAACACAAATTTCTGTGTTGTAAACTGCATACATACCTTGATGATAAATACTCTCTGAATCTTTGGAACAGAATTAGCAATGTTTTAACAGATGTCAAACTTTATTACCCATGTGTACTGGGTTAGTACACTTGCCACAATGTTCAACTGGACCTCAACAACAGCTTCTCCAAGTGTATTCTGGTTGAACCAGTTCAGATCCTGCCTGTTTTTGGTGAAACTGAAAGGAGAGGTTAGATTTCAGTAGCATTAGTGCCACTCTTAAGAACCCCAGATAGCTGTTCTTTTTTCAGTGTACATAAATCTTTGTTTCTAAGCTATGCTTTTTTTAAAAATCATCAACGTACCCCCAAATTTCTTGCTTATACAAGCTTAAGTAATAATTGGAAAGCTTGTTTCCTTTCAGTGCCATACCCTTCAAATATCCGGACCTGCCTCTTGGTTTTCTTGCACTACCTTACTTTTCCTTTTCTATTTTCTATTTAAATTTTTAAAATTTTTAAATACTTACTATCGATTTGTACTCCAGGGAGCGCGAAGCACAGAATCAAAATATTGCTGTGAAGATTGTACGCTCTAGTATCAATTGTTTGGCGACAATAAAGTATAAATCAGAGCACATGTTCATATCTTTATATTTTTATCAATTTCATTGTTAGTAGCACAATAATAATATTAAAGTGACATGACTGCCGCAAAAATATTTCTTTCTTGTTGGTTGTCATGTACAAGGTTGTTCCCAGAGCTTGTATTCCAGTTTCCTCAGCATTTTAAACATAGCATCTCAGTCCTGGCCTTTCTTTCCAAAATTATACACAGCTATTTACATTTTATGTTTGCATGATTTTAGCTGATGTGTATGTTCTTAAAATGATGGGTCCTTGCTGCTCAGTTCAAAATATTGTTTTGTATGGGTGGATGTTTCTTTTAGAACTTTTTGCACTAAAATTCATTGGTATATGTATTCTTGATTGTTGATAAGAAGGGCCAACAGTAGCAGTTATCATATTGGTCTCCATTTGTGTTCTACTGCATTGGTTTTAAGATTTAAAGCATCTGGCAAGCCACCTAAACTCATCTCACCAGTTGCGCCCTACTAGGAGTATGCTTTTTCTTCTGAAATGCTTCCTGGTACATCTTCTGATGGGAGGCCAGGCCCAAAGTTCCCATCTGGTTGACAATAAATAGTGCAGTACCGAATTTTTCCAACTGTAAGTGACTGACTCTTCCCAAAAAGAGAGATATCAGCCGTGATTGAATGGCAGAGCAGACTTGATTGGCCTTATGGCCTAATTCTGGTTTTATATCTAATGACTTTGCATATGAGGTTGAGAAAGTACAGAACTTGCAGAAAGATTTAGATAGGTTAGGAGAATGACCAAAGAAGTGGCAGATGGAATACAGTGTAGGGAAGTGTGTGGTCATGCATTTTTGTTGAAGAAATAAAGGTGTAGACTATTTTCTAAATGAGGACGAAATTCAGAAATCAGTAACACAAAGGGACTTGGGAGGCCTTGTGCAGGATTCCCTAAAAGCTAACTTGCAAGTTGAGTTAGTGGTAAGGAAGGCAAATGCAATGTGTTTTGAGAGCACTAGAATATAAAGGCAAGGATGTAATGCTGAGGGTGTATAAGACATTGGACGGACTGCTCTTGGAGTATTGTGAGTGGTTTTAGACCCCTTATTTAAGAAAAGATGTGCTGGCATTGGAGAATATACATAGGAGGTTCATGAATATGATACCAGGAATGAAAGAGTTAATGTATGAGGAGCATTTGATAGCTTTGGGCCAACACTTTCTGGAGTTTAAAAGAATGAGGTGAATCTCACTGAAACCTATTGAATATTGATTTGGAGAAGATATTTCCTTTAGTGGAGGATTCTACGACCAGAGGACACAGCCTTGGAATAGAAGAACAGCTTTTTAGAACAGAGGTGAGAAAAGAATATCTTTAGCAAGGTGGTGAGTCTGTGGAATTCATTGCCACAGACAGCTGTGGAGGCTGTCATTGGGTATATTTAAAGTGGAGGTTGATAAGTTCATGATTAATAAGGGCATCAAAGATTATGGGGAGAAGGCAGGAGAATGGGACTGAAAAGGATAATACAGCCATGATGGAATGCTAGAGCAGACTTTAGATTATGAGGACACTCAGTCCTCGTTTATTGTCATTTAGAAATGCATGAATTAAAAAATGATACAATGTTCCTCCAGTATGATATCATAGAAACACAAGACAGACCAAGACTAAAACTGACAAAAACCACATAATTATAACATATAGTTACAACAGTGCAAAGCAATACTGTAATTTGATAAGAGCAGACCATGGGCACGGTAAAAAAAAGTCTCAAAGTCCCGATAGCCTATCATCTCACCCAGATGGTAGAGGGGAGAAAACTCTCTCTGCCATGAACCTCCAGCGCCGCAAACTTGCTGATGCAGCATCCTGGAAGCACCCAACCACAGTTCGACTCTGAGTCCATCCGAAAACTTCGAGCCGCCGACACCGAGCACCATTTCTGCCGAGCGCTTCGACCCCGGCCCCCGCCGCCAAGCAACAGGCAAAGCCGAGGATTCGGGGCCTTCCCCTCCGGAGATTTCGGATCACACAGTAGCAGTGGCGGCGAAGCGAGCATTTCAGAAGTTTCACCAGATGTTCCTCCGTGCTCTCACGTCTGCCTCCACCAAATTAGAATTGTGCACGGCCTCCTACTTGACAGATTACAGATATTCATCACCAGAGAGGCCGCGCACGCTACGTCACGCCACCATCTTCTCCTCCTCCCAATGATGGGCTCCTTTTCTTATGGTCTTGTATATATCCAAACTCGTGATGCTCCACCCCCAGGTTCACCTGATACTTAGGTAATTCCATATTTGGATCCACTGCTACTCAAGTAATACTTTGCGTGATTTGAAAGGAGGATTTAAATGGACTTCATGCCGTTTTAAGTTCTAAATGCTTGTTTCTGGGGTCACCACTGTTTGTGATCTGCTTCTGGTGTCACCAATCACCACACCCCAAAATCTGCACATTCCCATTTGTTCTTGAAAACAAACCAAAACCTCTGAGAGACTAAGTCAGGGTACACAACGTTGTATTGAAGTGCTTCCAAATAATGACTTTCCAAATCGAAAAGGTACATTTGATCCTTATATTGTGAAACCAACAAAGATGAATAATCTACATCAACTAAAAAAAAAGTTGTTTTGGATATAATGGTCTAACTTGTGGTCTGATAGTGATATTAACATTCAAAGAGTGTAAACGTCCACACTACGCCGGATAATACGAAGCTTTTTCTCTTCGTTTTGACCTTCTGTCCACACTGAAACGGCGTTTTCATCCCCCGAAAACGGAGATTTTCAGAAACTGTCTCCAGAGTGAATAAATCTGAAAATGCCTAATATTCGTTGCAGTGTGTACGGGGTAAACGCAGAGATATAAAAATGCTGTCATGACAACAATGCTTTTTCTGCTTCTGCTTGGTACTGCGCAAGCACTGCCGTACGGCTGTTATAACGCGCAGTCGGTGTGAACGGTGTGACAGTTAAATTGTAAAGTGAGCTTTTTGACTATTTAAAAATGCTGTCATGACGTGCCGGAACAGATGGCGGCAGTGCGGCATTTCATTGTTTTCTTGAACGCAACCCCCCACGTAACCTAACAATTTCAGAACAGACGGCAACGAGACTGAAGCCAGAAGAGTTAGAAATGTACTCACCAAATACTTTGACCCATAGCTTACTGAATAAATAAGTATACTCACTTTGCCCTGTTTTCTGTCCTTGCTTGTATAAAGGTCGTTTACCTATTTATGCAAGTACTTCTCTGACATATATAACAGCCTAATGTAACATTGTATGGAAATACAAGATAACACTAATGCAGACATGTTTTATACATTTAACAAGGTGCTTTATTAATGAAACAGAGTTAGTCGACTCGGACTTCCAGGTCATCAAGGGAATGGTGGCATAAGGAAAAGGTCTCTCGACAAAAATGAAGGTAAACTGCCTCATAATTGAATTTAGACAAATACTTAATATTGCATAACTATATTAATAAAAGGGGCAAGGATGATGTCTAAGAACAAGATTAAAAAGGCCGCTCCGAAGGCTGATAAACATAAAGGGACGCAGCAAGGCGATGGGCCTAGCTCCCCCCACGGCAAGCCAGGACGGAGATAATGAGGGGGAATCGGTGACTCTGTCCTTGATTCTCGGAGAGATTCGCGAGTTCCAACAAGATAACAGCAAACAGCTGGAAGATATTAAAGGAGAAATAGTAAAAACTAACTCGCGGATAGATGAAGCCGAAGCGAGGATTGTTGGAATTGAAGAGAAGCTACAAAACGCAGAGGAGGTGATAGCAGAAATGCTGAAGCTGCAAGACCAGCTCCAGTGGAAACTAATAGATCAAGAAGGCTGCTCGAGAAGGGAAAATGTGAGGATTTACGGAGTTCCCGAAGGAACTGAAGGTAAACCCGGATTGATGATTCCCTTTGTGGAGAAGCCACTTAGAGAGAACCTTGATATACCGGCCGCAAAAGACCTACAGATAGAAAGAGCTCACCGCGCGTTGGCACCACAGCCTCCAGCAGGCGCCCAGCCCAGATCGATTCTGGTCAGATTTCTCAGTTACAGAACGAAGGAAGAGGTGCTTAAAAGGGCATGGCAAAGAAAGGTTTCATGTGGAACAACTGTAAAATCAGTTTAGACCACGACTACGCACCGGGGATTCTTGCCAGACGGAAGGAATATACGGAAACACGGAGAGTCCTGAAGGAAAACAACATCAGATTCCAGACCCTGTATCCAGCTCGGCTGAGAGTCTTTTACAACGAAGGGACAAAAACTTACGCTACGGTGGAGGAGGCAACATTGGACCTGGCGGACCGGGGTCTACCTATTAAAGTTATCACCCAACCGGAGCCGCTACTGGAGAGGATTCGGCAGAAGTCGTGGCAGTTAGTGCGGCGAGGACGCTCCACACGAACCAGAGTGTCAGACTACAAGGAAAAGCTGCAAATATTCAAATGCGAATGTACAGAGAACACAGATTAATTAAGAGAAATGACTGAAAAGAGTAAATCGGACTTAAAGGTAAAATGAAAACTGGTAACTGAAAATAAACTAGACGGAATAACTTGAATGATAGCAATATGGTCGAGACATAAATAGGAGAAAATTCTCTATGATTATTCAAACTGCTGAGGGCCCTCTAACACAGGGTGAAGATAGAGGTTATCCCTCTGAACTGAGGTGGGTCGGTGCTCAGGCCTCACTGTGGGAAGTCGGGAAAAATTTTCAAATGTTGCACGTTCAAAAATGTCTAGGGTGTGGTTATATGTCTTGGTTTACTGTTGAGAAGGGATTGCTTACTGTTTGGTTAGAAAAGGAGAGTGTTTTTTTTTCTACTAGAGAAAAATGCAAACTGAATTGGTAAAAATAATTCCCTATAATGTTAATGGGGTTTTGAATCCAATTAAAAGAAATAAGATTATGTCTAAATTGAAAAAAGAGAGGGCACAAATAGTTTTCCTCCAGGAAACACATATGAGCCAATCTGAACATGGAAAATTAAAAAGAATGGGCTTTAAGCATGTATTTTATTCATCATATAAATTGAGTCTCAAAAGAGGGGTAGCTACTTTAATATCAAGTACTCTTAATTATGAACATATTTCAGAGACTAGAGACAAAGAAGGACGGTTCGTAAAAATCACAGGAAGAATAGAAGGTACAGAAATAACATTGCTGAATGTTTATGCTCCTCCAGGTTGTGAATGGTCATTTTATAGACACATTTTTGACCTAATGGTCAGTTCTCAAGGGGTAGTAATTTGTGGAGGGGATTTTAATATTAGATTAAATCCTATATTAGATTCTTCAAGAATAGTTACTCAGAATAAACCTCTGACTCGGAAAGTGAATTCATTGATGGAGGAGTTGGGAATTATAGATGTCTGGAGGGAATTACACCCTACTAGTAAAGATTATACATATTACTCTTTCCCTCATTCAGCCTATTCAAGGATAGACTATTTCTTTATCTTTAATACAGATAGACTCAGGATAAAAAACTGTAATATTGCAACAATTGATCTGTCGGATCATAGCCCAGTCTCTATGTCTCTAATCCTGGAAAGGAAAATGAGGAAAACACTATGGAGGCTAAACTCACATATACTCAATAACCCGAAAGTAATGGAGAGATTAAGGGGAGAAATCAAAGAATATCTAGACCTTAATGACACGGGAGAAACATCACCAGTGATCTTATGGGATACATTGAAAGCTGTACTGAGAGGGAAAATTATTTCCATTACCACTCACATGAAAAAAATCAATGCACAAAAATTAGCAGACCTTCAAGGAAAATTAAAACAACTTCAAGTTGTAGATAGCAACAAAAGTAATTCAGATCGAAAACAGGAAATTAGGAAATTGCAAAGCGAAATTGACGATATTTATACGTTGGAAACTCAAAGAAATTTTCTTTACCTGAGACAAAAGAATTATGAAGTAGGAGGTAAATCAGCTAGATTATTAGCATATAAATTACGAAAACAACAAGCAGACAATACGATTCATAAAATAAAGAATCCAAAGACAAAGCTTGTGGAGAGTACAATAGGGAAAATTCAAGAGAGTTTTGAAACATATTATCGAGAGCTGTACTCCCAACCCCGGGCCCCCAATGAGCCCTATATAGACAGTGTATTGAATTTTTTAGATATACCTAAACTTACAGATTTACAAAATGAAAGTTTATTAGAACCAGTAACTGTCAAAGAACTGAACGTGGCCATCTCTAGGTTAAAGGCTGGAAAGTCCCCGGGTTCTGATAGGTTTACCTCAGAGTGGTACAAGTCCCT
Organism: Mobula birostris; assembly: GCF_030028105.1. Lineage (NCBI taxonomy): Eukaryota > Metazoa > Chordata > Chondrichthyes > Myliobatiformes > Myliobatidae > Mobula > Mobula birostris. The sequence goes on from NC_092372.1 coordinate 119,426,784, forward strand.
GAAGACACAGTTAGCCCCATTACTACTTAACGCCTTTAATTGGATCTTGCAGAGAGGAGAAACTCCACCTTCCTGGAGAGAAGCGATTATTTCAGTTATTCCTAAAGAGGGTAAAGATAAACTAGAATGTGGCAATTATCGGCCAATTAGTGTTCTTAACTTAGATTACAAACTATTTACATCTATATTAGCGCGCAGATTGGAAAAGCTTTTACCTGGCCTAATCCACTTAGACCAGACTGGATTTATTCAACAAAGACAAACACAGGACAACATAAGGAGAACTCTGCACATATTAGAACAGGGTAATAAGAACGAGACAGAGACAATGGTAGTAGGATTGGACGCTGAGAAAGCTTTTGATTTGGTTAGTTGGGCATTCCTATACAGAGTGTTAGGAAGATTCGGCTTTCAAGGAAAGTTTATTAAAGTAATTCAGACTCTATATGACAGCCCTACAGCCCGAATTAAGATAAATGGGAACCTCTCTGACTCCTTCATCTTAGAGAGAGGCACTAGACAGGGATGCCCAATTTCTCCTCTCCTTTTTGTGCTATATATTGAACCGCTTGCCCAACTAATAAGACAGCGAAATCGTAAAAGGTATCAAGGTGGCAGGGATTGAACAGAAAGTGGCGTTATTCGCAGATGATGTTTTGGTCTATCTGAGTGAACCAGAAAAATCATTTATAGGATTGTTTACACTGTTGGATGACTTTGGGAAAATATCAGGTTATAAAAGGAAGCTAAATCATTAAAATATTTAGGAATAACCCTGCCGAAGGATCTTTCAACACTGTCACAGGTAAATTATGGGCCATTAATCTCAGAGATAAAAGCAGATATGCATAGATGGAATCTTATCCCCTTTTTAAGTTTAAATTCAAGGATAAATACTATAAAAATGAATATTCTTCCTCGGTTATTGTATCTTTTCTGTACTTTACCGGTGGAGGTGGATGATAATCAATTCAGGGAATGGGACAAATGGATTTCCCGCTTCATTTGGCAAGGAAAGAAACCTAGAATTCGATATAACACCTTACAGTTAGGGAAGGAAGGAGGAGGTATGGTTCTTCCTTGCCTGAGAAATTATTTTTATGCCTCACAGATAACCCCTCTGTTATATTGGTGTAATAGGGAATATGAGGCTAGATGGAAGGAAATAGAATTTGGATTAATTGACAGTTTTCCTCTTCAGGCCTCAATAGCTGACAAAGGATTGATGACCCAGTTGGAAAAATTTAAAAACACTTGGATAAATCTTACATTAAAAGTATGGCAGAAGGTGGTTAATTCATGTGGAATTAATAACATGTTAAAACTCTTTAGATGGTGTGCATATGATACCGAATACCTTCCCAACAGAGGAGATAAAAGATTTGAGCTATGGATAAAGAAAGGTCTTACAACCTACCTCTCATTTATAGATAAAAGAGTATTACAAAGTTTCCAAATCCTGCAGGACAAACATGGCCTAGAACATAATGACTTTTTTAGGTACCTTCAAGTACGAAACTATGTTAACCAGAGTTGTAGATATACAGACCTATCAACAGTAGAATTAGAATTTTTCAAGATTCTGAATTTGGCTTGCAGTTCAATACCTAGTAAATCAGTTTCTCGATTATATAATGCACTCTCCCATGCTAAAAATGTAAATACACTGTATATTAAACAGAAGTGGGAGAAAGAAGCGGGGTTGGTACTTTCAGAGGAGGCTTGGGAGAAAATCTGCAGCTTTCAATGGTCCTCGACTAATTCTTTGACTTGGAGAGAACATTGTTGGAAAAACATTATAAGATACTTCAAGACCCCATATCAGGAAAAATAGAAAGATACAAATGTGATGTGTTGGAGAAGGTGCGGCTCCAAGGAGGCAAGTCATCTTCATATTTTTTGGGATTGCCCTAAATTAAGTCTATTTTGGGAAGGTATTCATAGAACATTAGTTAAGGTACTTAGGTCCCAGATACCTCTGAACTTTGAGATGCTCTATTTGGGGCATGTATTGTTTCTTGAACAGAAGGAAGATATAAAGTTGCTGCAGGCCCTCTTAGCGGCAAGTAAGAAATCAATCACTAGAAAATGGCTAAATCCAATACCACCTACACTAGAAGATTGGTACGAAATTATCTTGGAAATATTTAAAATGGAAAAGTTGACTTACTCCCTGAGAACTCAAAAAGAAAAATTTTATCAAATCTGGAATAAATGGATTGAATATATAACCCCAATGCGAGCAGACTTTAGATGACTCTCCTAATGATTTATACTGCTCTTCTCATCAACACAGTAATATTGCTAACATAAGCACCCCTAGTCTAAATGTTTGTTTTTTTTGTTTTCGTTTGGAAAATAGAGAATTAACACAAGTAAAGGGAAAGATTTGGGAAAGGGATAAAAAAAATGAAAAAATTAAGTAAATAAATACATAGGGATTGGATAATTATGTCCGCGGGCAGGAGCAAGCATGAACAAATTAGGATATAAACACCTACAATGGTTGATACAAAGGCTTATATACAACATTTTGGACCAGTGGAAATGGTCCGGAAGGGTTATATGGAAACTATTATTACCATTTTTCTTAACAACTAATTCCATTACTTAGCCTAATAGGTTAGATTTACCACAGTACATAATTATCTATTTAAATGTTTATTTTCCTTTTATATCATCTCAATGTGTACTTAAGAATATATAAATAATTGTAGTTTTATACATATAAAAAAATGGAAAAGGTTATATGTGTGAAAAAAGTACATGATATTTGTGAATTCCTTATCCAAATAAAAATAAAATTAAAAAAAAAAGAAACAGAGTTAGTCAGTTTTCCAATGTTCGTCATCAGCCGGGTCATACTGTTCGTGAACTCCCTGTTGGTTGCCTCCATACGCTGCAGTATTTGTTTTTTTTTAGTTTTAAGTCCTCCTGCGCGAGAGCCAAGAGCGATTCCTTTCAAGTTTTTCTACTCTTTAACTGGACAAACGCGCACCAAGTATACCGTTTCTTATTCGCTTGTTTTCTGTGTGCCCTGCGCATGCCCAGTAGGAGGAGATTCGCCCGAATATCCATCTCATGTGGACAGAGATATTTTGAAAAACGCATAGTGTGGACACCTGTCGTTTTTACTCAAAACCGGTGTTTTTAAAATTATCCGGCGTAGTGTGGACGTAGCCTAAACAGTCTAATCGTGTCTGAATTAGCAATCTAATTAGCATCCCAATAACGATGTTAGCACAACTAATTAGCATATTTAGACATTCCAATAACATATAACAATAATTAGTGGTCAACAAAATAATATCATTACTCTTGCCTCAACCCCTCTCCAGTAGACTAATCTGATCAACTAAATGAAGACAAAGCACGAATATGTAGCTCTGCTAATTTGTTTTTACCACGCCCAATCCATGTGACCGATTACCATAATAAATATGCCATAAAATATAATGTAGACAAAATAAATACAGTGGCATGCAAAAGTTTGGGCACCCCGGTCAAAATTTCTGTTACTGTGAATTGCTAAGCCAGTAAAAGATGACCTGATTTCCAAAAGGCATAAAGTTAAGGATGACACATTTCTTTAATATTTTAAGCAAGATTACTTTTTTATTTCCATCTTTTACAGTTTCAAAATAACAAAAAAGGAAAAGGGCCCGAAGCAAAAGTTTGGGCACCCTACATGGTCAGTACTTAGTAACACCCACTTTGGCAAGTATCACAGCCTGTAAACGCTTTCTGTAGCCAGTTAATAGTCTTTCAGTTCTTGTTTGGGGGATTTTTGCCCATTCTTCCTTGCAAAAGGCTTCTAGTTCTGTGAAATTCTTGGTCCGTCTTGCATACACTGCTATTTTGAGGTCTATCCACAGATTTTCGATGATGTTTAGGTTGGGGGACTGTGAGGGCCATGGCAAAACCTTCAGCTTGCACCTCTTGAAGTAGTCCATTGTGGATTTTCAGGTGTGTTTTGGATCATTATCCTGTTGTAGAAACCAACCTCTTCATCTTCAGCTTTTTTACAGACGGTGTGATGTTTGCGTCCAGAATTTGCTGGTATTTAATGGAACTCATTCTTCCCTCTACCAGTGAAATATTCCTTGTGCCACTGGCTGCAACACAAGCCCAAAGCATGATTGATCCACCCCCGTGCTTAACAGTTGAAGAGGTGTTCTTTTCATGAAATTCTGTACCCTTTTATCTCCAAACATACCTTTGCTCATTGTGGCCAAAGAGTTCCGTTTTAACTTCTTCAGTCCACAGGACTTGTTTCCAAAATGCATCAGGCTTGTTTAAATGTTCCTTTGCAAACTTCTGATGCTGAATTTTGTGGTGAGGACGCAGGAAAGGTTTTCTTCTGGTGATCCTTCCATGAAGGTCATATTTGTGCAGGTGTTGCTGCACAGTAGAACAGTGCACCACCATTCCAGAGTCTGCTAAATCTTCCTGAAGGTCTTTTGCTGTCAAACAGGGGCTTTGATATGCCTTTCTAGCAATCCTACGAGCAGTTCTCCCTGGAAGTTTTCTTTGTCTTCCAGACCTCAACTTGACCTCCACCGTTCCTGTTAACTGCTATTTCTTAATTACATTGCGAACTGAGGAAAGGGCTACCTGAAAACGCTTTGCTATCTTCTTATAGCCTTCTCCTGCTTTGTGGGCATCATTTATTTTAATTTTCAGAGTGCTAGGCAGCTGCTTAGAGGAGCCCATGGCTGCTGATTGGTGGGACAAGATTTGAGGAGTCAAGGTATTTATAAAGCTTTGAAATTTGCATCACCTGGCCGTTCCTAACGATGACTGTGAACAAGCCATAGCCCTAACAAGCTGATTAAGGTCCGAGATCTTGGTAAAAGTTACCTGAGAGCTCAAATCTCTTGGGGTGCCCAAACTTTTGCATGGTGCTCCTTTCCTTTTTTTCACTCTAAAATTGTATAAAACAAAAATAATATACTAATCTTGCTTAAAATGTTGAATTGAATGTTTCATCTTTAACTTTATGACTTTTGGAGATCAGTTCATCTGCTACTCACTTAACTATTCAGAGTAACAGAAATTTTGAACAGGGGTGCCCAAACTTTTGCATGCCACTGTATATGGCTCCATTGGATAGAAAACAGATATGTGGCTCCTACACCATTGTTTAACTCAAAGAAGATAGCTCTGCAGGACTACATTTTTCCTTTTAGTTACTTAGCCCAGGAACTCCTGATGAAAGGTCTCAGCCTGAAATGTAATCTGTACTCTTTTCCGTGGATGCTGCCTGGCCTGCTGAGTTCTCCAGCATTTTGTGTGTGTTGGTTGGAATTCCAACATCTGCAGATTTTCTTTTTGTCTATGCCTGGGATGGGTTAGGTCAGATGGCCAGAAACCACAAATGTGACACTATCCATCCAGGAACCCCAGCTCACATTAGTGCTGCTTAATCCTCTAGTTAGGTAATTTTATTATGTTGCGTAGCATTTAAATAGATAAGAGATGATGTATAGGTGCCCTCTTGGATGGATAAATGGAAGTTAGGCAAACATGAATGTAAGCCAGTTCGTTTGTCTTATGATCTGAAAGAGTCAGTTATTGCTGACTGCCAAGGATATCTTCTGGTACACATCATAAAGTTGGTCCTATTGTTTGCATCATTGAGGTAAATTGAGCTTGTTTAAAATCTAACCAGGAATCTTAAGTTTTAAGATAACTGCAGATAAGTATTACTATAGACCTTGTGAGAGAGTATTAAATTGGAGCAAGGCAAATTACGAGAGAATTGGGCAGGAGCTAGGGATAGTTAATTGGGAACAGCTGTTTTTGGGCAAGTTCACATCTGACATGTGAAGTGTGTTTAAAGACCAACTGCACAGAGCACAGGACAGGTACGTTCCAGTAATAAGGAAGGACAAGAATAGTAAAGTAAGAGAACCTTGCATGTTGAGTGAGGTAATGAATTTAGTCAGGAAGAATAAGGTATGTAAAGCTTAGGAATCAAACTTGATTGTAATGAAGGCAGAAGACAACTCAAAAAGGGAATTAGAAAAGCCAGGAGAGGCCATGAAAAGTTCTTGGCAAGTAGCATTAAAGAGAATCTGAAGGCATTCTATACATACAACAAGAACAAGAGTGTAGGACTAGGGAGAAGTTAGGACCTCCCAAGGATAAAGGGGGAAACATTTGCTTGGATGCAGAGGATGTGGGTGAGGTCCTTAATGAGTACTTTACCTCATTATTTACCAAGAAGGGAGACGGGAAGATAGGGAGACCAGTGCTGAGTGAATTGATAGGCTAGGGCATTTAGAGGTAAAGGAGGGGGTAATATTGAGTTTCTTAAAGAGCATAAAGGTGGATAGGTCCCTGGGGCCTGATGGGATATATCCCAGGTTATTGAGAGAAGGAACAGAAGAGATTGCTGGGGCCTTGACCAATATCTTCATGACCTCTCAGGCCACAGACAAGGTCCCGGAGGACTGGTGAATAGCTAATGTTGTTCCATTATTCAAGAAGGGTACTGGGAATAATCCTGGAAATACAGACCAGTGAGTCTCATGCCAGTGGTAGGGAAGTTACTGGAGAGAATTCTAAGGAGTAGGATTTGGAAAACTATGGCCTAATTAGGAAGCGTCACCATGGTTTTGTGCGGGCATTTCACTGAGGTTTTGACAAGATGATTGATGAAGGATGTTGTCCACATAGATTTTAGTAAGGTGTTTGACAAAGAGCTTCATGTGAGGCTCATCTAGAAGATTAAGGTGCATGGGATCCATGGTGAATTGGGTGTTTGGATTCAGAACTGGTTTGCCCGTAGAAGAGAGGGTAGGGGTCAAATGGTCTTATTCTAGCTTGAGGTCTGTCATTAATGGTGTTCTGTGGGATCTGTACTGGGAGCTCTGTTTTTTGTGATGTACATAGGTAACCTGGATGAAAATATAGAAGGGTGGGTTAGTAAGTTTGCAGATGCAAAACCTTGGTTGGACCCCACTTGGAGTACTGTGTTTAGTTCTGGTTACTTCATTACAGGAAGGATGTGGATGCTATAGAGAGAGTGCAGAGGAGATTTGGAGATTTACAAGGATGTTGCTTGGATTGGAGAGTATGTCTCATGAGAATAGGTTGAGTGAACTCGACCTTTTCTCCTTGGAGCGATGGAGGATGAGAGGTGACCTGATATAGGTGTATAAGATGATGAAAGGCATTGATCGTGTGGATAGTCAGAGGCTTTTCACCAGGCCTGAATTGGCTAACACAAGGCGGCATAGTCTTAAGGTGCTTGGAAGTAGGTACAAGGGGGATGTCAGAGGTAAGAGAATGGTGGGTGTGTGGAATGCACTGCCAGTGAAGGTAGTAGGGGTGGATACAATAGGGTCTTTTAAGAGACTCCTAGATAGATACATGGAAGTTAGAAAGTAGAGGGCTATGCGGCAGGGAAATTCTAGGCAGCTTCTAGGATAGGTAACATGGTCGGCATAAATTTGTGGGCTGAAGGGCCTGTAATGTGCTGCAGATTTCAAAGATTGGTGGGGTTGTAGATAGCGTAAAAGACTGGCAAAGAATACAATGGAATATAGATCGATTGCAGATATGGATGGAGAAATGGCAGATGGAGTTTAACCTGTCTAATTGTGAAGTTTTGCAATTTGGTAGGTCAAATGTAAAGAGACAATACACTATTAAGAGCAAGACCTTAAACAGTGTTGATGAGCTGAGGGATCTTGGAATCCAAATTTATAGCTCTTAAAAAGTGACTATACAGGTTGATAGGATGGTTAAGAAAGCATTTGGCATGCTTGCCTTCGTGGGTTGAGGTACTGAGTTTAAAAGTCAGTAATTTATATTGCAGCTTTATAAAACTCTAGTTAGGCTGCATCTTGAGTACAGTCGGCCCTCCGTATCCGTGGGTTCTGCATCCGCGATTCAACCAACCGCGGATCGAAAATATTCGAAAAAAAATTCCAGGAGTGAGATAGTCAGTGATTTCAGGGGCTTCCCCACTATTGATGCAGAAGTCAGGAATATCTTGAATGTTGCAAGGGAAGTTGGTGGGGAAGGCTTCTCTGACATGATCAAGGATGATGTCGAGGAACACATAGGAGAGCATAGAGAAACCCTTACCAACGAGGAATTCGAAGATCTGCTGAAATCCTCTGCAGGAGATGATGATGCAGAAGATTTAGAGGAGGTAGAGCCATCAATTTGGACACTTGAAAAATTTGCAGCAGTTTTTCAACAGGCGCAGGTGTTAAAGGATGTGATCCTTGAGTACGATCCTTCAATGGAACGAAGCCTCCGTGTCACCCAAGGGATAACAACATGCCTACAACCACTGCAAGATTTGTTTGATGATGCAAAGAAAAAGAAGAGCTTCCTATAACAATGTTCCTAACTAAAGCATCTGCAATTGTGAAGCCTCGACCTTCAACGCGTGAAGATCCTCAGCCCTCAACCTTCGCAGATCCGAAAGTTAGTATTATTGAGCCTCCTCCAAAGCGTCATTATTCTCTAAACAATACAGTATAACAACTATTTACATAGCATTTACATTGTATTAGGTATTACAGGTATTATAAGATGATTTAAAGTATAGGGGGGGATCTGCATAGGCTATATGCAAATACTATGCCATTTTATATAAGGGACCTGAGCATCCGCAGATTTTGGTATCCGCAGGGGGTCCTGGAACCAATCCCCCACGGATACCGAGGGCCGACTGTATTGTAGACAATTCTAGTCACCTCATTATACAAAAGATGTCGAGGCTTTGGAAAGCGTGCAGAAGAGGTTTACCGGGGTGCTGCCTGGATTAGAGGCCATGTGCTATAATGAGAGGTTGGAGAGACTTGGGTTTTTTCCCTCTGGAGTGACGATGTCTAAGGGGAGATTTATAAGATTACTAGACAACGGGGTGACCCGTTGGGGTACCCTTTGAGAGCAGAGTAGTGCAGTTTGATGTGGCCAGAATGAACATTATGTTTTCCTGAATGCTATTGGTATCGCTTTGCTTTGGAAACTGAAGTAGAAAACCTCAGTTTATTAAAGAAGAACAACGTGTAGCAAAGCAAATATAGCTGCTCCTCATTTAACGAAGGACACTTTTGATGGCATCATTTCTGATTTATCTGCCACCCTTGTGCCTGTCGTCATCATTCTGGAGACATGCAGCCCTTTCATCCCCCATCTCTTCACCTCTTCTGCAGTTTGTTGTTTGTCTCTGATCCTGGAGACGAGCATGCCTCCCCTCCTCTGTCTCTTCTTCTTTCATCTTTTTTTGTCCTGATTCTTTGATCCTGGAGTCGTGCGGCCCTGGCCTCATCTGATTCTTGTTCTCTTCCTCTCCTTGCTGCTTCCCGACAACGTTTGGTGTCGTCTCTTGACCATAATGTTCCCCTTTCCTTTCCACGTGGCATAATTAGGCTGACCATTTTTTTTTTTACCCTAATGCTGGATAGAAGATACGAAGCTGTAACATCAAAGGATGCTGATTATTCTTGATGATGTGGTTGACGCTCTCCTAAATGGACGTGATATAGTCACCGCTGTCCTTTGACTGCAGCAAAGGGTTTTATGGGTATCTCGAAGTATGTCATTACAATAAGATTTAATTATCTCTTATTGATGGGTGGCAGTTAGATCTGTCCCAATCCTGCACATGCTGATGGTGATTAGCAGAATGTGACCCCTCGAAATAGAGCTGCCCTGCCCTTTTGCTCCGGTAGGTGTCGCTGCTGAGGCTGGCCGTGCGCATGCGTCGGGCTGTCGCGTCCTGATTTCCCTGATGGTGGATCGGCTCTCGGCTTAAAAGGGAGCCTGTTGATTTTTGCAAATAAGCAATTCTATACGAATATATAACCCTGAATTTTGCCTGCATTCTGTAAGTTAGCGCATTTTAATTCAATTGATCCAAAAAAAGTGCCACTGTAATGCACTATTTGCGCTAATTGGAGGTCACAAACAGACAGACAGAGCATAAGAGTTTTAGTAGTATATAGATAAGAGAAGACAGGGTGTATCTTTTTCCTAGGGTTGCAATGTCTAATATCAAAGGGTGAGATGGGGTAATTTCAAAGGAGATGTGAGGGGCAGGTGTTGTACACAGAGTGTTAAATGTCTGGAATGCCCTACCTGGAGTGGTGGTAGAAGCAGAGACATTTGAGACTTTTAAGAGACATTTAGATAGGCATATGAATGTGAGGAAAGTGGAAGAATTGGATATTGTGTAGGCAGAAGAGTATAATTTAGTTCACCATTTGATTACTAATTTAATTGGTTCGGAACAATATTGTGGACTGAAAGACCTGTTCCTGTTTCTATGTCCTATGAATCTGTTATTGCCATTGTAATTTGCTTGGCTTGTGCTTGATTTGAGCCAGTGCTTCAACTTGGTGTCTATAGTCTGTCCAAGCCTCTCTTTTCTGGGACAGGAAGTGGAACGTTTATCTCACTTGCCCTCTGCACCCTAGAGTTCAGTGGTTTTGATGCCATTGTAGTGAGGCGGTCTATCCGCAACTGCCTCACTTTTTGGAGCTGGAAAAGCTGGGATCAGAACTTTTCCATCATAAAAGACAAGAAAATATGGTCTGACTTTTTCTTTGATACTTGAAACGAAACAAGTTTTCCAGTTATTATTTAGCTTGTATTAGCATGAAAATTTTGGATAAATTTTAATGAGAAAATTACTCATTAACATAGCTTAGTGTAGATAATTATATGGTTCACATAAGATATATGTTTCTGAAGAGTGTTATTTGATAAGTTCATTTTGAAGCTGACGTTGTAAAGATGTCTTCATAAGCACAATTTTTCTGAAAGGAAGTATTAACAGGAAGCATTGAGGACCTCCATTGGACGGGATTGATCATGGATGTTGTGTCCTAGCTGTCATACGCAAGCCAGGGCAGTATGATATGGAGAGCAAGTTGTTGCCCATGTAGCAGGTTCCCCCTCTCAACGCAGCTGATGAATCCAAAGGAACAGCAGAGACCTATACAGATTTGCACTAGCAGCATCGCAGGAGTTGCCAGTCAGCTTTGAACTCAACGTAGGACTGCCTTAGGGACTCCAGCTCCAGTTTTTTCTTCCTTGGGGTTCACTCCCAAGCCTTCCCTGTGAATGGGGGTAGTCACAAGGCAACTGAGGTTTGAGATCAGAGTTTTCCTTCTCCAAGATGAGTTGCCAATCACGGCTGACAGGCTCCATCTGCCTGAAGCATTATTCATTATATGAAACCTACAGCCAGCTCTTTTGGGCTTTTTGAGTGTTACAAGCTGAAACACAAACAGTTGAAGCTGTTAATAAATTACCAACAACATTGATTCAGTAAAAAAAAAGACAGCTTCATATTTGCACCCAGCCTGAACAGTGTAGTCTTGGCACCTTAGAGCTGTACGAAGCATTTTCTTTTGCACTCCCTATATTTTTCTCTGTTCAACTTTTTGTAATGTTTTAATAGGTTCCAAATCATTCATGATTGTTTTGCTTGTTGCAAGGAGTACTAATGTCAGCTTATTTAACAAGTTAATATATGATGTGCTCGCTCAGAACAAACTGCAGTTAGGTAGAAGACCTGTTTTTGAAGCACTATCCTTTTAACTTATAATGTGTATTTATTAACACTGTGCTCTCAGTATGAAAAAGGCTCAAGGTTGCAGAGTGAATTGCATTAGAATTACACAGCACAGCAGGAGCATTCAAACACATGTTGCCAGTGCAAGCTTTCTGAAAACCTATCTAATTTGTCGGCAAGCTACAAGTGTAGATTTAATTTATTCTTATGTTGAGGTGTTGTTATTACAGTCAAAGCCAGCATTTGATACACACATCCCAACTGCCTCTGAACCAATAGCCATTTCAGAGAGGTAGATTTGAGAGTGGTAAAGAATGGTGAGCCAGTGTTATTTTTTAATGTGAAGCAGTCTGCTACCTTTGTGCTAATAATCACTATTACTTACCTTTCCTTTAAATTATATAGTGTTGGATTTGATCTTAGTAATCCATGGCATCCATATTAAATTCTCATTTCACAAATGCTGTTTAAGCTGTATGATACAAGCTGGCATGCCATCCTTGTTTATCTTCTCCCCTGACACAGGAAGTAGCTATTCCTATTTATAAAAGTACATCACTGACATTTAACTTGCTGTTCTGCATACTGTATTGTATAGTTTAAAACTATAGTTTTGGGTCATGGGGTGGAAATATGTCTCTAGAAAAAGAGATATAAAGCACTCCTTCCTTCTTTTAGCCCGTAGGTCACCCTTGGGCAAGGTGTAGCACCTGCTTATCTAACCCCCCCCCCCCCCCCGCTCACTTTTGAAGCCATGAGAACAGGTGGTGGATGGTTGTATGAGCAGTTGGTGCATATCACAAGTCCTGGTTATGCAACAACTGATGCCAGACAGACAATCTCGAAAGACTATTGATAATGGCTAAAGTCATCTGTCATGTAAGGGCACTGCTTAGAAGAAGGCATGGCAAACTACTTCTGTAGAATTTGCCAAGATCAATCAGGGTCATGGAAAGACCATCATCACCCATGACGTATGACATGGCACAAATGAACAAACAAAATTTAGTAAATTTATTCTGTATGGTCTTTTTTTTAATATTTGTATATTTGGATCTCCTCAAAGACTTCAAAATACGAAGTAAATTTATTATCAAAATACATATATGTCAACATATACTACCCTGAAATTCATTTGTTCACTTGTTAATAAATAAACAGACAACTGAGCTTTAGAGCCCAGTCTTATTATCTAGTTTAGAAATTGGCTTCACTAGCATGCATGTGAAAATGTGTACTTTGTAGACTTTTGTTGGGTTTTTTATGTAGCTATTCATTTATAAAATTCCAGTTCCTTCATGCAATGCAGGGGAGACGAAGGTGGGAGCCTTGCTTTTCCCAATCTTCTTATGAAGTGGAGGCAAGCAAGGGTTCCCCCCCACCCCCTATCTTAGCTGAGTTTTACAGGAGTACCATTGAGAGCAACCTGACAAGTTGCATCTCCATCTGATATCGGAGCAGTCAAGTATCGGACCAGAAGTCCCTGCTAAAGAATGTGAGAACAGTTGAGAGGATCATAGGGGTTTCCCTACCATCCATCGGGGATACTTATCAGGAGTGCTGCATTTGCAGGGCCCTTAGTACTATTAAGGATCCCACCCATCCATCCAGTATTCTCTTTGACTTCCTACCATCAAGCAGGAGACTACAATGTGGCTAACAGAGGCAATAGTTGGGAGCTTCACTTCAAAGGATATACTTTGTATTGAAAGGAGAGGCAGGAAGGCATATGCGGTGATGTGGCTCTGTTGGTAAGAAATGGATTTACTTCTTTAGAGAGAGGTGACATAGGGTTAGAGAATGTTGAATCTTTGTGGGTGGAGTTAAGAAATTGCAAGGGTAAAAAAATATCATTATGGGAATCATATATAGGCTTCAAAATAGTAGCCAAGATGTGGGGTTGAGATTGCAAAGGGAGCTGAAAAAGCCATGTAATAAGGGTAATGACACAATTATAATGGGGATTTCAATATGCAAGAAGATTGGGTGTCGGACTGAGAGAGGGAATTTGTTGAGTGCCTATGGGATGGCTTGTGAGAGCAGCTTGTGCTTAAGCCTACTTGGGGAAAGGCTATCTTAGCTTGGGTGTTGTGTAATACACAGATCTTATTAGAGAGCTTAATGTAAAGGAACCTTAGGAGGCAGTGGCCATAATATGACTGAATTTTTACTGCAATTTGAGAGGGAGAAGCATAACTCACATGTATCTGTATGGCAGTGGAATAAAGGGAATTACAGGGGCACGAGAATGGAGCTTGCCCAGGTGGATTGGAAGAGGATACTGGTGGGGATGCCGGCAGAGCAGAGATAGCTAAACTTTATGGGAATAGTTCACAAGGCGCAGGATAGATATGTTTCACAGAGGAAGAAGTTCTCAAATGGCAGGGGTAGGCAACTGTGGCTGACAAAGGAAGTTAAGAACTGCACAAAAGCCCAAAGAAATGGCATATAAGGGAGCAAAAGTGAGTGGAAGTTGGATGATTGGGAAGTTTTTAAAATCCAATAAAAGGCATCTAAAAAGCTAAACAAAGGAAAAAGATGAAATATGAGAACAGACTAGCCAATAATATAAAGCAGGATACCAAAAGTTTTTTTCCAGTTAATAGAGGTGAGAGTTGATGTAGGGCAACTGGAAAATGATGCTGATGAGGTAGTAATGGAGGACGAAGAAATGGCAGATGAATTTAATGGGTACTTTGTATCTGCCTTCACTATGGAAGGCACTAGCAGTGTGCCAGAGGTCCATGAGTGTCGGAGCAGGAGTGAATGCTGTTGCTATTACAAAGGGAAAAGTGCTAGACAACCTCAAAGATCTTGAAGTGGATAAATCACCTGGGCCAGATGGACTACTTCCCAGAGTCCTGAGAGAGGTTGCTGAAGAGATATGGATGCAATGGTCATGATCTTTCAAGAATCATTTGATTCTGTCATGGTTCCAGGGGACTAGAAGATGTCACACTGCTTTTTTAAGAAGGGAAGAAGACAAAAGAAAGGAAACTATAGGCCAGTTAGCATAACCTCAGTGGTTGGGAAGTTGTTGGAGTCCATTATTAAGGATGAAGTTTCAAGGTACTTGGAAACTAATGATAAAGTAAGTCAAAGTCAGCATGGTTTCTGTGAAGGGAAATCTTGCCTGACAAATCTGTTAAATTCTTTGAAGAAGTAACAGACAGGGTGGACAAAGGAGAGGTGGTGGGTGGCATTTACTTGGATTTTCAGAAGGCATTTGATAAAGGTGCCACTCATGAGGCTGCTTAACAAGATAAAATCCTGTAGTGTTACAAGAAAGATACCGGCATGGGTAGTGGAATGGCAGACAGGCAGGAGGCAGTGAGTGGGAATAAAAGGAATTTTTTTTTGGTTGGCTGCCAGTGACTGGTGGTGTTCCTCAGGGGTCAGTATTGCGCCCACTGCTTTTCACGTTGTTTGTCAATGATTTGGATAATGGAATTGACGGCTTTATGGCAAAGTTTGCGGATGATAGGAAGATAGGTGGAGGGGTAGGTAGTGCTGAGGAAGCAATGGGATTGCAGCAGGAGTTAGACAAATGGGAGGAATGGGCAAAAAAAGTGGCAGATGGAATGAAGTGTTGGGAAATATATGATATGCATTATGGTAAAAGGAACAATGGTGCGGACTATTATCTAAATAGGGAGATGGTTCAAACATCAAGCATCAAACAGAGGGACTTGGGAGTCCTCGTGCAAGATTCCTTGAAGGATAATTTACAGGTTGAATCTCTGGTAAAGAAGGCAATTGCAATGTTGGCATTTATTACAAAGGGAATGGAATTTAAAAGCAAGGAGATAATGCTGAGCCTTTATAAGGCACTAGTCAGGCCGCACTTGTCAACAGTTTTGGGCCCCATATCTCAGAGAGGATGTGTTGTCATTGGAGAGATCCAGAGGATGTCCTCGAGGATGATTTCGGGAATGAAGGGGTTAACATATGAGGAGCATTTGGCAGCTTTGGCCCTGTACTCACTGGAGTTTAGAAGAATGCGGGAAATCTCATTGAAACCTACAGAATATTGAAAGGATGTGGAGAGGATGTTCCCTATGGTGGGATATCCACAATTGAGGCACAGCCTCAAAATTGAGGGGTGAGCCTTGAGGACAGAGGTAAGGAGGATTTTTCTTTAGCCAGAGAGTAGTAAATCTGTGGAATGCTCTTGGTGGAGGCCAAGTCCATGTATGTATTTGAGGCGGAAGTTGATTGTTTCCGGATCGGTCAGGGCATTCAAGAATATGGCGAGAAAGCAGGTGTATGGGACTGAGTGGGATCCTGGACCAGCCTTGTTGGAATGGTGGGGCAGACTCACTGGCCTGAATGGCCTAGTTCTGCTCCTATGTCGTGTGGTCTTGTATATAAATGACTTGGATGAGAATATCCCAGTAAGTTTACCGGTGGGGGAGCCCATTTGTTCAGATGGATTTCATTCTTTTCTTTTTCAATCTTTTTATTAGTATCGTAATAATAAAGGTTAACATAACATAGTAACCATATGAAGTTATTGAGATTATATTGTTATAACTATCATATATAAATATAAACCCAGTTAGTACATGGATATTAAACCTCCCAATCTTACAAGATACTAATATTATATATAAGCAAATTAACATGATAAAGGAAAAAAAAGAAAAGAAAAAAAAACCCAAAAAATCTAACAAGACTAACCAACTAAACTACAGGGGGAAAAAAAGGCATGGGCTGTTGTAAAACATAAAAAAAAAGAACCATTAGTGCCGTTGACTTCGCTCTCCTCAACACATACTAAAAAGAAATAGAATAGGTTTGGAAAAGGTCAAATTACATCATATGGAAGTATTGAAGAAATAGCCACCAAGTCTTTTCAAATTTAATAGAGAGATCATAAATAACACTTCTAATTTTTTCTAAGTTTAAACACAACATAGTTTGAGAGAACCAATGAAATGTGGTGGGGGGACTGATCTCTTTCTAATTCAGCAAAGTGGATCTTCTGGCCATTAGTGTGAGAAATGCAATCATCCGACAGGCTGTAGATGTTAAAAGATTTGGTTCTATCATTGGTAAACCAAAAATTGCAGTAATAGGGTGGTGTTATAAATCAATACTCGAAATAGTTGAAATAATATCAAAGATATCTTTCCAGTATTTTTTTAAAAGAGGACATGACCAAAACATATGAGTTAAAGAAGCTATCTCGGAGTAACATCTATCACATATAGGATTTATATGAGAGTAATAAGGAGCTAATTTATCCTTAGACATATGAGCCCTATGCACTACTTTAAACTGTATCAACGCATGTTTAGCACGTATAGAGAATGAATTAACTAATTGAAGAATTTTTTCCCAGTTTTCAATAGGTAAAGTAATCTTAAGTACCATTTCCCAATCGATCTTAACTTTATTGGATATGTCCGGATGTATTTTCATAATTATATTATAAATGTTTGCTATTACACCTTTCTGAAAAGGATTTAAACCTAAAATTTTTTCCAAAATATCCAATGAATATAAATTCGGGAAGGTAGGAAGAACGGTATTTACAAATTTCTAATCTGTAAATATCTAAAGAAATGGGATCTAGGCAAGTTATATCTGTTAGATAATTGTTCAAAAGACATGAACCAATGATCCAAAAATAATCACAAAATCTTAATATACCTTTAGTTTTCCAAGCCAAATAGGCTTAATCCATGATAGAGGGCTGAAAAAACAAATTAGATATAATAGAACTTGCCAGAATAAATTGATTCAACCCAAAAAAAATTTCGAAATTGAAACCATATTCATAAAGTATATTTTACTATTGGGTTAACCATTTGTTTATGCAATTTAGAAAGAGAATAGGGAAGTGAGGTCCCTAAGATAGAATCCAGTGAAAACCCTTGTAAAAATTTACATTCAAGATTTACCCAGTGTGGGCTTGAAGTTATGTCCAAGTCCCATGACCAAAATTTTAAATATCGAATATTATTTGCCCAATAGTAAAATCTAAAATTCGGCAATGCCAGGTCCCCCCTCCTTTTTAGATTTCTGTAAATGTCTTTTACCTATCCTAGGATTTTTATTCTGCCACATATATGAAAAGATTTTGGAATCAACCTTATCAAAAAAGGATTTCAGAATAAAAACTGGCACCGCTTGAAATAAATATAAAAATTTAGGTAAAATAATCATCTTGATAGCATTGATCCGACCTATCAATGGTAGAGACATTGGTGACCATTTAGTAAACAAAAGTTTAATCTGATCAATTAAAGGTAAAAAATCCTTAAATAAATCCTTATGCTTTTTTGTAATTTTAACCCCTAAGTATGTAAAGAAATTGGTAATCAATTTAAGTGGTAAACACCCATAAATTGGAACCTGCATATTTAGGGGAAATAGTTCACTCTTATTAAGGTTCAGTTTATAACCAGAAAAGTTATGAAGCTGAGCCAACAAGGATAAAACAGCAGGAATGGATTTCTCAGGGTTAGAGATATATAATAGCAAATCATCTGCATATAATGATAACTTATGTATTTCAATCACACGGGTAATACCAAGAATGTCAGGTGGGTCTCGAATAGCAATTGCTAAAGGTTCAAGGGCAATATCAAATAATAATGGATTAAGAGAACATCCCTGCCTAGTACCCCGAAATAAACGAAAAAATGGAGATCTTTGATTATTGGTAAAAACCGAAGCTACAGGGGTATGATATATCAATTTAATCCAAGATATAAATATTGGACTAAAACTAAATTTCTCAAGTACAGTAAATAAATATGGCCATTCAACTGGATTTCAAGCGACATTCGGAAGGTGGTGTGTGCTTTCGCGCAGACCATGAGACCAGCGTGTGAGTTAAAGGTAACTTCAAGATGAGCTCCATCTTATGTGTATATTTGGACTGGGTTAATTGTAATGGGCCTTTTTATTTATATTTTTCTTTTCTTTTTCCCTACTGACTGTTCAATAAAGTGAAATTTATAAATGTACTTCCTTTATAATTGTATGCAGTGTATGATCTGTTACTTCTTCCCAAAAGCTAATTGCATGGGGACAGTATTTACAGTTTTTGCACAGATTGGGGTTTGGATGTTCGAGAAATCGCAGCTTCCTGGTTTTGGTGGGATACAATTCATACTGACCTTAGACATATGGAGTTCAGGTGGCTGTGAGTCCAGTGGCTGTCAGCAAGAGGCTAAGGAGCTGTGTGTCTAGAGATACTCGGTAAAAGGGGGTTTCATTATGGGGGCTTGCTTGGAATTTGATTCTCTGAATACTGTGTATTTACTGTAAGAATTGATTAAGTGGTTTGTGTGTTTAAGTCTGTGTTTAAACTAGTATTTGGGAAAGTGATTAAGATACTTGATTATGGACGCCACAGAGATTAAGCTTTGGTGCTATTCATAGAGATTATCCACAACTAATGCTTATGTTCTGAGCAGGGTGGATATCTGCAGCCCGGATGAATTGTTGATTAGGGTTTTAAATGCAATTAAAGTATTAGGGAAAGTTACCCTCACTGAACTGTGTTTTGATCAATCTGTTAGTCCAGACTAGCAAGGACGGGCTGGAGTGGATCTGTCTGGTACGATTGGGCACCTGGAAAGGCAGGGCAATGGATCATCCTTACTTTTAGAGAAGATAGAAATGTAGGCGTGCATGAAGAATTGGAGAAGAGTTTCCTGTAGCTGAGGGTGGAGACTTTAAAGACAAGTTCTCTCGTTTCTGCAGAGTGAGGAAAAGAAGTTGTCTAATGTGAAAGATCTAATGAGTCCTTCAGTGGTTGATTTAAATTCTGAGCTCATTTTGGCTATTACATCACTGGTTGATAAATGCAGAAAACCAATGTTATTGTAGGCTGGGAGTGTTCTCTGTGGTCAAGCCCCTATCTGATGGAGAAGAAAAATAGGGGTTTGGGCTGGCAGTTACTGGATGAATGGCAGTGCTCAGATAATATGAAAAATCTGAGACTGGTAGGGAGCTCAAAGGGCCTGGTGGCTGATATAATGAGGTTCCTTAAGGCAAAAAATCCATTAGCCACATCAGGTAATTACCTGCAAGCTCAGAGATTAGCATAGGTGGAAATCTCGGTTGGCATATATGATTCGGGTTGAAGGTCCTGTTTCTGTGCTGTATGATTCTGACTCTGGTTTTGGTATTTTACATTGCATATCCAAGTAGAGATCTAACAAAATTGTAACACTGTGTAGATTGTACTGATACTTATCTGAAAGCCTTGCTTTACTTATTTTGTTTAGAAATACAATGGTAGCAGGCCTTTCCAGTGCAGTGAACCTGCCCTGTCCAATTATACCAATGTGACCAATTACCTACTAACCTGTCTTTGGAAATAGGAAGGAAACCAAAGCACCCGGAAGAAACTCACATGGTCATGGGGAGGACAGACAAACTCTTTATAGGCAGCGGTAGAATTGAACTTGGTTTGCTGGTGCTTTAATAGGGCCATGCTAATGTGCCACCCTAACTTATCTGAATAAATTAGATATGATTGTATACAATTTCATGGCTATCTAATTCTGTGCACTTTTAGGTGACTGATGATACAATTTGACAGTAATAATAGTTGAGAAACTGCAAATTTAGTCAAAAAGAGAAAGAAGGCAATAAAAGGCTTAGGAAGTGAAATCAGTTATGTCCCTTGAGGTACATAAAGGAAGTAGGAAAAAATTAAGCAGAGAATCAACAGATCTAAAAGGAGCCATGAAATGTCCTCGGCGAATAGGATTAAGGAAATCTCCCAAGGCTTTTTGTATATTAAAAATAAGAGATAACTAGAGGCAAGGTTAGGAACACTCAAGGACAAAGGAGGGAATTTATGCACGGAGCTAAAGGAAAGTGGTGAGGTTCTAACTGATTACTTTTCATCAGTATTCACCAAGTAGAAGGATGTTGTATATGTTAAGATCTAGGAGGGGAAATGCTGATATTTTAGGCATGTTGATGTTGAGGAAGAGGAGTTGGGTCTCTTGCAGAATGTTACGATGGAAAAGTCCCCAAGACCTGATGGAATCTTATCCCAGGTCAGTGAGAGAGGCAAGAGAGTAGATCGCAGGGGCTATGACAGAGATCTTTGTATCATCTTCAACCACAGGTGAGGTTGCAGGAGCCTGGAGAATAACATTTGTTTTTCCTTTGTTTAAGAAGGGCAATGGAAGAATAAGAAATGATAGGTTGGTGAGTGGCAGGGAAAATATTGAAGAAGATTCTTCAGGGTAAGGTCTGTTTGCATCTGGAAAAGGCTTTGTATGGGGAGATCATGTATTACAAACTTGATTTGAAAGAAATGAAAGACTTTAAGGGCAGAGCCTGGGTCCGAGAGTGA
Source organism: Mobula birostris (assembly GCF_030028105.1). NCBI lineage: Eukaryota > Metazoa > Chordata > Chondrichthyes > Myliobatiformes > Myliobatidae > Mobula > Mobula birostris. The sequence continues at coordinate 119,447,660 of NC_092372.1, forward strand.
GGAATAAGCTGATGTTTGACTGATTTAAGTGCCAGGCCAGATTGGAAAGGTCAAGTATGGGCCAAATCTAGGCAGCAGAGCACGGGCCTGGGAGCATATTGAAGCAGCTGGGCCCAGGTCTGAGTGCAGGGAACGAGCCAATGCTTGGGCAGTTTAAGCGCCAGGCCAGATTAAAGGTCATGGTGTTGGGGCTGGAGGAGAGGGATGGGCCGGTATTCAGCTCGCTGCTTGGCATGGTTTACTTGTCTCTATGCTGAACTGAGACGGTGGCCTGCACCTAACAGGCTCCTAAACCAGCTTCAGTGATGACTGTTTTCGTGACTGTCTACTCACTTTCATGAGCTTCAGTTCTGAATGTTATTTGTTTACTTTTTATTGTTTGCATGATTTGTTCTTTTTTTCTTGCGCATTATGTGTTTGGCATTCTTTTTTAATGGGTTTTATTGGGTTTCTTTGACTTGTGGCTGCCTATAAGGAGATGAATCTCAAGGTTGTTATGTACTTTGAACTTTGAGTGTTTGAGAAGCCAACAAAGGTAATTGGTGAGGATAGGGCAGTAGATGCTGTATACATGGACTTCAGTAAAAGTTACAACAAGGTAGGTTGAACCAAAATCATAGCGCATGGGATCTATGGTGACTTATTAGATTGGATTCAAAAGTGACATAGCTATAGAAGACAGAAGGTAGTGGTAGACGGTTGTTACTCTGACTGGATATCTGTGACCATTGGTGTTCTACAAGGATCAGTATTGAGATCTTGGTTTGTGATATATATAAATGATTTGTCTGAAAATATAGGTCTGGTGATTGGTAACTTCCAGATAACACAAGAATTGGTAGAGATGAAGACAGAGAAGAAGTTTGTCAAAGTATACTGCAGGGTATAGACCAGTTGGAAACATGAACATTAAAATGGCAAATAGAATTTAATCCAAACAAGATTGCACTGTTGGGCTTTGGAAGGTCCAATGTAAGAGCAAAATATGTAATAAACAACAGGATTTTCAGGGCCATTGATATACAAAAGGATTTTGGAATGCAAGTCCCTAGCTCCCTGCAAGTAGCAATACTAACAAGTAAATAGAGTTCAAAGTAAGTTTATTATCGATGTAGGTAAATGTTATTATGTACTACCTTGAGAATAACTTCCTTTGCAGATATTTAAGGGGAAAAGAAGAAATAAAATAAAACTTTCCAAAAAAAAACTATACGTAAGCAGACAAACTAATAAACATCAATTGCAAAAGAAAACAAACTGTGTAAATAATATTGAGAATGGGAGTTGTAAAAAGTCTTTCCGAGTGAGTCCGTGCTTAATAAAAAATGCATCAGCGTAGTAGTAAATAAAATTATCCATGGCAGTTATGAGCCTATTGGTTGTGTTACGTAACCGGCAACAATGAATATTAATCGGGACAGGTTTTATAAGAACAACCAAACATTTATTAAACACGTATAAACGATAAAGGAAAAAAAAACAAACGAAAACTTTAACCGGAGGTTAACAGGTATGCAGCCGTTCATCAACTTCACTCGGCTCTGGTTCTTAAATGCTGAAACAGTTCTTCAAGCGATACAGTCAGATATAGTTCTTAAAGCGATAACTTCAAAAGTCCAACAGTTTTACGCATTCAATTGGGAGAGACTTCTCTGGAGAAGGATTTCTTCACCGACGCACCTTTACTGCCGGTTCTGTCCACAGGATTCCCGATGCCGAAATTAAACAGTTTAAATTGACTGACCTTAAGTTCCTTTTAGAGAGAGAGTCTTTTTGCATGAACTCATTGCCCTTTTACAAGAGTTATCTCGATGCAGGTTCTTTCCGACGAAGACTCAATAAAAAAATAAAAAAATAAAAATAAAAAAAGACTGGTAAAGACAAATGTAGGTCCCCTGCAGGCAGAAACAGGTGAATTGATTATGGGGAGCAAGGACATGGTAGACCAATTGAATAATTACTTTGGTTCTGTCTTCACTAAGGAGGACATAAATAATCTTCCAGAAATAGTAGGGGACAGAGGGTCCAGTGAGATGGAGGAACTGAGCGAAATACATGTTAGTAGGGAAGTGGTGTTAGGTAAATTGAAGGTATTGAAAGCAGATAAATCCCCAGGGCCAGATGGTCTGCATCCCAGGGTGCTTAAGGAAGTAGCCCAAGAAATAGTGGATGCATTAGTGATAATTTTTCAAAACTCGTTAGATTCTGGACTAGTTCCTGAGGATTGGAGGGTGGCTAATGTAACTCCACTTTTTAAAAAAGGAGGGAGAGAGAAACCGGGGAATTATAGACCGGTTAGCCTAACGTCGGTGGTGGGGAAACTGCTGGAGTCAGTTATCAAGGATGTGATAACAGCACATTTGGAAAGCGGTGAAATGATCGGACAAAGTCAGCATGGATTTGTGAAAGGAAAATCATGCCTGACGAATCTCATAGAATTTTTTGAGGATGTAACTAGTAGAGTGGATAGGGGAGAACCAGTGGATGTGGTATATTTGGATTTTCAGAAGGCTTTTGACAAGGTCCCACACAGGAGATTAGTGTGCAAACTTAAAGCACACAGTATTGGTGTGGGTGGAGAGTTGGTTAGCAGACAGGAAGCAAAGAGTGGGAATAAACGGGACCTTTTCAGAATGGCAGGCGGTGACTAGTGGGGTACCGCAAGGCTCAGTGCTGGGACCCCAGTTGTTTACAATATATATTAATGACTTGGATGAGGGAATTAAATGCAGCATCTCCAAGTTTGCGGATGACACGAAGCTGGGTGGCAGTGTTAGCTGTGAGGAGGATGCTAAGAGGATGCAGGGTGACTTGGATAGGTTGGGTGAGTGGGCAAATTCATGGCAGATGCAATTTAATGTGGATAAATGTGAAGTTATCCACTTTGGTGGCAAAAATAGGAAAACAGATTATTATCTGAATGGTGGCCGATTAGGAAAAGGGGAGGTGCAACGTGACCTGGGTGTCATTATACACCAGTCATTGAAAGTGGGCATGCAGGTACAGCAGGCGGTGAAAAAGGCGAATGGTATGCTGGCATTTATAGCGAGAGGTTTTGAGTACAGGAGCAGGGAGGTACTACTGCAGTTGTAGAAGGCCTTGGTGAGACCACACCTGGAGTATTGTGTGCAGTTTTGGTCCCCTAATCTGAGGAAAGACATCCTTGCCATAGAGGGAGTACAAAGAAGGTTCACCAGATTGATTCCTGGGATGGCAGGACTTTCATATGAAGAAAGACTGGATGAACTGGGCTTGTACTCGTTGGAATTTAGAAGATTGAGGGAGGATCTGATTGAAACGTATAAGATCCTAAAGGGATTGGACAGGCTAGATGCAGGAAGATTGTTCCCGATGTTGGGGAAGTCCAGAACGAGGGGTCACAGTTTGAGGATAGAGGGGAAGCCTTTTAGGACCGAGATTAGGAAAAACTTCTTCACACAGAGAGTGGTGAATCTGTGGAATTCTCTGCCACAGGAAACAGTTGAGGCCAGTTCATTGGCTATTTTTAAGAGGGAGTTAGATATGGCCCTTGTGGCTACGGGGGTCAGGGGGTATGGAGGGAAGGCTGGGACGGTGTTCTGAGTTGGATGATCAGCCATGATCATAATAAATGGTGGTGCAGGCTCAAAGGGCCGAATGGCCTACTCCTGCACCTATTTTCTATGTTTCTATGTTTCTAATAAGGTCGATTCTTTATTGAACTGCCAAACGATGCCGACTTCTCTGGATCCTTCACTTCGATGAGTTCTTCAGTCTCCCTTCAAAACTGTCGGAATTGAGTAAATTGGCTCTTCCAGCCACAAATCTCCAGTTCAATAGTACAATATCTTGTAAGAGAATGCACCTTCCATTTTAAAAATGAAACTGCGTCACAAAAACAAACACGCAACAGAAACGGAGGTTCTGTTGAAATGTGTGTGTATATATATATATATATATATATATATATATATATAAATATATTAAAAAAAATACCTGGAAATCTACAAACTCAAAAACCAACTGCGTCACTTGGGTCGACCCTTATATAGTCATGGGGCACATGTCATCATGTGACCCCACATCGGTGGGAAAATCACATCAGGTGACCTCCAAAAGTCCATTACATCATTCTCACAAAAAAAACAGATTTCCTTGAGCATGTAACAGTTGTAGAGAAATAATTGTTCCTGAACCTGGTGGTGTGGGATGTAAGGCTTCTGTACCTTTGTCTGATGGTAATAGAAGATGACATGGCCTTGATGGTGGGGTTCACTGACAATGGCTGCTGCTATCTTTTGGAGGCGGTCTGTGAACTGCTTGGTGGTAGGGAGGGCTTAACCTGTGATGCACTGGGCTGTATCCCATCATTTTTTTTTTTTTTTTGAAGCCTTTTCTATTCTTGAGCATAAAAGATTGCACACCTAGTCCATGATACAACCAGTTAGGATACTCTCCACTGTGCATCTACAGAAGTTTGTCAACATTTTTGGCGAAATGCCAATTCTGTGCAAACTTCCAAGAAAGTAGAGGTGCTTTTAAGCCTTCTTCGTGATAACACTTCTGTGCTGGTCTCAGGACAGATGCTCTGATATGACGATACCAAGGAATTTAAAGTTACTTACCCTCTCCTTCTGTTTCCCTTCTGAGGTCTAGCTTATGGACCTCTGGCTTCTTCCAACAAAGGTAATCAGTTCTTTGGTTTTGCTGACATTGGTGCCAGAACAATAACCTCTTACTCACTCAACCGGATTTTCAATCTCCCCTCTGTGTAATGATCCATCACCACCTTTAATTTGTCCGACAATAGTGGTGTCGTCAGCCAACTTAAATATGGCATTAGAGATGTACCAGACCATATAATCATAAGTATAAAGGGAGTAAAAGAGTGTGTGGGAAGTGGGGTGGGGTTAAGTACTCAGCCCTGTGGTGCATATGTGCTGAATAGTGAGTGTGGATGAGTTGTTGTTGACAATCTGTACGAACTAGGTCAGCAGTGAGGATATCAAGGATTCAGTTGCAAAACAAGGTATCGAGGCTCTGGTCTTACAGCTTAGTGATAAGTTTTGAGGGGTGGTGATAATGTTGACTGCTGAGTTGTCATTGGTGTGCATCCTGATGTATGCATCTTTGTTGTCCAGGTGATCCAGAGCTGAGTGAAGAACTAATGAAGTGTCATTGGCTATTGCAAGGGATGATAAAGAAGGTGCCTTCATTGGCCAAGGGATTGACTATAAGGGTTGGCACACCAAGTTGCAGTGTATCAGCTTTGTTTAGCCAATATAAGAATGTTACGAAGTTCTGGTCTCCATTTCATAAAGAATGTAGACCAGAGCTTGGTTTGGAGAGAGTGCAGAAGAGGTTCACTGGAACTTTTGCTGGTTTAGAGAGTATCCGCTATAAGAGAGATTGAACAAGCTTGGATTGCTTTCTCTGGAATGTTAGAGGGTGATTGATGAGCTGACAGACTATATAAAAATGAAAGGCAGAGAAGGGTAGTTAGTCGGTCTTTTGGAAATGGAAAATACAAGAGGGTATAGCTTTAAGTTGAGAGAAGGGAAGTTTAAAGGAGATGTACAAAGCAAGTTTTTTTTGCACAGTTGAGTAACAGGTGACTGGATAGGCTGCAGGGGAGCTGGTGGAAGCAGATACACCAGTGCTGTTTAAGAGTCATTTAGACAGATGTGTGCAGGCAGGTAATGGTGGTTGGGCGGGGGGGCGTGGTGCAGGGGTGGATATACACCATGAGCAGGTAGCCATGTAATTTGAATTGGCATAGACGTAGTCAGCCAAGGGGCCTGTTTCTGTTCTTGTTCTGTATGGTTTTATGTTTTAATAATGCAAAATTACAAATATAACTTCCCACTTTTATCTCTTTGCTTTATCTGCTGTATGAAAGAGCTTAAACGACAGTTTATTTTGGGACTGAAGAGATTATTGCAGTATGTATTATGGGGGGAAAAGGGCAATTTATTTATTTATTTATTGAGAAATAGTGTGGGATAGGTCCTTCCAGCCCTTTGAGCTGTGCCTCCCAACAACCTCCCTCTCCCCAATTTAGTTCTAACCTAATCACAGGACAATTTACAATGATCAATTAACCTACCAGCGGAATGTTTTAGGCCAAGACCCTTCATCAGGACCAGAAAAAAGGTGAGATAGGAGCAGGAAGGTGGGGTGAGAGGAGAAAGAAGTACAAGGTAGTAGGTGATAGGTTTAACTGTGGGGGGAAAGGGGTGAAGTAAAGAACTGGGAAGTTGATTGATGAAAGAGATAAAGGGCTGCAGAAGGGGCAATCTGATTGGCAAGGGTAGAAGACCATAGAAGAAAGGGAAGGGGAGGGAGCACTAGAGGGAGATGATGGGCAAGTAAAGAGATAGGTGAGAGAGGAAAATGGGAAGTGGGGCAATTATTGGAAGTTTGAGAAATCAGTGTTGGAGGCTAGCCAGACAGAACTAAGGTTGTTGTTGCTCCAACCTAAGTGTGGCCCCATCATGGCAGTAGAGGAGGCCATGGACTGCCGTGTCAGAATGAGAAGTAGAATTGAAATGGGTAGCCACCAGGACATCCCTCTTTTTCTGGTGGACAGAGGGTAGGTGCTCAATTAAGTGGTCTTCCTATCTACATTGGGTCTCAACGATATACAGGAAGCCACACCGGGAGCAACGGATACTGTAGAGGAGCCAACAGACTGACAGGTGAATTTCGCCTTACCTGAAAGGACTGTGAATGGTAGTGATGGAAGAGGGGTAGGGGCAGGTGTGGCACTAGTTCCACTTACAAGGATAAGTACCAGGAGGGAGATCAGTGAGGAGCAATGAATGAACAAGGGGGTCATGTAGGGAGCTATCCCTGCCAGAAAGTGGGAGAGAGGGCAAAGTGTGCTTAGTGGTGGGATTCTATTGGAGATGGTGGAAGTTACGGAGAATTATATGCTGTTTCAGAGGCTAGGGGGTGGTAGATAAGGACGAAGAAACTGTCCCTGGTGGAATGGTGTGAGGATGGGGCGAGGGCAGACGTGTGCCAAATGGAAAAGATGCAGATGAGGGCAATGATGATGGTGAAGGAAGTAAAACTCCTTCCTTTGAAGGAGGAGGACATCTCATTAGTTCTGGAGTGCTGAGAATAGATGTGGCAGAGACGGAGGAACTGAGAGAAGGGGTTGGTAGTTTCACAAGTGACAGGGTGGGGCGAGGTGTAGTCCAGGCAGTTGGGAGAATCAGTGAGTTCATAAAGGGTATCAGTAGTATTTTTTTGTGTTTGAACCTACCAACCCATACACCTTTGGACTGTGGGAGGAAACCAGAGCACCAGAGGAAGCCCATGTGGTCACAAAGAATGTACAAACTTCCCAAAGACAGTAGTGGGAACTGAACCCCGTTGCTGGTATTATAAAGCATTGCGCCTACCACCACACTACTATGGAGCACTAAATTGTGGAATATGATCCCCAAATGCTGATAAGTCCCTTACAATAATACAAAAAGAATGTTGCAACGCCCAATGAATTTGAAAACTATTCACCTTCCAATACTCAGTAGACTTTACTACAAATGGGGTACAGCTTTTTTTGGGCGAGTGCATTATTGGCAGTCCAGATAACTTAGTGTAATTGTGAATTGCTGAGCTTGTTGAGAAACCCTGACTATTATTATCCCACTTATTCACGAATGTTGAACTCCTCATGGATTGACCAAGTGCTAATTTCTACTGTTTCCTAGCAGATGCATCAGGGAATTCTGGTGCTGAATCTACTTCAGATTAGGTTTGTTGCTGATTCACTGACTCCAATCATTTTAATAACGTATAGCTTCCAAGGAAGTGGATAAACTTCAGAGTGTTTGCATTTTCTTAAATGAATTGAGTTGAATTAAATGTATTGCTGGCATAGATGTATTTAAATGGATTTAATTCTTTTTAGATTTCAGGTGTTTTAATGTTTATAAGATATTAACCATATTTCATTTTAATAATGTGATTAATTTTGAAAGGCGTTAAGAATCTAGTAAGTGTTTGAGTATTTTCATTCACAAAGCCGCTTGATGGCTGTAAATCTGGCTGTGAAATTTAACCAGCTGTCAGATCTTTTGAGTTGGGTTGCTTTTTCCAACAGGAGGCTCTGCATGTAGCAGAGCCACACAATCTGAGGTGAACTTTAAGGGAAACAATGCTGCAGTAAGTAAGTGATGCTTGGGAAGTGGTAAGCCTGGTTAGTCAATGGGCCAGACAGAAACATTCCTGTATCAGATTCAGCTCTTGAGTATGTTGTTGACTGCTGACAGCAACTAAATTAGGGGTTTACATTTGGGTAAAGAGGAAGATGAGAGTCTAAGCTTTATGACTTGGAGCCTAGTATATTAGGCAAAGGTACTTATTGACTTATTTGTTAGCATTTTCTCATGATGGCAGCCATCAGCTGAGCAATTTGTGATGTGATCTTAAGGAGGCGTGATTCTTAATTATTATTAAAAGTTTTGTAATATATTTAAATTAACTTAAATAATAATTGACATTAATTTAAATATACAAAACTTTTCTGATTAGGTGCTCTGTTCCAAATATAATAGATTATGCTATCAGTTTAGCAATAAAACAAGGATTTTTACAACAGTGATTAGAATTTAATTAGCAAAATAAGAACAAAAGTCTCCCCCTGCTCCCCTTAGCTTCTACATGCAGATTTAAGTACAAAGAGAATTAACTGAAATGTAATCTAAGAAATTTAAGTCGTATCAAAGCAAATAAATGTAGATGCTATGAAAGTTTGAAAATAAAATCAAGAAATGCTGGGAGATACTCAACAGATCAAGAGATATTTGTTACAGGCTAACAGCGTTTCTGAAATATTTACCTGTATTTCTGTATCCACAGGTGGTGCTTCACCTGCTGAGTATTTGCTGTATTTTTTGTTTTAAATTGAGTTTTAAGTTCTCTTGACCTTCAGATTGTATAAACTAGGAGTTTATATTCTGTAAGGAACCTATTACTGATGTTTTGCCCTGAAACTAATCACACATAATACAGTTCCATTACAAGTAAAACATCTGCCAACTGGTGAATTTCTCTGTGTGGAGATCAGACAGCAGTACTTACCTGTACATGGAAGGAATATGAGGAATAGGAGCTTCCAGCTGGATCACAATTAACATTGCATAATTGCCAGCTTTGTGTTTTTAACTTCAAAGTGAGCCTACCTGATTTGAAAATAGACTGCCATATTTTATTTTATATACAGTACGGTGCTCTATGGGGCATTTTGGTGTCACACTAATCAGTCAAGTAACTTAATCAAGGTGTCTGGATAAACAATCCCATTATGATAACTGTGGAAGTTAAAATTGGATTTGCCTTTTTTAAAAACAATATATGTGCAGAATTTGTGACAAAGCAGCCTATTGACTCTCACAGCTATCTGGAGCCTACTGACTCTCAGAGCTATCTGGACTATTCCTCTTCTCACCCTGTATCTTGCAAAAATGCCATCCCCTTCTCGCAATTCCTCTGTCTCCGCCGCATCTGCTCTCAGGATGAGGCTTTTCATTCCAGGACGAGGGAGATGTCCTCCTTTTTTAAAGAAAGGGGCTTCTTTTCCTCCACCATCAACTCTGCTCTCAAACGCATCTCCCCCATTTCACACACATCTGCTCTCACTCCATCCTCCTGCCACCTCACTAGGAATAGGGTTCCCCTGGTCCTCACCTACCACCCCACCAGCCTCCGGGTCCAACATATTATTCTCCGTAACTTCCGCCACCTCCAACGGGATCCCACCACTAAGCACATCTTTCCCTCCCCCCCCCCCAGCTTTCTGCAGGGATCGCTCCCACGCAACTCCCTTGTCCATTCGTCCCCCCCCCCCATCCCTCCCCACTGATCTCTCTCCTGGCGCTTATCCTTGTAAGCAGAACAAGTGCTACACATGCCCTTACACTTCCTCCCTTACCACCATTCAGGGCCCCAGACAGTCCTTCCAGGTGAGGCGACACTTCACCTGTGAGTCAGCTGGGGTGATATACTGCGTCCGGTGCTCCTGATGTGGCCTTCTATATATTGGCGAGACCCGACGCAGACTGGGAGATCATTTTGCTGAACACCTACTCTCTGTCTGCCAGAGAAAGCCGGTTCTCCCAGTGGCCACACATTTTAATTCCATATCCCATTCCCATTCTGATATGTCTATCCACAGCTCCTCTACTGTAAAGATGCAGCCACACTCAGGTTGGAGGATCAACACCTTATATTCCGTCTGGGTAGCCTCCAACCTGATGGCATGAACATTGACTTCTCTAACTTCTGCTAATGCCCCATCTCCCCCTCGTACCCCATCCGTTATTTATTTATATACACACACTCTTTCTCTCTCTCTCCTTTTTCTCCCTCTGTCCCTCTGGCTATACTGCTTGCCCATCCTCTGGGTTTTTCCCCCCCTCCCCCTTTTCCTTCTCCCTGGGCCTCCTGTCCCATGATCCTCTCATATCCCTTTTGCCAATCAACTGTCCAGCTCTTGGCTCCATCCCTCCCCCTCCTGTCTTCTCCTATCATTTTGGATCTCCCCCTCCCCCTCCCACTTTCAAATCTCTTACTAACTCTTCCTTCAGTTAGTCCTGACGAAGGGTCTCAGCCCGAAACGTCGACTGTACCTCTTCCTAGAGATGCTGCCTGGTCTGCTGCGTTCACCAGCAACGTTGATGTGTGTTGCTTGAATTTCTAGCATCTGCAGAATTCCTCGTGTTGATGTTTCCAAGTTTGCTGATGATACAAAACTAGGTGGGATTTTGAGTAGGAAGAAGGATGTAAAGAATCTTCAAGGAAATACAAACTGAGTGAGTGGCCAGGACAATGAGCGATGTAATACAGTGTGGAAAAATGAGACGTTATCTACTTTGTGCCCAAAACGGACAACATCAGATTATTTTTTTAAATGTTGAGTGATTTGGGTGATCTTCATTTTTGAAAGGACCTAGCTGTCCAGGTACACAACTTGCTTAAAGCTAAATGCAGGTGCAGTCAAGCGATTAGGACAGCAAATACTGTATTAGCTTTTATTAAAGTACATTTGAGTACAGAAATACGGATATCCAACTGCAATTATATAGGACTTGCACAGGGAATATTTTTAAATTCTGAATGCCTTTCCAAAAAGGATATTCTAGGCTTAGAGAAAGTTCAGTGAAGATTCACTAACTAGTTCCAAGGATAATGGGTTTGTTGTAGGAGAGATTGAGCAGAGGTTAGAAGAATAAGAGAAGAGTTTATTGGAAGTTAGAATTATTGTAGGATACAGTAGACTGGATACAGGTCTATTGTCTTCTGTTATCAGATTCCTTCTTCAGCCATTTGCTTCCCCTAGCTATCACTTCTCTTATTATTCCTTACCCCTCCCCCTCCCACTCCCTCACCCTCCTGCCTTCCCCCTCTAGATCCACCAATTACCTGCTCCTGCTTCTCCCTGTCCCGCTATTCTACTGTTATTTTGGCCTGCCCCTTTCCTTTCAGTCCTGATGAAGTATTGCGGCCCAAAACATCAACTGTTCATCTTCCTCCAGAGATGCTGCCTGGCCTGAGTTCCTCCTGAATTTTGTGTGTGCATCCAGATTTCTAGCATCTGCAGTGTCTCTGTGTCCCTTGTTATGAAGTTCACTCTGCCATCAAAATATGCAATTTGTTAAATTGTATCAAACCATTTAGTATTTTTTTTAAATGATAGCTTTTTATAGTGAAATTTGTTCTATTAGTTATATTACATTTTACTTTGTTTACCCAATTTGGAGTTCTTTGCATTAACCATGTGTACGGAAATGTGTAATTTTGTCACTTAGCTGAATGTTTAATATTATATATTTTTTAAGTACACGATGCATTAAAGAATTTTTAAGAGGTCTGATTTTGGAAAACTAAATTTGCTTAAAGTTTAAGTTTCAATGTAAAACAAAGGTTAAAAAGGAAATTTATAACGTAAACATTAATATATGAATGCATTCACTTTGGAAACTGAAATAGTTGGAATGATTTATATCTAACATGGTGGTATCCTGAAAATACTAAACTCAGAAAATTGTTAACAGTTTTGGAAAGATACTGTTGAAGACCAAGAAGTCCGGGAGCTCGTTGGAGATAAAAATCACAAATCTAAAGGTAAGACAGAGTTGATAAATAGCAATGGCGATGGCAAAAATAAACAGTTAAACAATACAGGTCAACAGTCCTAAAGGTTTATGAGCATTTGCTCAACAGTCTCTTGTGTTGTAAGGTAAAAATTTTACTTGGAAAGGAATCCTGTGTAGGAATGTATCTTATAAAATAGAAGTCTTTAGAACTAGATCCATTAATGGAGAAAATCAGTTTAGAATGTGTTGATTAAGGATCAGGATCAGGTTTAATATCTCTGGCATATGGGGTGTTAACTTTGCAGCAGCAGTACAATGCAATACATGATAATATAGAAGCTGTTCCTGAATCGTTGAGTGTGTGCCTTCAGGCTCCTGTACCCTCCTACCTGATGGTAACACTGAGAAGAGGGCATGTTATGTTGGTGGAGGTTCAAGAAGAGGCTTTTGCAATAACACCCTGCCTTGATGGGATGAAGGCTAAAAACAGTGGAGCAATATTTGAGAGGTATTAAGATATATTTTAGATCATAAGACATAGGAGCAGAATTAAGTCATTTTCCCACTGAGCCTGCTCTGCCATTTGATTGAAGCTGATTGATTTACCTTCTCAACTCCATTCTTCTTGCCTTCTCCCCATAACCTTTGATGCTTTCCCTATATAAGGAAATCATGCTGACCTTGGCCTACTTTATCATGTGCCTCCAAGTTCAATGAAACCTCATCCTTAATAATGGACTCCAACTTCTTCTCAATCATTGAAGTTGGACTACCTGGCATATAATTTCCTGCATTTTGCCTTCCTCCTTTCTTGAAGAGGGAAGTGACATTTGCAACTTTCCAGTCTTCCAGAACCATTCCAGAATTTAGTGATTCTTGAAAGATCATTACTAATGCCTCCACAATCTCTTTAGTTACCTCTTTTAAAACTCTCGGGTATAGTCCACCTGGTCCAGGTGACTTATCCACCTTCAGACCCTCAGCTTCACAAGTAATTTCTCTTTAGTAATTGTGATTACACTTACTTCTGCCCCTGACACACTCAAATTTCTGGCATGCTGCGAGTGTCTTCCACAGTGAAGACTGACACAAAACATGTACTCAGTTTGTTCGCCATTTCTTTGGCCCCCATGCTTACCTCTCCAGTAATTTGAAGTTCACACTTAATTCTCTTGTGCACTTTATATATCTGAAAAAGTTTCTGATATCCTCTTTTTATATTATTGGCTGACTTACTTCATATTTCATCTTTTCTCGCAGCATGGTAACATAACGCTTAGTGCTAAGCTTTCCAGCTTCAGTGATCAGGGTTCAATTCCCATCGTTGTCTGTAAGAAGTTTCACGCCATGGATGTTCTCTGCCTTAACTGTGCGAGTTTCCTGTTGGTGCTCCAGTTGCTTCCCACATTGCAAAGACATAAGAATTATGATAAAGATGGATAAAGTTGGTGCAGGAAGCACATCCTTGTATTGTGTTGGACATTGATGCAAAAATACATTTCACTCTAAGGTTCGACGTTTCAATGTACATGTGAGAAATAATGGTAATCTATTGCTTTTTTAGTTACATTCTGTTTTTAAATCTTGCCAATCCTCACATTAATTTTCCAATTTTCACTTGCTTATCTTCACACCAATTTTTGCTGTATTATATACCCTCTTTTAGACCATAAGATATAGGAGCTGAAATAGGCCATTTGGCCTATTGAGTTTGCTCCGTCATTCAATCAATTCTTCCAGTCATCCCCACTCCCCTACCTTTTCCCTATACAAGGACCTATCTGTCTCTGCCTTAAATACATCCAAAGACTTAGCCTCCACAGCTGCTCATGGCAACAAATTCCACAGATTTACCACCCTGTGACTAAAGTAATTTCCCACATCTCTGTTCTAAATGGACGTCCTTCAATCCTGAAGTCGTGCCCTCTTGTCCTAGACTCCCCTACTGTGGGAAATAACTTTGCCATATCTAATCTGTACAGGCCTTTTAACATTCTAAATGTTTCTAGGAGGTCCCCCCTCATTCTCCTGAACTGCAGAAATTACAGCCCAAGAGCTGGTAGATGTTCCTCATACGGTAACCTTTTCATTCCTGGAATCGTTCTGGTGAATCTTCTCTGAATTCTCTCCAAAGTCAGTATATCCTTTCTAAAATGAGACCAAAACTGCACACAATGCTCCAAGTGTGGTCTCACGAGTGCCTTACAGAGCCTCAACATCACATCCCTGCCCTTATATTCTATAGTACCTCTAGAAATGAATGCCAACATTACATTCACCTTCTTCACCATCGACTCAACTTGGAGGTTAACCTTTAAGGTATCCTGCACAAGGACTCCCAAGTCCCTTTGCATTTTGAATTCTTTCCCCATCTAAATAATAGTCTGCCCATTTATTTCTTCCACCAAAGTGCATGACCATATACTTTCCAACATTGTATTTCACTTGCCACTTCTTTGCCCATTCCCCTGAACTATCTAAGTCTCTCTGCAGGCTCGCTGTTTCCTCAATGCTACCCATTCCTCCACCTGTCTTTGTATCATCAGAAAATTTAGACACAAATCCATTAATCCCATAATCCAAATCATTGACATACATCGTAAAAAGCACCGATCCCTGTGGAACTCCACTGGTAACTGGCAGCCAGCCAGAATAAGATCCCTTTATTCCCACTTTCTGTTTTCTGCTGATCAGCCAATGCTCCACCCATGCTAGTAACTTCCCTGTAATTCCATGGGCTCCTATCTTGTTAAGCAGCCTCATGTGCGGCACCTTGTCAAAGACCTTCTGAAAATCCAAGTACACCACATCTACTGTATCCCCTTTGTCTACCCTGCTTCTTATGTCCTCAAAAAAATTGCAGCAGGTTAGTCAGGCAGGACTCTCCTTTCAGGAAACCATACTGCCTTTCACCTATCTTGTGTCTCCAGGTGCTCCGTAATCTCATCCCTAACAATCGATTCCAAAAACTTCCCAATCACTGATATCAGGCTAACAGGTCTATAGTTTCTTTTCTGCTGCTTCCCATCCTTCTTAAATAGCAGAGGAACATTTGCAATTTTCCAGTCATCTGGTACAATGCCAGAATCTTATCCATTCTAGAACAATCATCGTTAATGCCTCCAATCTCTCTTTTACCCTTTATATGCTTAAAAAAGCTTTTAGTATCTTCTTTGATATTAGTCAGCTTCCTTCCTTTCTAATGACCTTCTTAGTTTCCTTCTGCAAGTTTTTAAAAGCTTCCCAATCCTCTCTCTTCCCAGTAGCTTTGGCTTCCTTGTATGCCCTCTCTTTTGCTTTTACTTTGGCTCTGACTTCAGTTGTCAGCCATGGTAGTGTCCTTCTTCCATTTGAAAATTTCTTCTTATTTGGAATGTATCTGTCTTGCACTTCGCTTATTTCTTGCAGAAACTCCAGCCATGGCTGCTCTGCTGTCCTTCCTGCTAGTATCTCTTTCCAGTTCCCCTCATGCCATTGTAATTTCCCTTATTCCATTGAATTACTCACACATTTTGCTTTTATGGTGTCTTTTATTTGTCAGCCACATTTGCTTCACTTTCCATTTAGAATGCTGCTGCTTTGAGAATGTACCAATCCTGTATCTTTTGAATTACTTCCAAAAACTTTGGCCTTTGCTGCTCTATTGTCATCATTGCTAGTGCTCTTTCCAACCAACTTTGGCCAGCTTCTATATCATGCCTCTGTAGTTATCTTTACTCATATGTAATACTGACTCATATAATTTTAGCTTCTCCATCAAACTGCAGAGTGAATTCTATCTTACTACGATCTCTGCCTTGTAAAGGTTCTATTACCTTGGGCTCCCTAATCAAATCTGGTTCATTACAAAACACTCTATCTATTTTTGCCTTTTCTCTAGTGGGCTCAACCATAACCTGCTCTAAAAAGCCATCTCATAGACATTGTACAAATTCCTTCTCTTGGGATCTAGCATCAAATTGACTTTTAAGAATCTACCTGCATACTGAAATCCTCTATATCCTTCATAATATTACCCTTTTTACATGTCTTTTCTATCTCCTCTTGTAAATTGTACTCCATCTCCTGGCTACTGTTCGGAGGCCTGTATATAACACCCATCAGGGTCTTTTTACCCTTGTGGTTTCTTAACTCTATACCGACAAGGAGTCTACATGGTCTGATCTTGTGCCACTTCTTTCTAAGGAATTGATTTCAGTTTTTACCAGCAAACCTTCCTGCCTACCTGCCTGTCCTTTGAATGCAATGTGTGTCCTTGGATGTTAAGGTCTCAGCTGTAATCTTCTTTCAACCACGATTCTGTGATTCCCACAACATCATACTTGCCAATTTCTATCTGTGGTACAAGATGATCTACCTTATTCTGTATACTGTGTGCATTTAAGTGTAACACTTTCACCCCTGTATTTACCACCCTTCTTTTCAATTTTGTCTCCAGTTGCCTGAATTAAATTTTATACCTTTCTAAACTTTTTTGTCTTTATTCTAGAAACTTTAGTAACCTGTCCTGCACTCTCCTTCCCTTTTACTTTATCCATATTTTTCAAAGCTGTTGAACTCACCACTCCTAATATTTAGTTTAAAGCCCTATCCAAACCCCTGATTATGTGATTCACCAGTACCCTGATCCCGCATAGTTGAAGTAGAGTCTGTCCCATCGGAACAGCTCCCTTCTTCCCCACTACTGGTGCCAGTGTACCATGAATTCAAACTCACTTCTACCAGACCAATCTTTGAACCATGCACTTAGCTCTCTGATTTTATTAACCCTGTGCCAATTTGCATAATCCAGAGATGATTAATTTTCTGGGTCTGCATCTTAATTTGCCTCTATCTGCTCAAATTCCCTCAGCAGAACCTCTTTCCTTGTTCTTCCTACATCGTTGAAACAATGCAATTGGATCTTCCCCCAAATCCTCTGCAGGTCAGATGAAATGTTCTGAACCCAGGTACCAGACAAGCAACACAGCCTTCGGGACTCTCGATCCTTGCAACAGAGAATTGTCTCTCTTTTCCTGACTACTATCCCCAGTTACAACTACATTTTTCTTCTCTCCTCCCTCTTGAATGGCTCCCTGAACCCTGGTGCCATGGTTTAGTTGTTCATTCTTTCTAGAGCCACCACTCTCATCCTCACAGGAAGAAGCAAACTCAGAACTGCCGAACGAGCTCAAGGGCTGAGGTTTCTCTGGTATTACCTCTTGGATCCACCCACCTGCTTCACTTGCAGTCAGCCCTCTTGTTCCTGGCCACAGACTGAATTTGAAGCAGTTAATCTCATGATTGTGACTGCCTTTCTGGACTAATTAGGCGAAACAAGAAAATTGGAGTCATTTTATGTTAAGAATGAAATGAATGCTGAATTTTGTTTGAAAAATGTAAATTGTAGCAGATGTAGCGTGGTAGCTCCACCTATTGACAGAAAGCCACAGAGCATTTTAAAATTAGAAAGAAAGGGAAAAGATTATGGTTAACATTATAGCACTCAGCATCAGAAACAATGTGTTTAATCTCATTAATATTTTAAGTATGATTACATGTTGAAAAATTGATTTAGGTTTCATAAAATTTATATTTATTTTTGTAGCCATATATTAATCAGTCTTGTATAGGTATTGCTTATTAAATAGAGATTCTGCTAGACATATTTATATTCTAGAAGGTGCTCCAAATTATATTGAAACAGTTGGTGCCAGTTGTTTGTACAGAATGTGTTTTGTAACACTGGTAGTAGTAAAGGGCCTGTGTACTTCATAAGCCACAATTGTGGCAGTCCTTTGTTCAACCTGCTGCTTGATTCGTTGTTCAGTGCGAGTGAAGTTGGAGCTGAAGAGCTTATCCACCTTTGATAATGTATCTTTCGTAGAAAAATTATCAAATGTTCATTCCAATGAGCATTTTCTACCTGAGAGGACAAATGGCTTAATGACAATATTTGTGTTATACCTACTACTTGGAGATATCTGAATGAACAGATGCCATGAAGATCAGTGGGATGATAATATGAAGGGTAGTCTTGGGCTACAAAGTGATTATTGATGTATTGGTGAAATGGGCTGAGAAATGGCAGTTGGAATTTAATTCTGATAAATATGAGTGATAGATTTTGGGAGTACTAATGAGGCTAGGACATACATCATAAGTAGAAAGACTAAGGGCCTAGGAAGTATAGAGGAACAAAGGGACGTTGACATACAAGTCCAGAAATCCTTGAAGGTGGCAGCACAGATAGGTAACCTAGTTAAGAAGACGTGGGGTTCTGGACTTCCTTACTTGGGGCATAGAATAAATTAATAGGAAGATTATGCTCTAACTTTATAAAACATGGGTTAAACCTCAAAGTTCAACTTAAATTTATTATCAAAGTACATAGATGTCACCATATACAATGTTGAAATTCATTCTCTTGCAGGCATATTCAATAAATCCATAATAGAATCAATGAAATATTGCACTTAGTTGGACATTCAGCCCATGTGCAAAGAACAACAAACTGTGCAAATACAAAAAGAAAGAAATAATAGTAATAAATAAGCAATAAATATTGAGAACATGAGAGTGCTTGAAAGTGACTCAGTAGGTTGTGGGAACATTTCAATGATGGGGCAAGTGAAGCAGAGTGAAGTTATCCCCTTTGTTTACGAGCTTGATTGTTCAGGGGTAATAACCGTTCTTAAACCTAGTAGTGTGAGTCGTGAGGCTCCTGTACCTTCTTCCTAATGGCAGCAGTGTGAAGAGAGATTGACTTGGATGGTGGGTCCCTGATGATGCCCTCCTGGGGCAACCCTTCTTGTAGATGTGCTCAATGGTGGGGAGGACTATACCTATGATGAACTGAGCCCTATCCATTACTTTTTGTAGGATTTTCCATTCAAGGGCATTGGTGTTTCCATATCGGGCTGTGATTCGGTGAGCCAGTCAATATACTCGCCAACACACATCTGTAGAAGCTTGTCAAAGCTTTAGGCTTCAGTTGGGGACAGCATGCAATTCTGGTCACCGCACTATATAGGAAGCAAGTGATAGCGCTGGAATGTGTGCAATGAGGATACACTGTTAAGTTATCTGGAATGGAGTGTTTTAGTTACAAGGAGTGACCAGAGAGGTCGTTTGTTTTCCCTAGATGGAGGAGGTTAAGAGGGGACATGATAGAGGCATATAAAAATAATAGGGGCATACATCAAGTATACTGTGGGATTTTTTTTGCCATTATCAGAGATGAATATAACTAAAAGATAAAGAGTTAATATAAAGGGTAAGATCTTTGTAGGAGATCTGAGGGGGAGGCTTTCAGCCAGAAAGTGGTAAGAATCTGGAATGCACTGCCAGAGTGGGTGATGGAATAAGAGTTGCTGACAGTTTACAAGTGTCCAAAGAGCATTTAAATTGCCTAGGCAGAGAAGGCTATGGAACAAATGCTGAAAGATGGGATTACTGTGAATGAGTGCCCACTGGTCAGTGTGGACTTCGGGCTGACTGACCTGTTTCCCTGCTGTATGACTCGTGAAAGATAGCCACTCTGCATCTCCCTTTTCCCTTCTCTGTGGAAGGTGTTTGGATGTAACTTGATGACCTGATATGACTGATATTGTGAAGTGTTGCTGTCTTTAGAAGCATACATCTACAATACAGAGTGGCGCTATACAATATTTACACTTCTATCAGTTTTTACATTTTGCATGTGGATAGGATGTTAGCTATTCAAGATTGATCAGCTCCAGTGCAAGCTGCTAATTCAGTATAGTCCTAATTACATCCATTATTCTCTGAAATTAAAAATGCTAAATCTTAAGAGAAGGCTCAAATTGAATTAAAAAAAAGTATAGACAAGATTTTTTCCCTCATTTTCTGTATGTTTGGTGTAGAATTAGAACTGTATATGGTTAACACGTAGGTCCTTCTACCAGTCGTATCTGTCAGACTCTGTGCAATCAATCGCCCTTTATGTTACTGCTCTTTTTGACATGTATCTCCCTTGATGAAAATAATTTGTGCATTTACTACATATAGGAAATTGTAACTGATTCCATAAAATTGACGTGGTGTACTTTATTGACTTTTGTTTGTAAGTGAGTTAAAAGAACAAATATTAAATGCATTGTGATAATTCCCCATAATGGGATGTATGGTATTTAAATTGTTTTAACACCTTTTTTTTTTAATCATTTGTGTTGTGGTAATGAAAGAATAATATAATTTTATATTCGAATTAATGCTTCTTAGCAAAGATGTCAAAATATTTATTTCATACTGTTCAATAATGGCCTTGGATGTCAAAATGATGGAAAAAACTTTGTTCCATTGTTTGCCTCAACACTAGAAGCTGCTAGCGATGATGGACGGGACTCTGTCTTGTTCCACCCTCCACAGAAATTGGGAATCAATGACCTGGAAGGACAAAGGGTGTTGCAGATAGCTGTTATTATCCACAATTTGTCCATGGAAGAAGGGAATGCCAAGTTACTAGCTAACCGAACGTGCCTGAGGTTTCTGCTGCTATGTGCTCACAGTAAACACGTATCACTTAAGCAAATGGGATTGGATACATTGGGAAATGTAATGGCAGAGGTAAGATTTTTCTCAGAAATTTCATTAGTAGATGGAGCTGCTCCATGTTGAATATGTTGCAATTGTAGAATGTGAATGTTAATTATTGTTTGGGCCTCAAAATATCTCTCTCTATTTTTTTGAGCCCCAGAAATATTTGCATTTGTGCTACATAACAAATAGACTAACATTGGAAATGATGGATTATTTAAGCTGAACATTTGCATGAAGCAGCATTTGATGGGCAAATTGATTCTATCACCACCATTTATTTGATTTCCTGATAAAATAGTGAAAGATGTTGAGATACCAGTGTACTAACTTCTCAATACTTATAATATGGTCAATCCACATCCAAGTTTTTCAGATTAGGGTGAGGAAGATGATTTAAATAATTTGGATAACTAAGGACATTAGTTATCTTTAATTTGTTAATTTGAAGAAAAACTTTTACCATGGTGAGGCAGTGATAGGAATTTTAATGTTTTGTGTTTCACAAATCATCTGTTAGGTTTCTGATCTCTAAATTACTTTAATTAAAGAGCATTTGAGGTAATTTGCATTTAAGATTCTTCAATTAATTGAATTCATCCATAGAACACAGATTTCTGAGTATGGCATTGCATCTGGTTGGCTTTCCTGGGGAGAAATGAGCTTCTTGTATGTTATAAAGAAGAGAAAATCTGCAGATGCTGGAAATCCAAGTAACATACACAAAATGCTGGAGGAACTCAGCAGGCTAGGCAGCATCTATGGAAAATTGTGTTTTCAACTTTGACAGTACTCTTCTCCATAGATGCTGCCTGGCCTGCTTAGTTCCTCCAGCATTTTATGTCACACCAACTTGAAGCATCGGAGGTTAAACAGCTCAAGCATATAAACATGAGTTAGACTGTCTTTGCTCATATGAACTCAATAGTGAGTTGTAGCCAATATCATTGACAACTCAACAGGCCAACGCACTGATCGACAGTGCCATAGTAGGATTGGATGCCAACCTTCATGAGATGCTAAGCAAGAACAGTCTATAAAACAACTATACTGTGGGTAGTTATGCAGAATAGATGATAACAGTCCCCTAATATACTTTACAATTTTTGTGGTTTCCAGTTGAAAGTTTTAAGCAAAAATACTTGGGTGCATAAGTTAAATTTTCAGTAAATGGCAGACTACAACTGAGTTTGCAGATACACAAGTCTGCAGGTGTAGGCACTTGCTATTTTCCTGCATGTGATGATCAAGAAGTGCCTGCAAACAATGTGTAGTTTTCATCAGCCTAAGCTTTCAGTCTCTTGGTGACAGTTGACCAGCTGAAAGAATAGAAATTTCCACTTGTAAGTGAGGCAAACCTCATTTGTATGTCAAGTTTCAACAGTTTGGGACATTCCAAACTGCAATACAGGATTTTCTCGGAGTAGTTGGTGCTCTTATGTGGCTATTGGTTGAGCACTGGCACCATCGAGGAAATGAAATTCCACCAGTAACTTGATATAATATTTGGTAAATAACCATACAAAAATTGAATGAGTAGTGAGAGGAATTCACAATGTGATAGAGCATAGAACAGTATAGCCTAGGAACAGGCCCTTTGGCTACAATGTTGTACCAAACCAATTAAATTAGTAATCAAAAGTCCAATTAAGCTAGTCCCTTCTGTCTGCACAATGTCCATATCTTTCCATTTTCCTGATATTCATGTGCCTATCTAAAGAATTTTTTAAAATTCTTAATGTATCTGCCTCTACCATCACCCCAGGCAGTGTATTCCAGGCACCAACCATTCTCTGTAATAAACTTTGCCCCTCACATTTCTTTTAAAATTACCTTCTCACCTTAAATGCATTCCCTTTGGTATTACACATTTCAACCCTGGAAAAAAAGATACTGTGTGTCTACTCTATGCTTCACATGATCTTACAAGCATCTGTCAGTACCTCCCCTCTGCCATGGATGCTCCAGAGAAGTCAACTCAAGTTTGTCCAATCTCTCGATTTAACACATGCTCTCTAGTCTAGGCAACATTGTGGTGAACTTCTTGTTCACTATATCCGAAGCTCAACATCTTTCCCATAATGGGGCGATCAGAGCTGTGTGCTATGCTCCAGATACAGCCTAACTAGAGTTTTATGAAGCTGCAACATAACTTCCCGACTTTTGAACTCAATGCCTTGACTAATTAAAGGGAAGCATGCCATAGGTCTTCTTAACCAGTCTATCAACCTGTGCAGGAACTTTCTGGGACGTATGAACTTGGACACCCAAGAACCCTCTGCTCATCAACATTGTTAAAGGTCTTTACATTTGACCCACCAAGCTGCAACAATTTACATTTGACCCGGCTAAACTCCATCTGCCATTTTCCACCGATATCTGCAACTGATATATCCCGCTGTGTTCTTTCCTAATCTTCCTACCATCAATCGTTATATCATCTGCAAACATACCAACCCACCCATCTACATTTTTATTTATAAACATCACAGACAGTAAAGGTCCCATTACAAATCCTTGCAGAACACCACTAATGACAGACCTGAAGCTAGAATAAGTCCCTTTGATCTGTCTGAGCCTCTGGCAATGATCTTTGCATCATCAGTGGGGACAGGAGAGTTCCAGAGGATTGGAGGGTTGCAGATGTTGTTTCCTTATTCAAGAAAGGGAGTAGAGACCAGTGTGTCTTACTTCAGTGGTTGGTATGTTGATGGAGAAGAGCCTGAGAGGCAGGACTTATGAACATTTGGAGAGGCATAATATGATTAGGAATAGTCAGCATGGCTTTATCAAAGGCAGGTTGTGCTTGACGAGCCTAATTGAATTTTTTGAGGATGTGACTAAACACATTGTTGAAGGTAGAGCAGCAGATATAGTGTATATGGATTTCAGCAAGGCATTTGACAAGGTACCCCATGCACTGCTTATTGAGAAAGTAAGGAGGCATGGGATCCAAGGGGACATTGCTTTGTGGATCCAGAACTGGCTTGCCCACAGAAGGCAAAGAGTGGTTGTAGACGGGTCATACTCTGTATGGACATCAGTGACCAGTGGTGTGCCTCAGGGATCTGTTTTGGGACCCCTACTCTTCATGATTTTTATAAATGACATGGATGAGGAAGTGGGGGGATGGGTTAGTAAATTTGCTGATGACACAAAGGTTAGGGGTGTTGTGGATAGTGTGGAGGGCTGTCAGAGATTACAGCGGGACATTGATAGGATGCAAAACTGGGCTGAGAAGTGGCATATGGAGTTCAACACAGATAAGTGTGAGGTGGCTCATTTTGGTAGGCCAAGTATGATGGCAGAATATAGTATTAATGTTAAGACTCTTGGCAGTGTGGAGGATCAGAGGGATCTTGGGATCCAAGTTCATAGGACACTCAAAGCAGCTGCGCAGGTTGACTCTGTGGTTAAGAAGGCATACAGTGTATTGGCCTTCATCAACCGTAGGATTGAGTTCAAGAGCTGAGAAGTAATGTTACAGCTATACAGGACCCTGGTCAGACCTCACTTGGAGTACTGTGCTCAGTTCTGGTTACCTCACTACAGAAAGGATGTGGAAGCTATAGAAAGGGTGCAGAGGAAATTTACAAGGATGTTGCCTGGATTGGGGAGCATTACTTATGAGAATAGGTTGAGTGAACTTGGCCTTTTCTCCTTGGAGCGACGGAGGATGACAAGTGACCTAATAGAGATGTATAAGATGATGAGAGGCATTGATTGTGTGGATAGTCAGAGGCTTTTTCCCAGGGCTGAAATGACTAACGCGAGAGTTCTCAGTTTTGAGGTGCTTGGAAGTAGGTACAGAGGATATATTCAGGGTAAGTTTCTTACGTAGAGAGTGGTGAGTGCCTGGAATGAGCTGCCAGCGACAGTGGAGGAGTTGGATACAAAAGGGTCTTTTAAGAGACTCTTGGATAGGTACATGGAGCTTAGAAAAATAGAGGGCCGTGGGTAACCCTAGGTAATTTCTAAAGTATGTACATGTTTGGCAGAACATTGTGGGCTGAAGGCCTGTATTGTGCTGTAGGTTTTCTATGTTTCTGTTCTAATGCAAACAACTAATTCACCATGGATCCCATGCATGTTAATCTTCTGGATGAGCACCTATGAAGGACCTTGTCAGAATCCATGTAGCTTCATCAATCCACTTTGTCACCTTGTCAAACAACTCAATCAAGTTGGTAAGATGTTACTTGCCCTGCACTAATCCATGCTGGATCTCCTAATTGGGCCAATGTTTTCCAAATGTTCATAAATCCTATCCCTATGAATTCTCTCCAGTAACTCCCCTACCATTGATGTGAGACTCAGAATGACGTGATGCTACAGAAGCATGGTGTAATTATCAATGGCTAAAAGGGAATGGGTGAAACTCTAGTGCTGCTGTTGTGATGCAAACTACAATTGGTACTCAAAGTCATGTACGTTTGTAAAATTCTCATCCTATCATATTTAGCAGATTATAATTTTTTTTTAGATTATGAGGACACTCAGTCCTCGTTTACTGTCATTTAGAAATGCATGCATTAAGAAATGATACAATGTTCCTCCAGAGTGATATCACAAAAAAAACAGGACTAACCAAAGACTAACACTGACAAGACCACATAACTATAACATATAGTTACAGCAGTGCAAAGCAATGCCATAATTTGATAAAGAGCAAACCATGGGCACGGTAATATCTCATTGTTGTGTTTCATTAACCTGGAAACCTGTATGCATTTTGTTCACTTGGGACACATTGTTTTAATGTGGAAAATCTTGAATGATAATTTCAATTAACGTATTCCAAATACATTTAACATCTAATAATCCACTATCTAGATATATAGAAATGCTAGTGGCTTGCTATCTGGCTCACTGGACTCCATATCCTGTATTCCCCTTGAAGCTCACTGGGACCACATTTTCTGCACTTCTTTATATTTACATCAGGTTCACTGGAAAGTTTACTATGCTATTTTATAGCATCTTAGAAAGAGAGAATTTCAAGTGTATTGAGTAAATAATAGGAGAACTATCCAACTTGCCAGAAATTCTGCTAATGTGGTGCCATAAAGTTTCCAAGAGAGTCAGATTATGGAGTTTTACTGTGGAAAATTTGCTGCAACTTTTTTAAAATGCCAGAACATTGTTATTTCTTCCAACTGTCCTATTTCCGATCAGAGAGTTCTGATCTAGTTTGAAGGCAGTGCCCAAAGGGGCAATCTGCAGTAATAGAGAAGAAAACAGTAAATTTTATGTTGTTAAAAAAACTATATAAGAAGAACAGGCCTTTCAGCCCACCACATCTACCATCATGCTTAATAATAATACAGTGCCTATATTAAAAAAATTCAATTCTCCCCCCCCCCCCGGAAGTTTTCATGTTTTATTGTTTTATGACATTGAAACACAGTGGATTTAATTTGCCTTTTTTGACACTGATCAACAGAAAAGGACTCTTTCCTGTCAAAGTGAAAAGAGATTGCTACAAAGTGATCTAAATTAATTTTCAATATAAAACACCAAATAATTGATTGCATATGTATACCCCTCCCCTTTAATATGACACACCGTTCTCACTAATGCACCCAATTGGTAGTTAAATAGAGATCACCGTGTACAGTCAAGGTGCTTCAATAGATTGTAGTAAAAATACACCTGTATCTGGGAGTTCCAACTGCTGGTGAGTCAGTATACTGGCCAAACCTACACCATGAAAACACAAAAATACTCCAAGCAACTCTGCGAAACGGTTATTGAAAAGCACAAGTCAGGAGATGAATACAAGAAAATTTCCAAGTCACTGAAAATCCCGTAGAGTGCAGTTAAGTCAATCAACAAGAAATGGAAAAAATGTGGCACAGCTGTTAATCTGCCTAGAGCAGGCCGCCCTCAAAAACTGAGGGACCGTACAAGAAGGGGACCATTGAGGGCGGCCACCAAGAGACCAATGACAGCACTGAAGGAGGTTTAGGGCTGAGATGGGAGAGACTGAGAGTACAACAATTGTTGGCCGAGTGTTTCACCAGTTGTAGCTTTATGGGAGAGCGGCAAAAAGAAAGCCACTGTTGAAGAGAAGCTCCCCTGAAATCTCAACTAGAGCTGGCCAGAAGCATGTGGGGGACTGAAGTCAGCTGGAAGAAGGTTCTATGGTCTGACAAAACCAAAATTGAGCTTTTTCACCACCAGACTAAATGCTATGTTTGGCACATCATCAAAAACACAGCGTCACCACAGTGAAGCATTGGTGGTGGCAGCATCATGCTGTGTGGATGCTTCACTGCAGCAGGCCCTGAAAGGCTTGTGAACTTAGAAGGTAAAGTGAATGCAGCAAAATACAGGGAAATCCTGGAGGAAAAGCTGATGCAGTCTGCAAGAGAAAGGTGACTTGGGAGAAGATTTTTTTTCCAGCAAGTCAATGACCCCATGCATAATGCCAAAGTGACACATGAATTGCTTAAAAACAACAAAGTTAATGTTCTGGAGTGAGTAAGTCAGAGTCCAGACCTCAATCCAATTGAGAATTTGTGGCTGGACTTGAAAAGGGCTGTTCACTCAAGATCCCCATGCAATCTGACAGAGCTTGAGCAGTTTTGTAAAGAAAGATGGGGAAAAATGTAATGTCCAGATGTGTAAGGTTGTTGTAGCGACCTAACTACACAGACTCAAGGTTGCAATTGCTGCCAAAGGTGCATCTACTAAATACTGATTGGAAAGGGTGAATTTTTATGCAATCAATATTTTGTGTTTTATATTTGTAATTAATTTACATCACTTTGTAGTGATCTGTTTTCATTTTGGCATGAAGGAGTTGTTTTCTGTTGATCAGTGTCAAAAAAAGCCATATTAAATCCACTGTGATTCAATGTTGTAAAACATTAAAATGTGAAAACTTCCGGGGGTGGGGGGGGATGAATTCTTTTTATAGACACTGTGCTCCCACTTGCCTGCATTAAACCCATATCCCTCAATCCCAAGTACCTGTACAGCTGTCTCTTGAGTGTTGTTATTGTTTCTGTCTCCACTACCTCCTCTGGCACCTCATTTTAGACAATATCTACTTTAAGTATTAACCCCTCAGATTTCCTGTAAATCTCTTCATCACATTGCATTTGTCTGAGTTAAATTCCATCTGTTATAGCTATGTCCATGTTCCCATTTGATCTGTATCCTGTTCTGACCTCAGACAACCTTGTAAACTGTCCACTGTACTATCAATTTTGGTGTCATCTGTAAACATGTTAATCATGCAACCTACATTCTCATCTGAATCATTAATACATTAATCATTATTCACTACGGAAAAGGATCTTGGCGATTGCAGGAATGACTAACAGAGGACTGAAAAGCTTGAGCATGTAGATATTAAGAAAGAGGATGTGCTGGAGCTTTTGGAAAGCATCAAGTTGGATAAGTCACCGGGACTGGACGAGATGTACCCCAGGCTACTGTGGGAGGTGAGGGAGGAGATTGCTGAGCCTTTGGCGATGATCTTTGGATCATCAGAGGGGTGCCGGAGGATTGGAGGGCTGCGGATGTTGTTCTCTTATTCAAGAAAATGAGTAGAGACCAGTGAGTCTTACTTCAGTGGTTGGTAAGTTGATGGAGAAGATCCTGAGAGGCAGGACTTATGAAAATTTGGAGAGGCATAATATGATTAGGAATAGTCAGCATAGCTTTATCAAAGGCAGATTGTGCCTTACGAGCCTAATTGAATTTTTGAGGATGTGACTAAACACATTGATGAAGGTTGAGCAGTAGATATAGTGTACATGGATTTCAGCAAGGCATTTGATAAGGTACCCCATGTAAGACTTATCGAGAAAGTAAGGAGGCATGGGATCCAAGGGGATATTGCTTTGTGGATCTAGATCTGGCTTGCCCACAGGAGGCAAAGAGTGGTTGTAGACAGGTCATATAGGAGGTCGGTGACCAGTGGTGTGCCTCAGGGATCTGTTTTGGGACCCCTACTCTTCGTGATTTTTATAAATGACATGGATGAGGAAGTGGGGGGATGGGTTAGTAAATTTGCTGATGACAGAAAGGTTGGCTGTGTTGTGCATAGTGTGAAGGGCTGTCAGAGGTTACAGCGGGACATTGATAGGATGCAAAACTGGGCTGAGAAGTGCAGATTTAGTTCAACCCAGATAAGTGTGAGGTGGTTCATTTTGGTAGGTCAAATACGATGGCAGAATATAGTATTAATGGTAAGACTCTTGGGCAGTGTGGAGGACCGGAGGGATCTTGGGATCCAAGTTCATAGGGCACTCAAAGCTGCTGCACAGGTTGACTCTGTGGTTAAAAAGGCATACAGTGTATCGGCCTTCATCAACTGTGGGATTGAGTTGAAGAGCTGAGCAGTAATGTTGCAGCTATATAGGACCCTGGTGAGACCCGACTTGGAATACTGTGCTCAGTTCTGGTCGCCTCACTACAGGAAGAATGTGACAACCATAGAAAGGGTGCAGAGGAGATTTACAAGGATGATGCCTGGATTGGGAAGCATGCCTTATGAGAATAGGTTGAGTGAACTCGGCCTTTTCTCCTTGGATTGATGGAGAATGAGAGGTGACATGACTGATGCGTATAAGATGATGAGAGGCATTGATTGTGTGGATAGTCAGTGGCTTTTTCCCTAGGCTAAAATGGTTAGCATGAGAGGGCACAGTTTTAAGGTGCTTGGAAGTAGGTACAGAGGAGATGTCAGGCGCAGGTTTTTTACGCAGAGAGTGGTGAGTGTGTGGAATGAACTGCCGGCGACGGTGGTAGAGGCAGATACGATAGGGTCTTTTAAGAGACTCCTGGATGATACTGCTTAGAAAAATAGAGAGCTATGGGTAACCCTAGGTAATATCTAAGGTAAGGACATGTTCGGCACAGTTTTGTGGGAATTTTATTAGGTGCCTCCTGTATCTAATACAATGGTCACTGACTGTAGATTTGTGGTCTTCTGCTGCTGTAGCCCATGCATTTTAAGATTAGATGTGTTGTGCATTTAGAGATGCTCTTCTGCAGACTGTTGTGTAACAGGTGGTTATTTGAATTATAGTTGCCTGTCAGCTTGAACCAGTCTGGCCATTCTCCTCTGACCTCTCTCATTAACAAGGTATTTTTCGCCTCAGAACTGCTACTCACTGGATTCTTGTAAACTCTGGAAACTGTTGTGTGTGAAAATTCCCAAAGATCAACGGTTTCTGAGATACTCAAACCACACTCTCAGCACCAACAGTCATTTCATGGTTAAAGTCACTTAGATCACGTTTCTTCACCATTCTGATGCTTGGCAACTGAACCTCTTGACCAGGTCTGCATGCTTTTATGCATTGAGTTGCTGCCACACGATTGGCTGATTGTACATTTGCATTAATGAACATGTGTACAGGTACACCTAATAACGTGGCCACCGAATGTATACGACAAACAGCAACTGATCCAGCACCACTCCCTGTGACGCCACTGGTCATAGGTTTCTAATCTGAAAAACGATTGCCACCAACACAAGAAAATCTACAGATACTGGAAATCCAAATCAACACACACAAAATGCTGGAGGAAATCAGCAGACCAGGCAGCATCTAGGGAAAAGTAAACAGTTGATGTTTCGAGCCGAGAACTTTCATCAGGATTGGGAATAAAAGATGAGAAGTCAGAGTAAAAAGGTGGGGGGAGGAGTTACCACCCTTTGCCTCATTTACTATCTTGATATTTCCATTCAATTAGTTAGCATACTCTGGATCCCACATGATCTAACCATCTAACCTTCTGGACCATCGGCCTATCGTGAAGAACCTTGTCAGCATCTTGCTAAAGTCCATGTTAATAATGTCACCCAGCATGCCTTCATCAATCCTCTTTAAATATAACTCAGATTTGTGGGACATGAATCCCCATGAACAAAGCCATGCTGACTATCTAAGCAATTCTTTCTAAATGCAAAAAATTCCTGTCTTTAGAATCCCTTCCAATTATTTTTTCACTTCTTATGCAAGGCACACCAGATTCTTGGAGCTCTGCTGCCCCCTTAGATATTGACGCACCTCCACTTGCCCAGTCTTATTTCCCCAAGAGTGTTGTTCCATCACTATTATGGCCATCTGTATATTGCTTCAGAAAGCTTTCTGAACACATTTTAAAAAATTCTGCCTCAACTAATTCTGTAGCATGGAGGCAGCACCAGTCAATATTAGGGGAGTTAAAATGACCTGCTGTTACAGCCTTATTATTCCTCTGTCTATATGTGACTTCCCGACATATTTGCCCTTTTAATTTCCTCTGACTATTGGAGGATTGCCAAAATGTTTACCTCTTTCTTATTTCTAAATTCTACACATCTGGCCTCTCTGGATGTTTCCCCGGGCATATCCTCTCTACATACGACTGTGATGTCCTGTCTATCTTTTGGACAATTTTTCTGTAATAGCTGTAATATCACAATCAATGTGTTGATCCGGGCCCTGAGTTCATCTGACTGACCTGCAAGGCAAATGCAGCTTTAGTTTCTCAGACCTTTTTTCCACGCTGTCTGACTTGTCCCTGCCTGATCTGCCTGCTGGATTTAAGTGCTTTAATCTGTATACTTTATCTTTCTCATGTGCTACTTTGGGGTCCCACCTCCCTGCCCCACCCACCCTCCACCATCTAGTTTGCCGAGTAGTCTCAAAAGGAGGCCCACAACATCAGTGATATTTTTATACTTCGCACTTAACAGTGCATGAAGCTACTCACAACACTGCAGGTAAGGGAGCTTTGTGGTGTGGAGTCCATTTGATCAGACCTATGATATGAACTCCTTTAACTTTTATTAAAGCAATGTAATTTGCTTTGGTGGACTGAATCAATACGCATATTTTGTAGTTCACTATCTTACTGTAAGATTTAGTTAGATCAATTGAACTTTCAACATTCTCATGTTTATTTTTCTTTTCAGCTCCAGCTGGATCCCATAGACTTCCAGAGTACCCAGCTGATCTTTCACACCATTACAAAATGCATTCACTCTTCAGACAAGTGGTTTCGAATTCGAGGTATGTCTGCTATTTACTGCCTGCCACCTTTCCTCCCTTAGAATCAGAATTACATTCATTATCACTGACAAATGTCAAGGAATTTGTTGATTTGTGGCAGAAATACCGTGCAAGACGTAAAAAATTACTAAGCTACAATAATGACTAAACTGAATCGTACATAAATAGAGCAAAATAATGAGATAGTATTCATGGGTTCATGTACTGTTCAGAAGTCTGATGGTGGAGGGGAAGAAGTGTTGATTGTGTGTCCTCAGGCTTCCTGATGGTAGTAATGAGAAGAAGACATGAGCTGGGTGATGAGGGTCCGTAATGATGAGGTGTCTTCTATGGTGGGGTGCCCATGATACAGTTGGCTGAGTCATTAACATTTTGCAGCCTCTTTCAATCCTGTGCATTGAAGCCCCCATAACAAGTAGTGATACAACCACTCGGAATGCTCTCCACGGTACATCTGTAGAAATCGGCTGGTCTTTGGTGACATGCCAAATCTCCTCAAACTCCTAATGAACTGTAGCAATTTGTGTGCCTCAATAATTGGGCCCAGGAATTTGAAGCTACTGATCCTTTCCTCTGCTGACCCCACAGTGGCGTTTCATAACCTGCCTGTTTCTGCCGACTCCCTGATCTTGTTCCTTGTCTTTTCAACTTGATCATGGACAAGGATAGATCTGGTCCTAGGGTTGAGGTTCTGAACTGGAAGAAGGCCAAATTTGAAGAAATGAGAAAGGATCTAAAAAGCGTGGATTGGGACAGGTTGTTCTCTGGCAAAGATGTGATCGGTAGGTGGGAAGCCTTCAAAGGAGAAATTTTGAGAGTGCAGAGTTTGTATGTTCCTGTCAGGATTA
The DNA here is from genome assembly GCF_030028105.1 of Mobula birostris. Classification (NCBI taxonomy): domain Eukaryota; kingdom Metazoa; phylum Chordata; class Chondrichthyes; order Myliobatiformes; family Myliobatidae; genus Mobula; species Mobula birostris. Next base: position 119,480,150 of record NC_092372.1, read on the forward strand.
AAGGCAAAGTGAATAGGAATAAGGAACCTTGGTTCTCAAGGGATATTGCAACTCTGATAAAGAAGAAGAGAGAGTTGTATGACATGTATAGGAAACAGGGAGTAAATCAGGTGCTTGAGGAGTATAAGAAGTGCAAGAAAATACTTAAGAAAGAAATCAGGAGGGCTAAAAGAAGACATGAAGTTGCCTTGGCAGTCAAGGTGAAGGATAATCCAAAGAACTTTTACAGGTATATTAAGAGCAAAAGGATTGTAAGGGATAAAATTGGTCCGCTTGAAGATCAGAGTGGTCGGCTATGTGCAGAACCAAAGGAAATGGGGGAGATCTTAAATAGGTTTTTTGCGTCTGTACTTACTAAGGAAATTGGCATGAAGTCTATGGAATTAAGAGAAACAAGTAGTGAGATCATGGAAACTGTACAGATTGAAAAGGAGGAGGTGCCTGCTGTCTTGAGGAAAATTAAAGTGGATAAATCCCTGGGACCTGACAGGGTGTTCCCTCGGACCTTGAAGGGGACTAGTGTTGAAATTGCGGGGGCCCTGGCAGAAATATTTAAAATGTCGCTGTCTACGGGTGAGGTGCTGGAGGATTGGAGAGTGGCTCATGTTGTTCCATTGATTAAAAAAGGATCGAAAAGTAATCTGGGAAATTATAGGCCGGTAAGTTTAATGTCGGTAGTAGATAAGTTATTGGAGGGAGTACTAAGAGACAGAATCTACAAGCATTTGGATAGACAGGGACTTATTAGGGAGAGTCAACATGGCTTTGTGCGTGGTAGGTCATGTTTGACCAATCTATTGGAGTTTTGCGAGGAAGTTACCAGGAAAGTGGATGAAGGGAAGGCAGTGGATATTGTCTACATGGACTTCAGTAAGGCCTTTGACAAGGTCCTGCATGGGAGGTTAGTTAGGAAAATTCAGTTTGCTAGGTATACATGGAGAGGTGGTAAATTGGATTAGACATTGGCTCAATGGAAGAAGCCAAAGAGTGGTAGTAGAGAATTGCTTCTCCGAGTGGAGGCCTGTGACTAGTGGTGTGCCACAGGGATCAGTGCTGGGTCCATTGTTATTTGTCATCTATATCAATAATCTGGATGCTAATATGGTAAATGGGGTCAGCAAATTTGCTGATGGTACAAAGATTAGAGGTGTAGTAGACAGTGAGGAAGGTTTTCAGAGCCTGCAGAGGGACTTGGACCAGCTGGAAAAATGGGCTGAAAAATGGCAGATGGAGTTTAATACAGACAAGTGTGAGGTATTGCACGTTGGAAGGACAAACCAAGGTAGAACAGGGTTAATGGTAAGGCACTGAGGAGTGCAGTAGAACAGAGGGATCTGGGAATACAGATACAAAATTCCCTAAAAGTGGCGTCACAGGTAGATAGGGTCATAAAGAGAGCTTTTGGTACATTGGCCTTTATTAATCAAAGTATTGAGTATAAGAGCTGGAATGTTATAATGAGGTTGTATAAGGCATTGGTGAGGCCGAATCTGGAGTATTGTGTTCAGTTTTGGTCACCAAATTACAGGAAGGATATAAATAAGGTTGAAAGAGTGCAGAGAAGGCTTACAAGGATGTTGCCAGGACTTGAGAAACTCAGTTACAGAGAAAGGTTGAATAGGTTAGGACTTTATTCCCTGGAGCGTAGAAGAATGAGGGGAGATTTGATAGAGGTATGTAAAATTATGATGGGTATAGATAGAGTGAATGCAAGCAGGCTTTTTCCACTGAGGCAAGGGGAGAAAAAAACCAGAGGACATGGGTTAAGGGTGAGGGGGGAAAAGTTTAAAGGGAACATTAGGGGGGGACTTCTTCACACAGAGAGTGGTGGGAGTATGGAATGAGCTGCCAGATGAGGTGGTAAATGCGGGTTCTTTTTTTTAGCATTTAAGAATAAATTGGACAGATACATGGATGGGAGGTGTATGGAGGGATATGGTCCGTGTGCAGGTCAGTGGGACTAGGCAGAAAATGATTCGGCGCAGCCAAGAAGGGCCAAAAGGCCTGTTTCTCTGCTGTAGTTTCTATGGTTTCTATGGTCTCGCTACCTGATTTCTTTCTCCTGTGCCCCTTGCTGCTCTTGGTCTTGCTGCGTGCTTCTCTTTTCCTTCTTGTTCCTCATCTCACTGCTTGCTATCCTCTCTCCATCACACCTATCTGACTCCCTCAGTCTCGGCCTTGCTGCTCTCTTCCCCTCCTGTCTTCTCACAGTCTTGCTGCCTGCCTTCCTCCCTGTCTGTCCAATGATTGGTGAACATGCAGTGAAGTTAATTGTACATGGGATAGATGTATACTTCTAAATGAACAACCCTTTACATTGTCAAATGATTGCTACTTACGGTTATGTTTGAAAGTTTATTATCTGCCTTCCATAAGTTAATATCAACTTACTGGGATGACATGATAATGTAGTGGTTAGCACAACGCTTTACAGTACAGCTGATCCAGGTTCAATTCCCACCACTGTCTGTAAGGAGTTTGTATGTCCTTCCTGTGACAGCGTGGGTTTCCTCCAGGTGCTCTGGTTTCCTCGCTCAGTCCAAAGACCTACTGATTGGTAGGTTAATTGGTCATTGTAAATTTCCATGTGATTAAACTAGGATTAAATTGGGGGTTGCTGGGCTGCGCGGCTGTATGAGTTAGAACGGCCTATCCTGCACTGTATCTTAAAAACAAAAAGAAAACTTGTTTTGCTATCCATTGGCCTCCAACAATAAAGATTCATGATGTCTTGGAAAATGTGGGTCTCTTCCTGTCTCAGGAGGCACCTCTGAACAAAGGCAGATGTTGATGAAATAAAGCATTCAATAGAAATTCCTTCATCTCTAGTACCAACTTTTAGCTTCTACAGCATATGGTATTGAAGAACTAGACCTCAGACCCAGTATAGGTGCGATAGCTTACTAAACAAGTGATTCCTGTTTTCCCTACGTTTCCGAGACTTAGACAAGCATCGTCATCAACATCGTCTGAGCAGAACCCTCGGGAATGAAGAGACCATTTGAATGAATGATACGAAATTGCCATAACAGATACAGTGCATATAAAATGTATTCCCCCATCCCCAGAAGTTTTCATGTTTTGTAACAGTGAATCACAGTGGATTTAATTTGGCTTTTAACACTGATCAACAGAAAAAAATTCTTTTGTGTAAAAATGAAAACAGATTTCTACAAAGTGATCTAAATTAATTCCAAATATTAAAAAAATTGATTGAATAAGTATTCACCTGCTTTAATATGACACATCAAATTATCCCTAATGTACTCAGTTGGTTTTAGAAGTCATGTCATTAAGTAAATGGAGATCGCCGTGAGCAGTCAAGGTATTTTCAATTACCTGTAGTAAAACTACACCTAACTGGAAGTTTCAGCTGCTGGTGAGTCAGTATACTGGCAAAACCTACCCCATGAAGATAAAAGAACACTCCAAGCAACTCCACGGAAAGGTTATTAAAAAGCGCAAGGCAGGAGATAGATACAAGAAAATTTCCAGGTCACTGAATATCCCTTGGAGTACAGTTAAGTCAATCAACAAGAAAATGGAAAGAATATGACATAGTTGTAAATCTGCCTAGAGAAGACCGTCTTCAAAAACTGAGTGACCATGCAAGAAGGGGAGAGTGGCAAAGCCACTGTTGGAAAAAAAAACTTGCATGAAATCTCGGCTAGAGTTTGCTAAAATTTGCTAGTCATGGAGACTCTGAAGTCAGCTGGAAGAAGGTTCCAAGGTCTGATGAAACCAAAATTGAGCCTTTTTGCCATCAGGCTAAACACTATGTTTTGTGTAAGCCAAACACCACACATAATCAAAAACATACCATCCTTACCGTGAAGCATGGTGGTGGCTACATTATGCTGTGGGGATGCTTCACTGCAGCAGGTCCTGGAAGGCTTGTGAAGGTAAGAGTAAAGTGAATGCAGCAAAATATAGGGAATTCCTGGAGGAAAGCCTGATGTAGTCTGCAAGAGGACTGCAACTTGGGAGATTTATTTTCCAGCAAGACAATGACCCCAAGCATAAAGCCAAAACTACACAGGAATGGATTAGAAACTAATGTCCTGGAGTGGCCAAGTCAGAGTCCAGACCTCAATCCAATTGAGAATTCGTGACTGGGTGTGAAAGAGGCTGTTCACTCATGATCCCTATGCAATCTAACAGAGCTTGAGCAGTTTTGTAAAGAAGAATGGGGAGAAATTGCAATATCTAGATGTGCAAAGCTGGCAGAGACCTATCCGCACAAACTCGAGACCGTAATTGCTGCCAAAGGTGCATCTACTAAATACTGACTTGAAGGGGGTGAATACTGTGCTTTGCTGGTCCCTTGGCCTCATGATAATTTTTGACCATTGTTCTACATGTCTTGCAACTGGCAACCATTCTCTTTGTATTACTATAGCAATCCCAAAACCATTTTCTTCTCTGTAGATCAGTATTACCAATTAATATAATAAACCATTATTCTGGAAAAATGAACCTTCTTATTCCTCGGGGTTTTCTATAACGAATGTTACAGAAAACTGGACTGGTCAAAGAACACTGAGGCTGTCTACAAGAAGGGTCAGAGCCGTCTCTATTTCCTGAGGAGACTGAGGTCCTTTAACATCTGTCGGATGATGCTGAGGATGTTCTACGAGTCTGTGGTGGCCAGTGCGATCATGTTTGCTGTTGTGTGCTGGGGCAGCAGGCTGAGGGTAGCAGACACCAACAGAATCAACAAACTCATTCGTAAGGCCACTGATGTTGTGGGGATGGAACTGGACTCTCTGACGGTGGTGTCTGAAAAGAGGATGTTGTCCAAGTTGCATGCCATCTTGGACAATTGTCTCCCATCCACTACATAATGTACTGGTTGGGCACAGGAGTACATTCAGCCAGAGACTCATTCCACTGAGATGCAACACAGAGCGTCATAGGAAGTCATTCCTGCCTGTGGCCATCAAACTTTACAACTCCTCCCTTGGGGGGGGGTCAGACACCCTGAGCCAATAGGCTGGTCCTGGACTTATTTCCTGGCATAATTTACATATTACCATTTAATTATTTATGGTTTTATTACTGTTTAATTTTTTATGGTGCAACTGTAACGAAAACCAATTTCCTCCGGGATCAATAAAGTATGCCTATGACTATGTTAACTTTTCCTTCCAATTGCTATGTTATCCTACAAAACCTGCAGTGTTTTGTAAGCAAAATCTTTCTGGAATGTCTATAAACAAGCTCTCTTGAAATCTCTTACCAGCAGCACTTACAACCCCTTAGCTGGTGTTTCATAAGAATCGGGTCTATGGATGGAGCAGTTTGCACCTCAGTAATGCTCTCCCATTCAACAAGACCTTAGTTGGTCTTCTACCTCTCTGACACTTCCCTGCACTACTGCATTTTCCTTGTTTCACAAGTACCCAGAATCTATAGACCTCGTGTTTTGAATGAGCATCAACATATGAATTAGGGAATTCCAAAGATTCCCAATTATTTCTTCTTATTTAGGTCCTAAATGGATTTCCTTCTTTACTGGCACAGTGACCCTTGGTTCAAGACCTTTTGGCTAGCAAACACAGCCTGGTATCCACACTGTATGAATCACAGAATACCGTGAAGGCTATTTCTAATTTTTGTTTAATTTTAGACACAAATTAATATTCCACATAGAACAATTAAAACCCATGACTTGCATATGATAGATTTGTATCATCCAAGTGTTTCTCTTCACCTTCTGTGGAAATCCAGTAACTAAGATGGTAGGTCATGTGTTGTAGTTTCACAACTTACATATTTAAATTTTGAGCGATTGGGAAAGAGCAGATCAAATTTGCTCCTTCCGCCTCATCTGAACGTTGCTTGGTTGAGTGGTAAGATGTAATAACTACTTGCACTCTTAGGAAGTTCATTCCGTAAATGAAGTTGTCAGAGTGCAATTTGAGGGTAGTGAGGATTGAACCAAATTTGAAATGGTATGGAAGTCAGAAGCTCAAGTGTACAGAATCACAGAAACGTGTACTATGGCGGGATATGATAAAGCTTAACTGTTGAAAGAAAATATTTTGGGAAGAGGCATGTTGACTGAAGGATCAGCAGTTTCTGGTGAAGCAGGAGTAATAAATGTCTCCAATAGATGACAAGAGGTTGTGTGAAGGAGTAAAGTCTAGATGAAGTCACAGCTGTAGGAAGAAAATAACTTGAGACTGCAACTGGCCTTGCTGCTCTGCTCCTTGGATCTGCCAATTCAGATTGGCAGTGACAGTGACGTTTGATGGGATTCATGGCTTTGAACAGAGAAAGTTATGTTAATGGTAAATTGCTGAGCCTTATGACCAATTTAGCAGCAGGGTCAAAGTGCAATGAATTAAAAGGTTAGCACTTCACCTTGGGTACAGTGTATACACCTAAGTCATGACTTAAGCACTGACACTGAAATAGAAAATATATTCATCCAATATCTTTGTTATTTCTGACATTGGACTATATACTGTACTTCATTCTCTTGCACATTTACCTCAACCCTTACATCTTTCAACAGCTTAGAGCAAGGGTCCCCAACTTTTTGCGCACTGCGGGCCGGTTTAATATTGACGATATTCTTGCGGACTGGCCGATGTGGGGGGGTGGGGTGTTCAAATTCAACAGTGTGTGACAGGGAATGAGGAAAGGTGCAGCTGACTCATATCGTTTCATATTGCCAAATCATATGGTTTCCGCGTGGTCCAGTAGCACATGCTCGCGGCCCAGTGGTTGGGGACCACTGGCTTAGAGCGCATGACACCAGGCCCTACCAAGAGCTGCACTATAATTTTCTTAAAGCAATTAATTTATTGTATTTAAAATATTTGCTCTATTTTTCTCATCTGATAAATAGTTCTGCTATGTATAGGACGGTGCTGGATTTGAAGTTAGTAAGATATTCTCTTCTGGGTTAGGTCCTATGTTGCTCATCACAGCATGACTACATAAGGTTAAAATGAGATTTGCTTGCCAGAATTTCAGGCTAATGTACACTTGTCATAGTCATACTTTATTGATCCTGGGAGAAATTGTTTTTCGTTACAGTTGCACCATAAATAATTAAATAGTAATATGTAAATTATGCCAGGAAATAAGTCCAGGACCAGCCTATTGGCTCAGGGTGTCTAACCCCCCAAGGGAGGAGTTGTAAAGTTTGATGGCCACAGGCAGGAATGACTTCCTATGACACTCTGTGTTGCATCTCGGTGGAATGAGTCTCTGGCTGAATGTACTCCTGTGCCCAACCAGTACATTATGTAGTGGATGGGAGACATTGTCCAAGATGGCATGCAACTTGGACAGCATCCTCTTTTCAGACACCACCGTCAGAGAGTCCAGTTCCATCCCCACAACATCAGTGGCCTTACGAATGAGTTTGTTGATTCTGTTGGTGTCTGCTACCCTCCGGCTGCTGCCCTAGCACACAACAGCAAACATGATCGCACTGGCCACCACAGACTCGTAGAACATCCTCAGCATCCCAACAGATGTTAAAAGACCTCAGTCTCCTCAGGAAATAGAGACGGCTCTGACCCTTCTTGTAGACCAGCGGTCCCCAACCACCGGGCCGCGAGGAAACGATATGATTTGGCGATAGGAGTCAGCTGCACCTTTCCTCATTCCCTGTCACGCCCACTGTTGAGCTTGAACGCACGCGAGATCGTTACGCACGCGTCATTCATGTCAGCGCGGGAAGAAGATCAACTCCTCCAGCTTGCAAATGATTGCGGCCTGAAAAGTATGTTTGACATAACATCTCTGCTGACATTCTGGATCAAATTCAAGGCTAAATATCCTGAGATAGCCACGGAAGCACTGAAAACGTTGCTTGCATTTCCAACATATCTCTGCAATGAATGCAACGAAAACTAAATTGCAGAATAAACTGGACATAAGGAACCCCCTTCGAGTATCGCTGTCTCCCATCACCCCTCGATAGGACCGTCTTGTTGCAGGAAACAAGCCCAGGGCTCCCACTGATTCAGCGATATTGGTGTGTTGCAATGATTTTATATGTTTATACGGGGAAACTATGTGCTGTGTGTTTAATATCCAAACGTTACTTAAAATGTTATGATGCTATTGACTTATATAACCATATAACAATTACAGCATGGAAACAGGCCATCTCTGCCCTTCTAGTCCATGCTGAACGCTACTCTCACTTAGTCCCACCGACCTGCACTCAGCCCATTACCCTCCATTCCTTTCCTCCCCATATACCTATCCAATTTTTCTTTAAATGATAATGTCGAACCTGCCTCTACCACTTCTACTGGAAGTTCGTTCAACTGTCCTCCCCGATAATTGACTTATCACTATATTCATGCAAGGAAAATATGTGCTGTAAGTTTAATATTAAATTCGTTAGATAAACCCTTTTAGAAACGAAATTGAGTGTATTAGCCGTTTATCGCCTATATTGCATTCGTGATTAACCCTAACACCCCCCCCGAACAGAATCGCCAAAAACGATTTGTAGAAGGAAATTGGCATGTACGCGCAAATTACGCATGCGCACTGGTTCCCGTGCAAGGCTTCATGGTCATTGTAATCTTTCTCCGGGTAAACCCAACGTATATGACTGCTACTCTTGTTCATTGGCAATCCTACCCCCCCACTGGTCAGCCGGTCCGCAAGAATATTGTCAATATGAAACCGGTTCGCAGTGCGAAAAAGGTTGGGGACCCCTGTTGTAGACAGCCTTCAGTGTTCCTTGACCAGTCCAGTTTGAGGGACTGAAACTGAGGGAAGAAAAGGAGGCAATTGCTATACTAGTAAACTTTAGCTCAGTCCAAATATGTTTTGATGTTAACTTTAATTGAAAGGTAGCAATGTAATTTTTAAACTCAGTATACATACGCTACACATAGAGTCATGGAGTTGTAGAGTTGTACAGCACAAAATAACACAATACTGCTTACCTATGCTAACCCTGTTTGCTTCCATTTGAGAGTATACCTCTACTCCTTTCCTATCCAAGTGCCTGTCCAAATGCTTTTTAAATATTGCTATTTTATGTGCTTCTACTACTACATATGGTAGTTTGTTACATATAACCATCACGCAGTGTGGAAAAATGTGCCTCTCTCAGCTCTCCTTTAAATTCTTCCATTTCACCTTAAACCTATGTTCTCTAGTTCTAGACTTGCCCCATCGGGGAAAAAATATCTATCCTATTTATACCCCTCGTGATCTTATAACCCTCTGTAAGGTCACCCCCAGCCTCATATGTTCCAATTTAAATAAATCTAGTCTATCCAATCTCTCCTTATAAGTAAAGCCTTACATTGCAGGCAGCATCCTGCTGAATCTCTTTTAAATTCTTTCTAATTCTCCACATTCTTCCTGTAGTGTGCTGACCAGAACTGTCATAATACTCCAAGTGTGACCAGACCAGCATTTTGTACAGCTGCAACATGACATCCCAACTATTGTACTTAAAGCCTCAGCACTCCAAAAGTTTCCTTCACTACCTTAACCAGCTGTGTCGCCATTTTCAGGGAATTACTGTATAAATTTACATCCAACATCCGTCTATATATCAGCACTCCTGAGGTTCCTTCATTTACTGAATATGCCTGATTGGTATATGACTTTCCAAAATGCATTACTTCACTTTTGTCGGGATGGAATTTCACCTGCCACTGCTCTGCCTAATTTTCCAATTGACCTTTGTCCCTCTGTTATCTTTCAGTATCTTCTTTACTCTCCTTCACCACTGTTTATTCTGTCAGCAAACTTGCTGATCAGCCACAGTGGTCCAAGTACCAGTACCTGCAGTAATCCACTAGTTACAGACTTTCAGTCATAAAACACCCATTGATCAGTACCTCTGCCTCTGCCTCCTGCCATTAAGCCAATTTTGGACTGAGTTTGCAAATACAACATAGATTCCACGTGCCTTAACCTTCTGAACTGGTTTACCATGTGGGGCCTTGTCAAATATAGTGATAAATAAGGCCATGTGTAAACCACATCTTAAACTCTGCCTTCATCAATTTTCTTAGTTACCTCCTTAAAATTTGTTTAATGAGAAGAATGTAACAGAGAAATGGAGGTCATTTAAAGGTGAAATTTTGAGGGTTCAGAATCTTTATGTTCCTGTTAGGTTGAAAGGAAAGGTTAAAAGTTTGAGAGAGCCATGGTTTTCAAGAGATATTAGAAACTTGGTTCAGAAAAAGAGAGAGATCTTCAATAAATATAGGCAGCTTGGAGTTAATGAGGTACTTGAGGAATATAAAGAATGTAAAAAGAATCTTAAGAAAGAAATTAGAAAAGCTAAAAGAAGATACGAGGCTGCTTTGGCAAGTAAGGTGAAAATAAATCCAAAGGGTTTCTTCAGTTATGTTAGTGGCAAAAGGATAGTGAGGGATAAAATTGGTTCCTTGGAGAATCAGAGTGGACGGCTATGTGCGGAGCCAAAAGAGATGGGGGAGATTTTGAACAATTTCTTTTCTTCCGTATTCACTAAGGAGAAGGATATTGAATTGTGTGAGGTAAAGGAAACAAGTAGGGTAGTTATGGAAAGTATGACAATTAAAGAAGGGGAAGTACTGGCACTTTTAAGGAATATAAAAGTGGATGATGAGGTAGGTTTTCAAAACTTGCAGAGAGATTTAGGACAGTTGGAAGAGTGGGCTGAAAGATGGCAGATGGAGTTTAATGCTGAAAAATGTGAGGTGCTACATTTTGGTAGAACTAATCAAAATAGGACATACATGGTAAATGGTAGGGTATTAAAGAATGCTTTAGAACAGAGGGATCTAGGGATAATGGTGCATAGTTCCCTGAAGATGGAATCTCATGTAGATAGGGTAGTGAAGAAAGCTTTTGGTTTGCTGGCCTTTATTAATCAGAGCATTGAGTATAGGAGTTGGGATGTAATATTGAATTTGTATAAGGCATTGGTAAGGCCAAATCTGGAGTATTGTGTACAGTTCTGGTCACCGAATTATAGGAAGGATGTCAATAAAATTGAGAGAGTACAGAGGAGGTTTGCTAAAATGTTGCCTGGGTTTCATCTCCTAAGTTACAGAGAAAGGTTGAACAAGTTAGGTCTTTATTCTTTGGAGCGTAGAAGGTTGAGGGGAGACTTGATAGAGGTGTTTAAAATGATGAGGGGCATTGATAGAGTTGACGTGGTTAGACTTTTTCCATTGAGAGTGGGGGAGATTCAAACAAGAGGGCATGGGTTGAGAATCAGAGGACAAAAGTTTAGGGGTAACATGAGGGGGAACTTCTTTACTCAGAGAGTGGTAGCTATGTGGAATGAGCTTCCAGCAGAAGTGGTTGTGGCAGGTTCGATGTTGTCGTTTAAAGTTAAATTGGATAGATATATGGACAGGAAAGGAATGGAGGGTTATGGGCTGAGTGCAGGTCGATGGGACTAGGATAGGGTAAGAGTTCAGCACGGACTAGAAGGGCCAAGATGGCCTATTTCCGTGCTGTAATTGTTATATGTTTATATGGTTATGGTTAAAAAAAAGCTTGGTACTGTTCCCCCCGCACAAACTATGTTGACACCTAATCAGTTTCTAAATTTCAAAGTGTCCTTTAGATTTTTTTCCAATAATTCCCCCACTATTGATGTAAGGCTGAATTGCATAGTTTTCTGTCTTATCTCTATTGCCCTTTTTGTATATGTGAATAACATTAACTATTTTCCAGCCTTGTATCTCTCACCTGGCTAACAAAATTGCAGAAATCTCCATCAGAATCCCAGCAATTGCCCTCCTTGCTTCTCAGGCCTGAGAGATTAATCCACCTTCATGTCTGCCAGTATCTGTCACAGTTCTTTCTGTTATCCAGAATATCAGCATACCCTCTGCTCTAACTCTCCATCCTCCATTTTCTTCTTCCTGGTGTTTACTGATGAGAAGTATTCATTTAATACCAGACTTGTATCCCCCGGCTGATTTTGCTTTTGGTGCCTGAGAGGGTCTGACTAACTTCTTGCTTTGAATGTACTTTTAAACAGTTTTGGGATTCTCTTAATCCTACTTAATAAGGCTAATTCATGTCCTTTTTTTCTCTCTCACTTAATTTAAGTTCTTCTCTATACCCTCAGTAAAGCTCAAAGGACTCACTCAAAACTTGACTTATCCTTCCTTATTCTAATCCAATTTGCAGATTATCTCAAGCCATATCTCCTTTTTTATTAAAGAAATTCTTAATTATTAAATATTTTGTTTGCCTTTGAGCAGAAATCATCCTCTAGCTATGCTGTACTCTGCATAATAAAGTTAAATAAAGCAAATTAAAACAAGTGCACTTTTGCTTTGATATTATAAAGCATCTCACATGGTTTACTGTACAAACTGTATTGTAAATTGAAATATTTAATGAGTCTGTTAAGGTTAGTTATACAATCGTCACAGAGCTGCCAAGGTTGACCAGTTTTGCAAAGTTAGCATTTTAATATATTTATGTGGCACCTATGTATCATGGCTTAAACACTGATCACATCATGTGGTTGGTGCAATTATATGTCTATGGTTAGATACTACATTTGGAGACCAGAAGAGAAACTATAAGGTAGGATAGCTCCTTATAGTTTTTTTTTTTATCATCCTTTTATGAGTGTTTAAAGGTTTGTACCTTTAGCACACACCTAGTAAAGCACAATGCAGCTATTCCAGGCATATCATGACTGTAAACCTATTTTGTATGGTGTTCAGAGTTTTGATAAGCAGGTGCTCTCAGGAGTTTACATCTACATTGTACTATGTTCAATGCCCCAGACACATTATTAATCTCTACATTCATACACTAAAACCCTGACTTTCATAAGTTACATTATTAACCCATAGGTAATGAGCACTTTGGCCCTAGGTTTTCAGTTTTCCTGTTTAAAAAATATTTGATTGACTTGAGTTAACAGTCAAGGTTGTTGAGAATTTGTCTCAATTTGAGAATACATAAGCAGATTTGAACAAAAGTTCACATAGCCAAAATATTTTTTTCTTTATAATTGCTGATGATTAGTGCATCATTGCTGTATTTTCTTTTTTACTTAATTTGCAGCACTTATCAAATTATAGTTTGCCACTGGGGAGTGATTTGCCATTATTATAGCTGTTATTTAATTTTAATGGTGTTAATCGTTGTTTTAACTGTCTCTTTTAATGCAAAGCTGTCTACAAGGTACAAGTTAAACTATTTATTTAATACTAATATTTAATGCTGATTTTTTTTTTCTTGATTCCAGGTATGGAGATCTTGGCTAAACTTTGCAAAATTGAAGAGAATGTAGATATTATCTGTGAATGTGTGGAACAGGAATCCTATCGTGAGATTGTGAACCATTTATCCCTCCAAGATATATTACTGTTACTTGCTAGTTTGGAAGCTCTGTATATGTTATCGAGTCTGGGAGAGATGACCTGCACCAAAATCATCAAAGTGGAAAGAAGTATTGGTAAGTTATAATGATGAAATGTGGTTCGTGCCTACTTTTCATTCACATGAAACATTGCTGAGATTTTAGTAGTTTTTGTGTAAGTGCTCAATTGGAGAAAGACTATAAGTTCCCCATAAATTTATCACCATTCCTTTGTGGTTGTTTCAGAAAATACATTTTCCATGCCTCCTCATGCACTCTCCATTTTCTTCAAAAATTCCTTTTGTTTGGAAAATTATACTGTTTTTGCTAGTGCCTAATGTGCTTAAGTGTGCATAAATTTAAAAAGCAAGTTGAAAAATTAGATGAAGCACCAGAAAAATAAAGACTGAATGTGAAGGGAACTATAGTAAACTAATAATGACGAGAGCAGAGCATTCGAGTAGCTATAAACTTCAGTGTTTCCACGTATCCACTGCAATGTATTTGTCCAGATGCCCTAGACAACTAATTAGGAAATTTTGTTTTTCTTAATTAGAATATGCATTGGTGAGGATCATCAATTCACTAAGTACCATGTAAAATTTGTATTCTCAAAAGAATAATGTTTGTTGAAACCGAATTTGAATATATCTCCTTTATATAGGTTTACAAGAGAAAATACTAAGTTTGTAATTGATAGTGAAATTTATTTTATAAGCCATACTTCCTCAGAAGAAATTTCAAAACTATTATGGTCCCTTGCATTTAGAAGTACGAAGGACTACTTTATACTTTTTTTAAAGTCCTTAACTTTATTCCCAAAGGTCTGGCATTAATATTTATAGCATGCCTCTATGCATCGAGCCTCACATTCCCAAACTATGTCTCCTGAAGAAGTAGTTTATCCATATTTATTCTATCAATTGTCTTTGGTCATCTAAATTTCTGAAATTCACAGATATGATTCCCTTGTACTTTAATTCTTAGCAGTCTAGGGCAACATCTTTCTTGAGGTGTGGTAATCAAAAATGCTCTCAGTGTAGTCTAACTTAGTTTGATTAACTGTAATACTGCTTCCACCATCTTGTATTCCATTCCAGGGCTGGAATCATATTGTTCTGGCTTATAGGTGTTGACCCTTCATTCTCTTTGAAACCCAATTTTTTAGCCTTTCACTACTTGGAAATTTTTTTCTATATGTTTTGGGTAACTTGGATAGCCTCACTTTACTTGTATTGAAATATAACGCTTTGATTTTGTCCCTGTGTTTAATCTATTGATTTTTTAAGAAATTTATGATTACTCACAGTGCACTGCTTCTGATAGCTCATCATTATGTTATGAGTTTCATCACATCACAGATGGTTTCATCACATCTTTATCTGAATTAATTCTAACTGTAAATTGATGTATCGAGAACACTGATTCTGTGGATTAGCTCTAGATGCATAGGCCGTCTTGAGAATGTGCCCACCATTCCAATGTGGTCTGTTGTTCTATTTTAGAATGTTTAAAAAAATAGCTGAATAATTAACCCCAAGTTCCATGAACTTCAAATTTCATATAGAGGACTATATGAAAAGCCTCATCCTGAGAGCAGATGCGGCGGAGACGGAGGACGCAGCCTACTGACTCTCACAGCTATCTGGACTATTCCTCTTCTCACGCTGTTTCTTGCAAAAATGCCATCCCCTTCGCGCAATTCCTCCGCCTCTGCCGCATCTGCTCTCAGGATGTTCATTCCGGGACGAGGGAGATGTCCTCGATTTTTAAAGAAAGGGGCTTCCCTTCCTTCACCATCAACTCTGCTCTCAAACGCATCTCCCCCATTTCACGCATATCTGCTCTCACTCCATCCTCCCGCCACCCCTCTAGGAATAGGGTTCCCCTGGTCCTCACCTACCACCCCACCAGCCTCCGGGTCCAACATATTATTCTCCATAACTTCCGCCACCTCCAACGGGATCCCACCACTAAGCACATCTTTCCCTCCACCCCCCTCTGCTTTCCGCAGGGATCGCTCCCTACGCGACTCCCTTGTCCATTCGTCCTCCCCACTGATCTCCCTCCTAACACTTATCCTTGTAAGCGGTACAAGTGCGACACATGCCCTTACACTTCCTCCCTTACCACCATTCAGGGCCCCAGACAGTCCTTCCAGGTGATGCGACACTTCACCTGTGAGTCGGCTGGGGTGATATACTGCGTCCGGTGCTCCCGATGTGGCCTTCTATATATTGGCGAGACCCAACGCAGACTGGGGGACCGTTTTGCTGAACACCTACGCTCTGTCTGCCAGAGAAAGCAGGATCTCCCAGTGGCCACACATTTTAATTCCACATCCCATTCCCATTCTGATATGTCTATCCACGGCCTCCTCTACTGTAAAGATGAAGCCACACTCAGGTTGGAGGAACAGCACCTTATATTCCGTCTGGGTAGCCTCCAACCTGATGGCATGAACATTGACTTCTCAAACTTCCACTAATGCCCCACCTCCCCCTCATACCCCATCCGTTAGTTATTTATATGCACACATTCTTTCTCTCTCTCTTCTTTTTCTTCCTCTGTCCCTCTGACTATACCCCTTGCCCATCCTCTGGGTTTTTCTCCCCCCATCCCCCTTTTCTTTCTCCCTAGGCCTCCTGTCCCGTGATCCTCTCATATCCCTTTTGCCAATCACCTGTCCAGCTCTTGGCTCCATCCCTCCCCCTCCTGTCTTCTCCTATCATTTTGGATCTCCCCCTCCCCCTCCCCCTCCCACTTTCAAATCTCTTACTAGTTCTTCCTTCAGTTAGTCCTGATGAAGGGTCTCAGCCCGAAACATCGACTGTACCTCTTCCTAGAGATGTTGCCTGGCCTACTGCGTTCACCAGCAGCTTTGATGTGTGTTGCTTGAATTTCTAGCATCTGCAGAATTCCTCGTGTTAACATACATAATTAATTTACTTGTTTAATGATTATTAGTATTATTTTTATTTTATTTTTTATTATTATTATTTCTCTACTAGATTATATATTGCATTGAACTGCTGCTGCTAAGTTAACAAATTTCACGTCACATGCCGGTGATAATAAACCTGATTCTGAACACTTATCTACTGAACTTATTACAAAAATGCAGGAGACTTTCTAAAATTATTCTTCACTCATCAATTTGTTCTGTGTGTTTGACTCAATATTACATTTGTGCAGTGTGGCCAGTGGTACTATGATTTGTACATTCTTGTTTTGATTTAATACTCTTTACTAAAAAAAAATTTCAGATCAGCTTGTATGCCTGGTGTCTGTGGATATACAGAACTTTCCTGCTGATGCATTAGCAGCAGTCAAGGTAGTTGAACAACAGAGCACTTCTCGACCAGCGTCTGAGACTAGTTGGTCAGTTACAATGGACAACGTTTCAAACCACAATGCCCCTGCAACAGGTATAGTTTTTATTTCCATTGTATCTTGTTAAAGTAGTATTTAATTGATGTGGGTGAACTGAAAAAGATGAAAGATAAGATTACCTTCTTACAATTACTTTGCCATGGTGTTTCAGAATGGTGCATTTGATAGCTATCTGTATTTATCCTGTGGTTTACAGAAATCTTATCACGCTTAGAATTATGATTAGTTTGGTTGAGATATCATCTGAACTCAACCTACACCATGATGATGTAACTACATTTGGATCCGCACTCAACCCAAAAAGTAAAAAAATTGAATTAGGTTTTTAGTTCTGATCTCTTAAGTGATTTGTGCTAATCTGAAGGGATGCTATTGTACTTGTTTTTTTATAATCTTTTAATTACAAAGCTTACAAAGCTCATCTCAAAGCTGTTGCCACATTCAGTCTTTTGCAGTACAGGGATCTACTTATAATTTCTTTATTCATTCCACTTTAACTACTGAATTCTATATTGCACTCACTGAAAAATTCTTTTTGTTCACATAAGGAAACCATCTTCAGCTGTGATATCAGTCACTGAGGATTCTTGTTCATTCATATTATTAGTGTTTCTGTTTGCAGGTTAATTCAGTTATTAATGGTGGTTCGAGACAGTAAAAAATCTCTTATTTGTACATATCAAAAAAATGAGTTTTGGGTAAACTATATTTAGTTGACAGTTGTTCAAACGAAAAGAGACTTTCCTCTACAAAGTCCTGAAAGCATTTAATACCTAATCTATCCCATTCTTTAAAAGCCACATCAATCATAGAGGGTTTTAAAAAAATTTAGAAAAAATGGGACTCGACAGAGAAAATCTCAATAAGCCAAAGTATTTTCGGAATTGTATCCAAATTCTCATATTGTGTTTAACTACCAGATTATCAGTTAACTTACTCAGAAACAAAGGAAGTGAGGATCCAAGGAGAGAAATAATAGAAAATTTATTAACAGAGTTAGCTTCTAAAAAAACCCACATCAGCAATCCTCACGATTAATGTAATATAACCAAAATGGAAGATTTCTTATATTAATTGCCCAATAATAAAATCTGAAGTTTGGTAAGGCTAATTTTCCATTCTTTTTATCTTTCTGAAGATGAATTTTATTTAATCTAGAACGCTTATTCTTCCATATATAAGAAGATATAATAGAGTCAAGAGAATCAAAGAAAGACTTAGGAATAAAAATAGGCAATGCCTGAAAAAGATATATAAATTTAGGTAATATATTCATTTTAATAGAGTTAATTCGGCCAATCAGCGATAACGAAAGAGGCGACCAATTTGATAGTATCCTTTTTACGTGATTCAATAGGGTAAGAAAATTTTCTTTAAATAGTCGCTTATAGTTTTTAGTAATTGTTACACCTAAGTAGGTAAATTGAATCTAGCCAAGACTTTCAAACATTGTGGGGACCTTTTTTGAATTACTTTCGAAACCTTTGATTTGCTGTTAAAGCACAGATAATGACTAATAATTTGTTTCCCCCTTTTTTCCTTTACTAATCAGCTTCGGTCTTGGTAGTGGGTTAAATTTTTTTTATATAATAAAATTACTATATTTCAATGTTACGAATTAATTAATCTGTATGACTATAGGGTAAGGAGTCTTTATATGCAATTTAGTATAATGCATTGATATATATATTTTTTCTTGTATTCTATTCTTATATGTAAAATTAATAATAAAAATATTGGAAATAAATTAATGGTGGTTCAGGATTAAGCTTTTCAACAATAATACAAAAAATGCTGGTGGAACTCAGCAAGTCAGGCAACATCTATGGAGTGGTGTAAGGAGTTGACACTTCAGGCTGAGACCCTTGATAAGGACTGGAAAGTAGGTAAAACCAGGTGAGAGGGGAGGTGGGTGGGTGGATGTGGGAGCAGTATGAAGTAAGAAGCTGGGAGGTGATCGTTGGTAGAGGTGAGGGGCTGAAGAAAGGGGAATCTAATAAGAGAGGAAGTTTGACCATGGAATAAAGACATGGAGGAGGGACATCAGAGGAAGGAGATGGGAAGGTGAGGAGAAAAGAAGGGATGAGAGGGAAACTAAAATGAGGAATGTAAAAAGAGAAGGAGGAGTGGGGGAGAAAATACCAAAGTTAGAGAAAGTGATGTTCATGCCATCAGGCTACTCAGGCAGAATATGAGGTGTTGCTCCTCCAAACTGAGTAAGGCCTCATTGTTGCAGAGGAGAAGGTCATGGACAGACATTTTGAACTGGATGGGAAGTCAGAATGATTTGGGTAGGCTTCGGGAGATCCAGCCTTTTGTGGTTGGTGGAGTGAAGGCCTTCTTAATTTATCAGTTTGCTGTCCAGTTGTCTAAACACGATGTGAAATATGAGTACAGAGTTTTATTTCTTGTGGTGTTAAATCAAATACAGTGGATTCTGGTTCATTGGGATGCATTGGGTCTGGTACGTTGTGGCCTAATTAAGTGGTTATCCCAATTAGCTGAAGTTTCATGGAAATGGTTAAAAAGCTATAATAAAAGACAAACTGAGCAACAGATTACGTATTTAAATGAAATGCAGAACAAACTAGAGATCTACCAATCCGAGGACAGTACTGTAAAACTATGTGTTAATTCCTAATAGTCGTCGACAGAGGAATTCATCGAGTATATGCTGTTATGTTCTTTTGGTTGACTGTAAATGAACGAATGAGCACAGACACCTAGTGTAGATAATGGACTGCCTTCATACAATACTTTTGACAATTGCATCCTCCAAGTCTTCATTTTCATTGTAATATTCAAGAAGTTTGCCAATACCGTCAAATTCTTTGCAGTTCCTAACTTGTTGAAGTAGTGAAATCGTTTCATTTTCACTCTTGCCCATTTCTGGCATCTTCAAGCCTGAATGCTTGAAACTGCAGTGAGCAACATAGTTCTGAATTGTCTTAATGCTTATTTTTCGCCAACTATCAGTGATAAAAATCACTGGTTTTTGAACACAAGCACAGGCAACTGGCACTATTTAAAATTTCTTCACTGTAAGCACAGTGCATCATCTAGCAGCCACAAAAGTAACTATGACAGATGCTGGTTAGAAACTGTTCAGCAACTGTCTCCTGCCCAATTAAGCAGTATAGTGTTTCAAATGGGGGGAAAGGAATCCTGGCTATTTTCTCAATTAGTTTTTGTTTTTTAAGAGTTGGCCCAAATAAGTGTCTGCCCCGATTAAATGATGGCCCTATTAACTTATGTTCTGACGTAGCAGAATGCTTTATTGTGGACAGATTTGATATAATTAACGTTGTGTGGTTTTCAGTACTACAGTGTGACCTATATTGAGTGCTGTTTGATTACTTTTATGATTCTATTATGCCTGTGCAGAGAAATTTACATACTTTGTATTCAGTCACTTTATGGCATGGAATGTGCATTGCACATGTGAAAGCAAGTAAATTTATCTTGTGTAACGTGAAAGGGTCTCAGCCCGAAACATCGACTGTATCTCTTCCTATAGATGCTGCCTGGCCTGCTACGTTCATCAGCAATTTTTATGTGTGTTGCTTGAAATTCCAGCATCTGCAGATTTCCTCATGTTAGGGTTAATTATTTGACCTGTTGTGAAGGAGATAAGATCCTTGGTTTTCAGATTGTTCTTCAATTTTACTTGAAAGGAGCGGTGCCTCAGAAAGGTTACACCCATTATTAAGGACCCCCATAACCCAGGACATACCCTCTTTTTATTGTTACCGTTAGCGAGGAGGTACAGAAGACTGAAGACACACACTCAGAGATTCAGGAACAGCTTTTTCCCCTCTGCCCTCCAGTTTCTAAATGGACATTGAACCCATGAATCTGCATCTGCAGAATTCCTGTTGTTTCCATGAATACTACTTCACTTTTTGTATTGTATTTTTTCTATTTTTGCACTATTTTTAATTTAGCTATTTAATTTACATATATATACTTACTATAATTGATTTACTTATTTATTGCATTGTACCGCTGCTGCTGTTAACAAATTTTACAACATATTCCGGTAATATTAAACCTGATTCTGAGTTTTATTAAGTAGTACCCTAGGAGAACTTCATTTCTATTGGCAATATTGTATTTGAGATGAAAAATTAGCAAGTAAATTGGTAATCTTGTATTACTAAACACATTTTATCTAAAAGTGAAATTTTAGAACTCCTTTTATTATTAGGAATACAGCAGTAAATAAATACTTAAAAAAAAATTAAATCCAAGGATATGTACTGCTGGTTATGCTCTTTATAGATATAGTTTGCAATGCCATAATGTAATTTTAATAATTGGATGTCTCAAGTGGGTTAGGTTGGCTGTATTTAGTAAAACTAAAAGTAATATTTCTCATAATCAGCATCATGACAAGTGTTGCCAACATTTTTAGGGTTTTCAGTAGTAATATTTTCTCAGGTTCGGTATCAGTACCAAGTCTCATCATTACATCTATTTCTGCCAGTTTGAAAAATTGAACTCTCACTAGGCAATGAGTTTTGAAATTTATTATGTACTGCCACATGAATCGCTATAAAGGTTCCCACAAGAAACATAATTCCTGACTGAGGGGTGACCTGAATCCACTCCAATTTGCCTACTGTCACAACAGGTCAATAGCAGATGTAATTTCCATGGCTCTTCACTTTGCTCTGGAAACCTGGGCAATGAAGATGCATACATCAGGATGCTCTTCATTGACCATAGATTCATAGAATAGAGTTTTTGAGTACTCCAGTACAAAAACAGGCTCTTCGGCCATTAGTCTGTGCCAAACCATTAACCTGCCTAGTCCCATTGACCTGCACTCGGACCATAGCCTGTGATACCTCTCTTATCTATGTACCTACCCAATTTTTCTTAGATGTTTTAATTGATTCTACATCCACCATTTGCACTGGCAACTTGATTCGCACTCTCACCATCCTCTTGAGTGAAGAAGTTCCCCCTCATGTTCCCCTTAAACATTTTACCTTTCACACTTAACCCATGACCTCTAGTTGTAGTCTCACCAGACCTCAGTAGAAAAAAGCCTGCTTGCATTTATCCTATCTGTACCCCTCATAATTTTGTATACGTTAGCAAACCTCCCTTCAATCTTCTGTGTTCTGGGGAATGAAGTCCTAATCTATTCAACCTTTCCCAATAATTCAGGCCCTCAAGTCATTGCAACGTCCTAATAAATTTTCTCTGTACTCTTTAAATCTTATTTTCCTCTTTCCTGAAGGTAGGTGAGCAAACCTGCACACAATACTCCAAATTAGGCTTCAACAATGTCCTATACAATTTCAACATAACATTCCAACTCAGTACACTGATTTATGAAGGCCAATGTGTCAAAAGCCTTCTTTACAACCCTATCTACCTGTGATGCCATTATCATTGATCTGTATTCCCAGATCCTTCTGTTCTACCCTACTCCTCGGTGTCCTGCTGCTCGCCATTTAAGACCTACTCTGGTTGGTCTTCCCAAAGGGCAACACCTCACACTTATCTGCATTAAATTTCATTTGCCATTTTTAGCCCATTTAGCAGCTGGTCCGGATCCCTCTGCAATCCATGATAGCCTTCCTCACTGTCACATCTCTAGTCTTGGTGTCATCTGCAAATTTGCCAATACATTTAACCACATTATCATCCAGGTCATTGATATAGATGACAAACAACAGTGGACCTAGCACTGATCCCTGTGGCACAGGCCTCCAGTCAGCGAGGCAGCCATCTACACCACTCTCCAGCTTCTCCCACAAAGCCAATGACTAATCCAATTTATACCTCATCTTGAATGCCAAGCGACTGAACCTTCTTGACCAACCTCCCACGTGTGACTGCCTTGATAAAGTCCATGTAAACAACATCCACTGCCTTGCCTTCATCAGCTTTCCTGGTAACTGTAATTAGTTAGTATCTGACTTTCAAGAGCACTTGTGAGTTATGTTCCAGCTGGACTTTGTCCTTAAACTGCTGGAGAACAGTGCGGAAAGAAAAGGTGCTGTTTTCTCCCGGTAGGGATTAGTTTTTAGTTCCAAGTGCTCCTGCCACGTTTTGTCACCCTGCAACCTTATCCTTCAATCTCTTTGAATTATGTAGCACAGCATGTGTATAAATATCTCTCCCCAGCAGACTTCATCATGATCATCATCACTCCAGTATTCCTACTATTTTTTAATGTTTCTTAATTGTACATATGATTTTTTTTGTGTTCTATTGCTGAGCAGCAGTGAACCATTTGATTGGCCTATCAGAGTTCTCTTTGGGAACTAGTTGACTTGATCAGCATTTCTGATCTGGCTATTGTTCACGATTGCACCTAATTAAAAAGACGCACAAAGCCATTCTAACTATCTTTAATCAATCCATGTCTATTCAAATACTCATATTTTCAGTCCCTTAGAATATCTCCCAAAAGTTTTCCCACTACTGATGTCAGGCTCACCAACCTATTATTTCCAGTCTTATTCTTGGAGCCTTGCTTAAACAATGGAACAACATTAGCTAACCTCCAATCCCCCAGCATCTCACCCATGGCTAAGGATATTTTTAATATCTCTATTAGAGTTCTTGCAATTTATGCACTAACTTCCCACAAGGTCCAAGGAAATACTTTGTCAGGCCCTGGGGATTAATCCACCTTACTTTGCCTCTAGACGGTAAACACTTCCTCCTTTATAATCTGTATAGGGTCCATGATCTCGCTGCTGCATTGCCTCACAACTATAGCTTTTCTGTCTGTCTCCTGAGTAAACACAGATGCAAAAAAAATCCATTTAAGATCACCCCCATCTCTTTTGGCTCCACGCATAAATTACCTTTCTGATCTTCCAGATTAGCTTTGCATTCAGTACTATCATAACCTCAACTTATCACTGACCTCAACACCTGGGCTTTGGTACCTACCTGTGAACTGGATCCCTGATACCTGACTGGCAGACCCCAGTTAGTTCAGATTGACAATGATATCTCCTTCACACTCTCCATCAGCACAGGTGTACCGTAGTACTGTGTGTTTAGCCTCCTGCTCTACTCACTTTTATACTTCTGGTTATGCAGCTAAGTCAGCTCCAATGCTACATGTAAGTTTGCGGATGATACCACTGTTGTTGGAGGTGACAAATTGGCACATGGAAGGAAAAATATCCTGACTGGTTTCATCACTGCCTGGTATGGAAACCCAAATGCCCAGAAATGGAAAAGGCTACAGGAGGTGTTGGACACAGCCCAGTCCATCACAGGCAAAGCACTCCCTACCATTGAGTACGTTTTACTTAGAGCACTGCCTCAAGGAAGCAGCATCTGTTATCAAAGACCCAAACCATACATGCCATTCTCTCTTTTTGTTACTGCCATTGGGCAGGAAGCACAGAAGCTTTGGGTTCCGCATCACTAGGTTCAGGAATGGTTATTACTGTAAAATCGTCAGGACGCTAAACCGGTATGGATAGTTTCCATCACCACTACTCTGAACTGATTCTACAGTCTTAACAACTCACTTTCATGGAGTCTTCACAACTCATTTTTATCGGTATTTTTTTTATTTGCACAGCTTGTCTTCTTTTACACCTTGGCTGTTTGCCAGTCTTTGTTTATGTATAATTTGTTTTGTAAATTCTATTTTTTTCCTGAAATACCTGCAAGAAAATGAATCTCAAGGTAATGTATGGTACCATGTATGTACTTTATTAACACATTTTTGAACTTTGATTCCACAGGATTTAGTTGTTCATATGGAATATCAGATATCTGTTTTCAATTTCAAGTTTATTGTCATCAGTTGTACACATGTATACAGCTAAATGAAACAAAATTCTGGGACAAATTACAGTACATATATCACATACTTTCTTCAACAACTATATCAATTAAGTTTTGTAGTTCTTCCTCCATACTTGCAATTAACACAGTGTCATCTGCATATCTAAAATTATTGATGTTTTCACCGTCAACTTTGACTCCCAAGCTGTCTCTTATTTTTAGTAATATTGTTTCACTGTACACATTAAGCAAATCAGGGGAGAAAACACACCTTTGACTAATGCCTTTGTTGATTTTCGTAAACTGACTCACTTCTCCATCTATTCTTACAGCAGCAGTTTGTTCCCAGTACAGATTTCTGATTAGGCAGAGGTCTTTTGAAACTAGATCCAGAGTTTCCTGTAATATTTCGAATAACTTGTTGTGCTTCACTTTATCAAGTGCTTTTGTGTGGTCGATAAAACAAACAAACAGGTCTTTTTGCACTTGAATAGCTTGTTCTGATAGTATCCTTAACATCAATATCGCGTTTCTTGTACCTTTGACAAAAATGTATGGTGCTACCCAAGAAGAAGGAGAATCTTATCTGCAGGCTGAGAATAAATGGGGAAGACATAAAACAAGTACAGAACTTTTGCTACTTGGGAAGCTGGGTGACATCAGATGGCAGGTGTGACATGGACATCAAAAGAAGAATAGGGATAGCAAAAGACACTTTTACGAGAATGAAAAGTATACTGACCAACACTAAACTAGGCATGACAACCCGCCTCAGAGCACTGAAATGTTACGTTTATCCAGTTATGTTATATGGCTCAGAATGTTGGACAATATCTAGTAACATGAGTAAATGAATTGAAGCAACAGAGATGTGGTTTTTGAGGAGGATGCAAAGAATATCATGGAGGAAATGAATATCTAACAAGGATGTCATGAACAGAACAAACACAAAAAGAGAAATAATGTATGAGATCATGAAAAGGCAACGTGACTTCATTGGACATCTGATTAGGAAGGAGGAGTTAGGATGCATGGTAATTATGGGAAGGATTGAAGGGAAGAAAGCAAGAGGAAGGCAAAAACAAATGATGATGGAGGCAGTAGCCAGAGAACTGGAAATGAATACCAATGAATTGATCCACTTGACCCGAAACAGGAGTGTGTGGGCCATGGCAGTCAAAGCTCAAACTGGGCATGGCACCTGATGATGATGATGATGATATCACATACAGGATATAAAATAATAGTAACACAATAGTACTAACAGATAATAAAAAAAATACTATAGATGTGCAAGTTGACATTAAGTGAATGTACAAAATGCAGCTAAATATACAACAGTGTAATGCTAATGGCACTGTCATAAATAATGTGTACTGGGTGGTAGCAGGGTGTTCAAAAATCTTATAGCCTGGGGGAAGAAGCTGTTACACGGCATAACAGTCCTTGTTCTTATACTGGAGTATCTTCTGCTCGACTGTAAGAAGTCAAAGAGATTGCGGGATGGATGGGAGGGTTCCTTGACAATGCTGAGGGCTCTATGAAGAACACTTCTGGTACTGTCCTGTATTGAGGGGAGAGAGACCCCAATGACTCCCTCAGCAGTCATCACAATCCATTGCAGGGTCTTAAGGTCAGATGCCTTGTGCTTCCCATACCATACAAGACCTTCTTGATGCTGCTCTAGCAGAATGTGGAGAGCCTCACTTGTCTCGATCTCTTCAGGAGATAGAGGTGCTGCTGTACTTTTTTGACTAAAGAGGTGGTGTTGAAGGGCCAGGTGAGATCATCCATGATGTGCACTCTCAAGAAATTTGATGCTTCAGATTCTCTCCATGGAGGAGCTGTTGATGTACAGTAGGGAGTGGTCAGCCTGCAACAGCTTGAAGTCCAATCCTCTCTGTATGCTGATTCATCATTGTTGCTGATGTGGCCAACCTCTGTTGTGCCATCAGTAAACTTAATGATGGGTATAGAACAGAATCTATCAGTCGTGCGTTAGCAGAGTGAACAGCAGGGGGCTGCTGGTGCTCAGCATGATGGAGCTAGAGATATTGCTGCCAGCACAGACTGTCTGAGGTCTCTGTTAAGAAGCCCAAGGTCCAGTTACAGAGGGAGGGGTTGAGACCCAACAAGGACGGTTTACCCACCAGCTTCTGAGGAATAATCATATTGAATGCTGAACTGATGTCAGTGAATAACGTTCTGATGTAGGAGACACAACTCTTTTGTGAATTCTGCAAATGGACTTTGCAGCTGGCACATGGCTAGCTCCCTAACCATAGCTCAATCAGAACAGGATGTAACTTAAAATATTTTAGGGAGCCACATGGAGTAGTCACAGAGAATGAGCGCTGCATCCTATTTTCTATCTCCACACTCCTCCTTCCCCCTTCTCTCATACCAAACTGTTAGACTTTTTGCTCTTCCTCCTGCCTGCAACTACGCTCGCTTCACAATGTCTTCAAAAAGTACTAAACCCGGGAAAAAAGACGATTCAGTGGCTGGCCTGACAGTAGAGGCTATCTTCACGCTGCTAGACTGACACAGTGTGGCATTAGCGGCCAAATTTAAATCCTCTTTCAGGCTGCTGGAAACGAAACTCGACCGAATACAATGCAAAGTGGTGGACCATGGCCAACGCTTACCCTCTCTCAAGCTCGCTGCGGACGACCGGAGCCAGTGTGTTAGAGAACTGAAAAATATCTGCTCCAGCTTACGTGAAAACAATATCAAGCTAATGGCTAAAGTTACTGACCTGGAAGGCCGGAGTAGATGGCAGAACCTAGGCATCTTGGGCCTGCCAGAAGCTATTGAAGGCAGGCGTCCTACTGAGTTTTTTTCCAGTTTGCTTTGTGAGATCTTCGGGAAGGAGACACTCTCATCCCCTCCGGAGATTGATAGAGCCCAGTGTTCACTAGCAGCTAAACCAGCCCCAGGACAGAGACTGCGCCCGGTCATTCTTTGCCTGCACCACTACCAGGTTAAAGATCTTCTGGTTGGAGAGGACCGGCGGAGAGGGAAGCTAGAGTACCACGGCCGGCAGATTCGGGTTGTGGAGGATTACTCTCCCGAAGTTTTGAGCCTGCGAACCAAGTACAGAGAAGTAATGATGAAGCTGTACAACCGAAGACTCAGGCCTTCTCTACTATACCCAGCACGGCTGTGCATCACACTTCCCAGTGGTGACAAGAAGTGGTTACGCTCAGTAGATGAAGCACAGAATTGCATTGATAGCCTCCCCACTACGTCGAACTCTTCATAAAATACTTTTCTCCTATACCCTCTGCAGGTAACATTAGTAGTGCTTGGATAGCAAGGTCTGGTCTGACTTGGTCTACTACTTCGATAGGTGGAATAATATTCACTCAGATTGCTCTCTCTTTCTCTCTCTCTCTCTCTCTCTCTCTCTCTCTCTGGACTATTTTCTTTTACCTCCAATTCAATGAACTCTACAACCTTTCATGGGAAGAGCACTGGATAAAGTCTGCTTATTTTTTACTTTTTTCAAATATAAGTTTATATTTTTGTTTCATGGTTCATTTTTCAGTGCCATGTTTAACAAACCTTGGGGGAATTATTTATCTCTCACTAAGTACAATGTCAGTTTAGGAGTGTTAAATGCTTACTGTTTCCTTTAATAACAATAATGGAGTTGAAGATGAAGCTACGAGTGACAGGAAGTTGTACTGTTGGATGACTATTGTTCTTAAGAGCTTGCTGCTATGTTCTTTGTTGTGGGTTGGGGGACGGTACTTCAATGCCGGTACTGTTTTAAGAACCCTTAGAAGTTCTTGTTATACAGGATCTATTTCTGCCCTGTTTCTCTTTGTTTTACACTTTTCCCCAGAGCTGATACCCGAAATCTTGACACCGCTTATGCCTATCAATCTTTTCTTATACTTCTTTTTTAAAGGAGAATGGTTAGTCCGTAAAATTTTGTGAGCTGGAATGTCAAGAGGCTGAATCACCCTGTTAAAAGGAGGAAGATGTTCTCACATCTCAAACAGTTGATTCAGCAATTGCATTTCTACAGGAAACACACATTCGCAGTTCTGATAATTCCCGTCTTATGTCACGATGGGCGGGACAGCAATTCCACCCCACTTTTCAGGCTAAAGCCGGGGCGAGGTGGGGGGGGAGGGAGTCCCAATTCTCATAAACCAAAACGTTCCCTTTGAGCTCCACAGCACAATATCTGACACAAACGGCCTTTTTGTCATTATCTCGAGGAAATTATATAATACATTGGTAGTGTTGGCTAACACATATGCTCCTAACTCGGATGATGTGGGCTTCTTTGAACGGTTTTTTTCTGCGCTGCCTGATTTGAGTTCATACTCTCTCGTACTAGGTGGAGACTTCAACTGTTGGTTAGATCCAGTGCTGGATCGATCAGCTCCTATTTCCAGAGTACTAAGCAAATCTGCCTCATTAATTCAGTCCTTCCTCTCCAACTATGGCATCTCTGATGTATGGCTTTTTCTCCACCCAAATGAGAAAAAAATGTTCTTTCTTCTTACACGTGCATCACACCTTTTCTAGAATTGACTACTTTTTAATGGATAATCAGCTGATTCCATCGGTCCGTTCCTGTGTTTATCAGAGCATAGTGATATCAGACCACGCTCCGGTTGTCCTGTCTATAATTCTTCCTGGCCTTCCTCAAATAAATAAGCATTGGTGTTTTAATTCGACTTTACTGTCAGATAATAATTTTGTAAAATTTATGGAGGACCAGATAATTTTTTTCCTTAATACCAATTCATCACCTGAAACCTCAAGCCTGGTTGTTTGGGACGCTATGAAAGCATACCTCAAGGGTCAAATAATTTCCTACATTGCGAATATGAAAAGAAAAACCCATAAAGAACAACTAGATCTGGCCAATCAAATTAAAGAAATAGACCAACAATATGCTCAAATTAAAACTCCAGAGCTGTACAAAAAAGGAAGTGGAACTCCAAACTAAATTTGACCTTATTTCCACTCACCCAATTGAACACCAACTTTTGAAGAGCAAGAGCTGGTTCTATATTCATGGTGACAAATCTGGAAAATTTTTAGCCAACCAATTAAGGGGCCTCAAAGCCAAACAACACGTCACAAAAATTCGAATGGAAAACGGAAGCTTCACCTCGAGTCATTCTGAAATCAACGACACATTCAGGAATTTTTACTCCTGACTTTACACTTCTGAATCCCCAAATTATAGCATTTTGGTGGAGAATTTTTTAAACAACTTAAATATCCCCACGCTCTCTCCTGATCTCAAAATGAGCCAATATCATTAGAGGAAATATCCTCAGCCACCTCGTTACAGCAGACTGGTAAATCTCCAGGACCCAACGGGTTCATTGTAGAATTCTTTAAATCATTTTCGTCACTGCTCTTACCTCAACTAACCATGGTCCTATCTGATTCGTTTAAACAAAGTAAATTGCCAGCATCATGTAACGAGGTAAACATCATTATTTTAGTGAAGAGAGGCAAAGATCCAACAGAGTCCTCCTCATGCAGGCCAATCTCTCTGTTAAATGTCAATGTCAAAATTTTAGCTAAAGTTTTGGACGGTAGACTGGAGAACATCTTATCCTCAATTATTTCTGAAGACCAAACCAGCTTTGTCAAAAACCGCCTCCCCTTTTTTAACATACGCCGCCTGTTAAATATTTTATACTCACCTTCAGCTGGGATCCCTGATTGTGTCATTCCTGTAGACACAGAGAAAGCGTTCGACCGTGTGGAATGGAATTACCTCTTTGCTGTTTTAGAAAAATTTGATTTCCTACCAAGTTTTATCACGTGGATTAAACTGTTATATTCGCGTCCCACCGCTTCTGTTTTGACCAACTCTCAGCAATCCCAACCTTTCAACCTCAAACGTGGAACCTGCCAAGGGTGCCCTTTAAGCCCCTTACTTTTCGATCTGGCCATAGAGCGACTGGCGATTGCGTTCCGTAGTTGTACGGACCTGACAGGGATTTGGAGGGAGGGAGTTGAGCACGAAGTCTCCCTTTATGCTGACGGTCTTTTACTTTTTATATCAAACCCGATCACCTCCTTACCCCCCATGTTCTTACTCTTTAACAAATTTAGCCAGTTTTCAGGATACAACTTAAGTTACACAAGAGAGAACTTTTTCCAATAAATAGAGAAGCACAAGTGTCAGAGTTCCATAACCTCCCTTTTAAGGTAGTGAATAGCCAATTTACTTACCTTGGTGTCACAGTAACAAGGAAATATAAGTGTCTTTTTGGAGAAAATTTCATTAATTTGTTAAATCATACAAAACTGAGCCTAGCACAGTGGTCTCCCCTGTCCATGTCCCTGATGGGCCGAATCAATGTTGTCAAAATGAACATTCTTCCTAAATTCTTATACCTTTTTCAATCCATACCAGTTTTCATTCCTAAAGCCTTCTTTGACTCGTTAGACTCAGTCATATCGTCCTAGTTATGGAAGGGCAAGTGTCCCCGACTGAATAAAGTCCACTTTCAAAAATCTAAAAGTGTTGGGGGCATGGCTCTGCCCAATTTCTGCTTATATTACTGGGCAGTTAACATATGCTGTCTCATCTTTTGGTCTCATCTTTACACCAATCTGACTGCCCATTATGGGTGACAATGGAGTTGAACTCTATTTAGAATGTCTCCATCTCCGCACTTCTTGGATCCGCACTCCCTTTTCTTACACCTAAACCAATTGCTAATCCTGTTATCAGGCACACCCTGAGAGTATGGGCTCAGTTCAGAAAGCATAGTAGTCTCCATTACTTCTCTCTTTCAAGTCCTATTCTATATAATCATCTC
Organism: Mobula birostris; assembly: GCF_030028105.1. NCBI lineage: Eukaryota > Metazoa > Chordata > Chondrichthyes > Myliobatiformes > Myliobatidae > Mobula > Mobula birostris. The sequence goes on from NC_092372.1 coordinate 119,511,455, forward strand.
TTCCAGCCTTCTATACATGATCCAACATTTCAAGACTGGTATAGAAAGGGCGTCAGGTGCTTTAAAGATCTTTTTATAGACAACTGCTTTGCATCATTTGAACAACTGTCTGCGAAGTTTAACCTACCCGACACTCATTTCTTCAGATATTTGCAAATTAAACATTTTATCAGTCCTCTGATACCAAACTTCCCCGACACAAACGTTGTTGATATGTTTCTCTGCATGAATCCTTTGCGCAAAGGTCTAATATCTGCTACCTGCGACAAGCTAGCAGCTCTGAGGCGAGCCCCCCTTGACAAAATTTAAACTGCCTAGGAGCAAGATTTAAATTCCTCACTGTCAGTTGAGGTATGGGATGCAGTCCTCAAGTTAGTTAACTCAACCTCTTTATGTGCCCGCCACTGCCTGTTACAGTTCAAGGTCGTACACAGGGCCCATATGTCTAAAATTAATTTATCTCGCATTTACCCAGATGTTAATCCCTGTTGCGACAAATGCAAGAGGGACGAGGATTCCCTCATTCACATGTACTGGACATGCCCTAGCTTGGAAAAATACTGGAAAGATGTTTTCCAAACTCTATCCCAAATACTTAATTACAATTTGGAACCTAACCCTTTGGTTGCTCTTTTGGGCACCTCCGGAGAAGGGGGCACGCACCTAAGTCGGACCAAACGTCGCACACTATCTTTTGCCTCTCTTTTGGCCAGGTGCACAGTTTTACTCAAGTGGAGAGATGCTGCCCCACCCACCCACACTCAGTGGCTCAGGGACATCATGTCTAGTCTACACCTTGAGAAGATCCATTGTTCAATTCTCAACTGGGACATAAAGTTCCAAAAGGTGTGGGGACCCTTTCTTGAATATTTTCAGAATTCCCCGCCAGACTAAAGGTCCATCCATTTCTCTGTACATAGATCCCTGATCTCCAGCATTTTCTGGTAAAATTCTATGAACTCAGACTTGTAAACATACAACAGACTATGTATTAGGAAAATACACCTTCTGTATACCAGTGCAGCTCTGTGGGGACAAAGGTAGTATTTAACCTTATTTGCTAATGCAATGATGGCTTGGAGTTGGGGATTGGGAGGGGTAAGGAGATAACCGAAGCATTATTGTACTATGGGTGCATCTCTTTCATAAATGTGAATTGTACATTTGATACATTTGTTAGGCACTGCACAAATCTCCTTTATACTATGCTCTCTTTATTTAAAAAACAAAAAAAATATATATTTCAGGAATGAGACAGCAACATAAGCATTCCGTTTCTGATATAACTTTGCATTACACTCTGTAACATTTGTGTATTGTTACAAAGTAACTACCTTTATTATGAACATTAAATCAAATATTGTATAGTGGGGAAAAAAGTAATTCCAGTACTAAACATGCTTGCTAGCACAGACTATTGGGTAAAATATCTAAAATTAATCTAATTACAGCCAATTAATGTCTTTCTCTTACGAATGTATCTTTCAATTATATAGTTTGACAGATTTGATTGCTCCTTAAGAGTAATGATTTTCAGAACTGGAAACCATAAATGGAAATAATTTATTTTGGTTAATTGGAAAGTTAATAAGTTCACCCTCTGCTAGTTGATAGCACTTGATTATTCCAGCTAATGGAGAGCTAAATTTGGTGGTATGTCTTCTGATTTGCACAGCTACTAGACCTGTTGCAGTCCCTTCTGCTGGCCTCTTGGAATTAGACAGTGAAACTTTTACATGTCAGTGGTAAGTAAACAATGTTTTCCTAAAATCCTCTGTTATATTCTCCTCAGAATTTTCTATGTGACTTTTGTAATGAAATTCTTACTGAAACCTTTCGTTTGGATAGATTGTTCAATGTAGTTTCATTATTTTATTAATATCTGTCCTCACTTATACCTAATACAGTTCATGGCTGTATCATGACTTATAAAGCAGTCAAGATTTATCTTTTCTAGGTCAATTTTTCCTTATCTGTGTTAATTCCTTGATGCAGTCTAATTTCATGCAATTGCATGAGCCAACTTGTCAAGAATATGGTCCTGACTAAACCAGCACTTCTAGCAGAGCTGTAGTGTAGTAGTACAGTAATGGAGAATTGTCTGCTCTGTTATTTGTTTATTATTGTCACGTATCAAGATAGTGAAAACCTTTTGCATGCCATCTATATGTATATGTAAGTAAATAGAGATTTTTATTTACCCATTGGTTGTAAAGCAAAATTGATATTGTCATTTGGTTAAAAAGATGAAGTTTATGTGTTATTTTATCTTGACAGTTCAAGATATCTCTTTTCTTCGTGTTCTATGAAATCATAAGGCAGTAGGACAAAAGAGACCCATATGCCAATACTTTATTTTTGCTGGAGCAGTTTAAAAACTAAATCCACAGCTCTGCATGGTTAGATACACTAAGTTATATCATCTGCTTCAGGCATTTATTCAGTTATTCCCAGCACAAAATGTTTCTGTGTCAACTACTGAGTATAGCAAGCAAGCTTTTGCCCCAGCAGCTACTGTTTGCATTCCTCAATTATTGTTGCAGTATTAAATAATAGTAATAGTGCCACTCAGTTCTTGTAAACAAAATTAAAATTAACGATCCCGAAACAATGGCAGCAAACCAATAAAATGTTTTATTTCATAACTAGTTACAATCTCCACATTATTGAAGCCATTCTGTTCACTCATTTAAGTCAGTGTCTTTCAATGAAGTGTACATTTCTACTTGCCATCGTTGTTTTACTTTGCTGTAAATAATGTTGAATCTGCAACTCTATTTAGCTGTTCCATTAATCTGATTACCTTATTTGGATCATAGTCAATCTTATATAGAGGGAACCCACTTGTGCTCATTGTGTTGGCTTTTCAAAGTCTTTTCTCAAGTATTTTGTGTTCTGAAAAAAAAAATTAAAGTCATCATTAGCAAAATTTAGTTTGTCCAAACCTTTTGACTTGATTTTGTGGTCTGCTATCATACTGAACTCTTTTTTTTGGTTTGGTTTTCATGCTTGCTTATGTAATTGTGAACTCTATATCTTGATTTTTTTTTCCCGCTTGGATAATCTTGCCATTACTATGAAAATGTTTCAAATCAAGAATCAACATACAAGGATGGCATTTTGGTGAAATTAAGATGGAAGGCATAACATCATTTAGGAAAGCACAATTGATTATGCTGTATGTTTGATGCAGTGCAAGAAAATGTGCTATCCCAAGCTATATTTGCATAGATTTTGATTCGTCTATCCCTTTACCTAATATCTCTCTTGGAGGATTAGAAGATAATTGTTGTAACAAATAATTTTGTTCTATTTAGGTTGAAAGCCAACTTTGAAGAAAGTGCAGATAGTTCGATCTATCGAGTAGACCTATATTCTGAATACCTTTCACTGTGTAGTAAACTTGGAAGTGGTGCGATTCTGACATCTACAGGATTCACTAAATGTCTCCGGTATGTTGAATTCTAACTGGCAGTGCTCAAAGTACCTATCAAATAGATAGGGTTATAAAACTGGCAGATTTAAACTGACTTAATAATGTTTACTGTTTGTAACACTACTCTTTTATATCCAAATCCTATTTTGTATGTTTATGTTACCTTGAACACTATTTCTGAATCATTGTTTGAAGCGTTTTTGCTGTGGTTAACTCCATTGTTCTTTTATAATGGAGTCCTTATTTTAAAATTTAGATTTACCTGTTTGTTTTGTGATTAAAGAGAATATTTGGGGAGATGAGATTTTGGGAGATGTCTCTGTTGCATGCGGTTTTCATTGAATCTATTGTGTTTCTATTTACTATGAATGCCCACAAGAAAATGAATCTCAGGAAGGTATATGGTGTGTGTGTGTGTGCACGCGCCCTTAACTCCTAGTGGAGTCGTCGGGCTGCTGTCATGACAAGCTTTTTTTGGGTATGCCCATCGTCTTGGACATCTGAAACCTGGAGGAGCCCATCCCTCTCCAGGTTTTTTTTATAACGTCGTGTTGTTAGCTCGACACTCAATTCAGTCACGGATGGAGAACGTGCAAGGGAGCCAGCCAGATTCGAACTCGGGACCTCTCACCCCGAAGTCCAGCGCTGATGCCACTACGCCACTTTATTGTGTTTTGATGATAAATTTACTGTGAACTTTGAACTTTATTTCTTCACTTAGCATTACTAAGGACTTCATGCAGTGCTTCCTCAATAGAAATGAAGCTATACCAAATGTATCAAATAATAATTTAAAAGATCAGATTAATTAAAAATTATTTTTAATTACTCAGTGCCTCAGTGATTGTTACAAGACTGGAGGTCCAGTAAAGGTTTGCTTCAGGCCAGGGATTGCACAGCATCTTAATTTAATGCAGGTTCAGATTAAAAAAATGATGCATCCAAATAAAAAAGCAGCAATTCATTGTTAAATCATGCAAATTTCCATTTGCTTTTCACATTTGTATTTTTGATGTAGAATCTTATGCAGTATTCATCAAATCTTAAACTGCAAGACAAGTAGTAAAGGGAGGAAGGAGGTAATTTGAAAATAAGTCTGTGTTATGAGATTTGGGCAAGTGGAGTTTGGATCAGTGGAAGAGGTTGAGGAAAAGTAATCAATAACTTCTTGCTTCCTGTTACAAAGAGAGAAATATGCAAATAAGTATGAGTTATTACCTGGAGTACAGGAAATTCAGGTGTGTTAAGGTAAAAAAAATTGATATGATAAATAGTAGTTGAAAATAGGGGTCTTGGAGATAAAGAAGTCAGTTAGTCTAGATGGGAAGCATCTAGGTACTGAAGATTGTATGTGGAGGATTCAAAATGTTACGCTAACCTTTTAGTTCTAAAGGGGCTAGTGAAGTACAAAGCTTCTCAAGCACTGGTATAGGTAATCACTAAAATTATACAAGGACATTGGGATTTTAATTATTCAGCATGAGAGACCCTGATTACTTTCAGGATAGTGAAAAGCGGAGAAATTGATAGATTCACCATTATGACTGATCGCAGAAAGGCCAATTACTAGATGACACTGATTTAAGTTAATTGATAAAATTAACTTGGAGGTGACATGAGAAACTAGTGTTTATTCTGAAAATTGTTGTAATCTTGCATGTGCTATTTATAAGGTTGTTGGAAGCACATTCAATAATATTCTGTAGGGAGGTGGGTAAGGATGAGACATTAACAGGACATTTACTCTGGAAAAGCTAGGAAGTAATAACTTGAAGAGTTCCTCCAAACATCTGGTGTGGACGCAGTCTGTGCCTTGACCTTCTAAATTCAAAGCCTCTACTAACTCATTGTGTAGTTCATTATGGTAACTTCCAAGTGTATAACCTGCTAACTAAGAAGCATGAGAAAACCATTCTTAAGGGGTTATAATCATTCAAAAATCTTTACAGATTGGGGTAACATTTATATAATCTCTGATTTAGGTTGACCTTTCCGAATCACACAATAAAGAAGATAGAAGATGCTGGTGCTAATGGTCAGTCACAGTTTCACGTGGTTGGGATCAAACGTAGAGCAGTACCTCTACCTATTGGAGCATTTCATCAAGAGCAGCAAATGGCAAACCATTCCTCAGTAACGATGAAAACTGGCTCTACTTCCAGTACAACACCAAGTTCTATTGGTAAGAGTATAGGGAATGACATTTCTATTTAGAGTTTAATTGTATAAGCTCTACTTTCAGAGAAAAATAATGCTAATACAGAGAAGTAATCATCCTTCTGCTTTTTGAATATTTCAAATTGTGATGAGAACATTTTCCTCCAAGAATCAAAGAATGCTTACAATGGTCCAGGATGTTCTGTGCACCTTATCTAAAATAATTACTTTGATAGAATTTTCACTTGATGTAGGCAATAAAGGTAGATGGGATCATAAAAAGAGCTTTTGGCCCATCAGGTTAATGGGGTCATAAAGAGAACTTTAGCATATTGGCCTTCAAAAATCAAATTATTGAGCACAGGAGTTGGGATATTATGTTGAAGTTCTGTAAGATATAGGTAAGGCCATAGATGGAGTATTGTGTGCAACTTTGGTCATCTACCTACTGAAAAAAATATCTATAAGGCTACAGTGAAAATTTATGAGGATGTTGTCAGGGCTTCAGGACCTGAGTTATTGAATATGTTAGGACTGTAGTGTAGGAGAATGAGAGTAGATGTGATGAAGGTAAATAAAATTATGAGGGACATAGGGTAAATGCAAGCAGGCTTTTTCCGCTGAGGTTGGGTGAGACTAGAACTAGAAGTCATAGGTTAAGGGTGAAAGGTGAAATATTTAAGGGGAATCTGAGGGAGAGCAACTTCACTTAGTAGGTCATGCAAATGTAGAACAAGCATCCAGTGGAAGTGATGGATGTGATTTAATTGCAACATTTACAAGAAATTTGGATAAGTACATGGATGGAAAGGATATGGAGGGCTATGGTCCAGGTGTAGGTCGATGGGACTAGGCAGATTAACAGTTTGGCATGGACTAGATGAGCAAATGGTCCTGTTTCTGTACTGTAGTACTCTGACTTCATAAAAACTAAGAAATTTTCAATTCAATTTTACACTGTGCTTTAAGGCAAATATGCCTAGTTTACTCCTCGTGCACCTCTTACCATGCAAAGTGCAAGGTTTTCTTCCAGATTACATCTCAAGGTACTTGTGTGAAATGTGTTTTAGTCATTCATAACCAGATACAGGTATACTCAATCATGTACATGAAGGTATAAATGCTAAAGTTTATTAATAGCCTTCAGATTACTTCAAAGCAACAGCAAGTCAAAAGATGAAGGGTCTCGGCCCGAAATGTCGACTGTACCTCTTCCTAGAGATGCTGCCTGGCCTGCTGCATTCACCAGCAACTTTGATGTGTGTTATTTGAGTTATACATTTGTGTTTGATTATTTTTTTACAAAATCATCCCTCACTTAATTCGTGAAAAGTTTCACAGATTTACAATTTCTGTTGGAAGAAGTTTTGGTATCTTTAAGGAAATGTTCCCGAATCTAAGGCATTTGAACTATTTTTTCTTTCTATAGATGCCACTTGAACTCTTCAAGCATTTCTGTTTAGTGTCTCGCATTCTCATGTTCACGTAGAAATTTAAAACTTACAATTTAAAATATACTTAGTTATACATTTGATTTGTATATTTGTAGTAAGATAATTTCTCATAACAATTCCATTTTTAATGGATTTCTAAACTATTTGCAAGGTAGAAGATGGAGACACAAAGCAGGAATCTTCACCCAGTAGGTATAATACGAGTTATCGGAAAACTGTTGAAACTCATTGTTTAGTAGCAGTGCAACTGGAAATTCATAACCATTAGGGATGGTCAATATGACATTTGACATATTTGAGCTCCCTATAGATACAACGAGCAGGCTGGATGGAAGGGAACATGTAGATTTCCAAATGTGCGACATAAAAGTTACTGTCTATGATATTGGTTAGGGGCCGGGGAGTGTAACATATTAGCATGGGCAACAGATTGGCTAGCTACAGAGATCTGAAGATCTCAACCATGATCTTGTTAACTGGTGGAGTACATTTCATGGGCTGGACTGCCTTTTGGTCTAATGTGTAATGTTAATCAATACTCTGACTACTGGCAACCTGAGAGGCTTTCCAAGAACTACAACAGGTTGGGGAACTTGTAGAAATGTGCAGAAACATGTTTTTGTGGCCATGTCAGGCTAGTCTCACAGGTTAGATGTGTGGAGTTGTACAATCACATATCTATGAAATCATTATACTGAGCAACCAGCAATCCTTTAAGACGTAGATGAAATACCCAAATTAATTGGAGAAGTACTTTGTACTTATTAGTTGGTTTTTCATTGCCCTTTGTGGCAAACCTAACCAGCCATTTCCTGTAGACTCTCAGAATGCATGCTTTTTGGGTTTAAGGGGATGTGTTCCCTTAACCCGGTGTCGGTGCTGTGCAATTACTCAGCAAAAGGAGGTGTAGGGCGCTCCTTCTGTCTGATTGCCTACAGGTCACTCTTGGGCAAGGTGTAGTACCTGTTTAGCCTCCGAATCAGGGTCACATGAAGCCATGGTTTGCAGGTAATTGGATGGTTTTACAAGCAGATTCTACAATTGGAATTTATGGTTGTAAAACTAAAAACGCGGGCAGATGAATCTTCTGATCAATGGCCAGGGTTACCCGTCCAGTATGGACACTGCAACTGAAGAAGGCAGTGGGAAACCACTTCATTATTCCTCCCTTGTACAATCATGAACTCAAATGAACATTTGGTTACAACTGGAAAACTGGAAGGAAAAGGAAGCAGAGGCGGACAGAGAACGAAAATGATAGGTAGAATAACATCATGGTTAGAAACGGGGAGGCAACAACTACAATTCTGAGGGTCAGGGACCATGATGGATGGAGAGACATGATCGCCCACGCCGAACGGCAAGGCACCTGAATGAATGGATGTGTTCGATACTTTATCTTGATGATCATCTATGTTTCTGACTTTCTTTAGACTCTTACTTTTACTTTTTCCTGCTTTATTGTCTCTGGTATTAAAGGAAAATGCAGCATATTGTATAATGCTTCAGCCTTATTCCTCCATGACATTTTTACCTTTTTTGACTCCCTGACTATATCCCCAGTGCCCCCTCTCCCTTTTGAGCCATTACATAAAAACTATAAAGAATTTACGATGCACAGTGAGAGAAAATAGAAACTGCAAATCCAAAACTACAAATAAATTTATTTATTTAGTTATAGTAAAAACAATTTTCATCAACAGTTTTAGAGTGCATAAGTAGTCCAACTATTCACTACTTCATTGCTTTGCACCTTTCAATGAGATACATAGACTTGGTGTAGCGATATCAGCTTCTCAATATCAGGCTGACTATCACTCAGAAGGAGTTTCAGATCCCTACATTCAGTAATTTGCAGTCAGTTTCGTTGCTTTGAAAGAAGTTGTGTGACTGCACTGAAACCACTAAATATGATGTTGCAAAGGCAATGAAGAAATCTTGACCTTTATCCACAGTACAGGATGGTGTTCAGAGGTTTCTTTCTGCAACTAAAAGCTTTGGTATGATTTTTTGAACCTTGGCTTCAATAATCCCACTGTGGCATCCTGTCACAGGTGGTGCTCCTTCTGTTGCACAAGTAAGAATGTTGGTGAGCAGAATGGTAATCTCTGAAAAATTGCTCAATATCCTAAAATATTGACTCCCCCTTCATATCTGTTTCAAGATCCCTTGAAAATAACAATTCTTAAACCATGCTTTAATCTTTTATTAAGCGAACATGACCAAGAAGCAAAGATTCATTGCCTGGCAAAGCTGACTCATCCAATTGCAGAGCAAATTCTGCTATGCAAAGTACGTTGCACAATGTGTCTTCCACATTCTTAGACATTGCATCTATTCATCTTTGAACAGAGTTGTCATTGAATGGAATCACTTTAATTATTTGGTCTGGTGACTTCTGCAAAACTGTACTCAGAACATCCCTTACTGCTGGCAGAATCAGTTCTTATCCAATTGTATGGGGCTTTCCAGATATAGCAATGAGTAATGAAAAGTTGTATGAAGCACACAAACTACCACTGCTTTGATATGAAGTCCTGACAAACGTGTTTTGAAGTATTATCCATTTCTGAAAAGTTTTCACAAAATGATTGAAATTAAACCAAGTTCTTGTTTGCTTTATCTGAGTGTGTTCTCTTCAAACGTTCAAAGAACCTGGATGGTTTCATTGCCTTATGTGGAAACACCTTTTCACAAAACAGAAACATTGGCTTGGTGCTGGCATAAATCCATAATTCAGATACTCTGCACTATACTGTCTACACTTCTTTCTCGTTTGGTCTGCTTCTGCCATTTTCGTTAAGTATTAATGACCACGGTCAATCGTATATTGTTTAAGTCTAACGTGAAGCACTGCGATCAATAAAGGGGAAAGTTATGACATCATCATAGCTCAGGCAAATCCTGAATCACCGCCTGAAGGTGCATAAATGGGGCAGTGATATTTAGGTTGGGCCATGAAATATGGTCAAGACCATATGAAACAGCAGATTCTGAACTTTACCCCATTGAACTCCATAACCTAATTTACAGGAATTGTGTCACTGTGATTAGGAAATGGGAATTGTAGTAGTTAACAGTGTACTACAGCAGTGAACAGCAATGATGTGCAGGCTGGGCCTGGAAATGACACAAAATCTTCAGTCCAAATTTCTCATGATATGCCAAGCACAGAAATTTCACATTGCTTTTCAGCAACTATAACGCACTTCAACCGAAGTCTAAGAGAACAGTGGGTGAGCAAGGGGTGAGGTGATTATGCGATCATTGTAAGCTATTATGAGGCACCGAGGAGCAAATGCTTATAATAAGTATTTTCTTAAATTAAGCCTGTAAGCCTGTAAGAAGCAGTCGCACCACTAAAAGGCCCTCTTTACTCCCACTCTTTACTTCCTGTCAGTTAGCCAATCTTCCAACCATGCTGGTTTCTTTCCTGTAATACCGCGGGCTCTTATCTTGTTTAGCAGTCTCATGTGTGGCCTTTTGTAACTCAAAGTAAACAACATTCACTGAATCTTCTTTATCTATACTGCCTGCTATTTCCTCAAAGAATTCCAACAGATTTGTTTGGTAAGATTTCCCCTAAAGTTAACTATGCTGACTTAGGCCTATTTATCATGTACCCCAGTACCTTGAAACCTTATCCTTAATGATGGACTCTTAACATCTTTCCAAACACTGAAGTCAGGCAAACTGGCCTTTAATTTCCTGTTAACACACACAAAATGCTGGAGGAACTCAGCAGGCCAGGCAGCATCTGTGGAAAAAATACTACAGTCGACGTTTCGGGTCGAAACCCTTCGGCAGGACAAGAGAAGAAAAGCTGAGGGAGTAGATTAAAAGAGGTGGAGGGAGTGGAGAGAGAAACATCAGGTGATGGATCAAACCTGGAGGGAAAGGGATGAAGAGCTGGGAAATTGGTGAAAGAGACAGAAGGCCATGGAAGAAAGAAAAAGGAGGGAGGAATACCAGAGGGAGGTGATGGGCAGGCAAGGAGATAAGGTGAGAGAGGGAAAAGGGGATGGGAAATGGTGAGGGGGGGGCATTACCGGAAGTTTGAGAAATCGATGTTCATGCCATCTGGTTGGAGTCTACCCAAGTGGATGCATTCATGCTGGTTTTCGTTTGGGTAGCCTGCAACCTGATGGCATGAACTTCGATTTCTCAAACTTTCAGTAATGCCCCCCCCCACCCCCCTCACCATTTCCCAACACCTTTTCCTTCGCTCACCTTATCTCCTTGCCTGCCCATCATCTCCCTCCAGTACTCCTTCCCCCCTTTTTCTTTCTTCCATGGCCTCCTGTCTCTTTCACCAATTTCCCAGCTCTTTACTACATTTTGTGTGTGTTGCTCAGATTTCCAGCATTGTAGATTTTCTCTTGTTTATAATTTCCTGTCTTTTGACTCCCTTCCTTCTTAAAGAATGGAGTGACAATTGTGACTTTCCAGTCCTCTAACTATTCCAGAATCCTGTTATTCTTGAAAGATCACCACTAATGCCTCCATAATTTCTTCAGCTTCCCAAGCACATTCCCCTTAGTAATAGCAACTATACTCACTTCTGTCTCCCTCATGCTCTTAAATTTTTGGCATTCTGTTAGTGTCTTCCACAGTGAAGACTGATACAAAATACCTATTGAGTTTGTCTGTCATTTCCTTGTCCCTGTTACAACCTCTCCAGCATCATTTTCCAGTGGTCTGATATCCTTTCTCATCTCTCTTTTGCTCTTTATATATCTGATAAAACTTACGGTATTTTTTTTATTACTGGTTAGCTAACCTCCATGTTACATCTTTTCTCTCCTTATTGCTTTTTTTTTACTTGCTTTCTGTTGGTTTTTTAAAGCTTCCCACTATTTTTTGCTATATTGTATACCTTCTCTTTTGCTTTTATGCTGTCTTTAATTTCCCTTGTCAGCCATGGTTGCTTCATCCTCCCTTTGGAAGACTGCTTCTTTGGGGTGTTTCTATCCTGTGCCATCTGAATTGTTTCCAGAAACTTCAGTCATTGTTGTTCTGCTGTCATACCTGCTACTGTCCCTTTCCAATCAACTTTAGTCAACTCCTCTGTGATGCTTCTGTAGCTCCCTTTACTCCACTGTAATACCGATACATCTGACTTTAGCTTCTCCCTCTCAGACTGCAGGGTGATTGCCATCATATTATGATCACTGCCTCTAAGGATTCCTTTACTTTAAGCTCCCTAATCAAATCTGGTTTATTACACAATGCCAAATCCAGAATGGCCTTTTCCCTTGCAGGCACAACCACAAGCTGCTCTAAAAGCCATCTCGTAGACATTCTACAAATTCCTTTAACACTTCCTTTAACACTAACTAGAAAACTGAACAAATAAATAATAGGCAAGCCTATGTGACTTTTATTCACAACTATACCATTGAATTTGTGGTCTCATCTATTCATTGAGCCCCCTAAATCTGTGCTGTTTATTAATCTAGATTGAGAACCTTGTGAAACATTGCTTGCCACATCAATTAATTTCTGTCTACTACATTCCAAATGATTAGTAACCCAGGACACAGTTTGGGAGTCATTATTCTATTGGTTATTTGAGTAATAACCTACTTATGTGACATCTTTGCTTTGATGCAAAGAATTCTTGTACTGGACCTAATCAGTCTTTGAGTTTGTTGGGAGAACTACCTAAGGAGGACTAAGATGGAGCATCTCCAGCTTCTTTAGATCTACATAAAAAGCTTGCAACCCCATAGAGAGTACTGTGGCATATTCAGGACACTGCATTTTAGGAATAAATTGATGACTTTGGAAAAAGTATGGATGAAATAGGAACTGTTTCTTCACATTGAATTTCTAAGAATATGAAGTTTAGAAGAATGGTTTCAGAGATGAGGGATTGCAAGTACTATGATAGTGTGCTTGTTCTCCTTGGAGAAGAGAAAACTGAGGTAATTCAAGAAGTTCAAAATTATGTAGGTTTTAGACCAAACTAATAAAGAGAAACTGTTTTCATTGGTGAAGATTTGATAAGTGAGAACATAAATTTAGGTTGACTGGCAAAAAGAACAGTGCCACCATCTAATTATTTCTGCGCACCAAGTGGGCAGGGTTATGAGTGCCTTGTCGGGTTGATGAGTACAAATTCAATAGTTGTCTTCAAAATTGTACATGATTCTTGAAAAGTAGTTTCAAAAAATGAAGGAATTTGTAGAAATTGCAAGAAGTGGGAAAAGGTCATGCAGACTAGATTGAATTGCTGTCTTCTGTGTTGTATTATTCTGTTTCTATGAAACAAGCCCCAAATGTCAGGTTATCCAGCTATTAAGTTCGGCAGTGGACAGCTGACCAGTCACCAGTTATTTGCTTACTTTACAGAATAAACTCCATAATTTGCATTTGAACAGTGAGCATTGTGAAGATTGAATTTACTGTAAAGCCCTAATGGAGTAAAGTCATGGTACCCTGTCCAGGCTCTCCGTGTTGAACAGTTGAAGAGACGCAAATATTTGTTGCACTGTACTGTAGTGAAAGTACTAGATCACTTTTAGTGGTGGATAAAAATTGAGAGAAGGAAATTAAATTAGAGGTAGTAATATCAGCAATTGGGAAAAATCAGGGAATGATTCTTAGGAGTCTTTCATAAAATATGTTATTGCAATTATATTTGGATTTTTGAAAATAGACCAGTTCCATATATACAGAATGCTATTACAATAAAGTTAAGTTTTACACTTAAATAATTATTTTATGTTCCTTCTAGGTACTGCTGCTCTTCCTGTCCAGAGCACTTCCGTTCAGATGCACAGAACTGTTGTGCCTACCTTTTCTACAAGTCAACCAGTCACACAAATCCTCCACACAGCTCAGACCCAGAGTGTAACCCAGCTGCCTCCTGTGATAAGTACACCTGTCCAGCATCATCAGTACTGTACCATTTCAAACAACAGAGGAATACAACCTAATGCTCTACTAACATCTGCTGGTCATCCAAATTTACATACTGGAGTAACTACAAACGTTTCTGGAAATGCTATAGTTCAAGTGGCAGCAACCAAAGTTACTACTGCAGTGCAGCTACCTACTATGACCACTAATGTTCATCTTCCTCATGTTGCAGTTGCTCATCAGTCCCTCACTGGGCAGCAGCCTGTCTGTTCAACCTCGACAGTTTCTGTTCTCAATCAGACACTGCCTAATTCACAATTTCCTTCACGAACACAGCCCATTACAAGTGCTGCCTTATTCTCCCAAGGACCGTTGATCCAACCTTCTACTGCCCAACCTGTGCAAGTGCATCTTCAATACACAGGAGCTCCTACCACTGTTGTATCTGCTGCTGCACTTCAGCTACCAAGTAATCAGACTTTAACCATTGCAGGCAACCAAAACTCAGTTTCGTCACAGACATTTCAAAACATTAGTCAAACCCCTTTAACTATTGTCAGCAATTCTACCCAGCTTCAACAGCAGCCCCAACAAGGTGTTCAAGTGATAGTAGGACATCAAGGCCAAGTATACCCTGCTAGTTTTCATCAGATTGTTCTAACAAATCAGGGTGGAATGTCTTCTGCCCAAATGCCACCATCCTCCTTAGTGAACCCCAGTACTTGTGGACAAATGGTTTCTGTTCAACAGCCTCCAATTCAAGTCCATGTTCAGCAGCCTTCTGTGGGAGGTCCACAAACTAATACTGGTGAAACCAGTGTAATAAAGCAGTTACTACTTCCTAAGCCACCACCTCATTCACAAGCTGGCAAGCTCCTACTTCCTGTCCCACAAGTTTCACCTGCTGTTACCAGGGCTCAGAGTCCTCAGATAGTTTATCAAATGATGGCCAACACAGTACCAAGTGTTCAACCCCAATCTCAGCAACTCATAATGAGCCAACCAAACTTGCAAATATTACAACCACATGGAGGCCTACAGACTGTGCAAATTATCCCTGGCCAGTTAATTTCCACAACCAGCTCAAGCACCATTCTCCAGGGACCACCTCTCAACCAACAAGTCACAGTCACTGTTGTACCAAATACCAATTTAACCAATGCAGATGTGAACCAAGTAAATGCAAGCTCAGCAAACACTCTTTCTGGAGATCATAGTGCAAAGCTAGTCACCAGTACTCAACCTATCCAGTCATCATGTGTTTCAGTCAACCAAAGCAAGTCAACTGTAGATGAATCAGAAGGAGAGAAACATGTTTGCCAGAAAACTGAAGATGTTACAAAAACATTTAATTCACAATCTGCAGAACAACCCTTTGGACAAATCGAAAATGCTTTTGTGGCTAATGCTTACAATTCGAACAATGGACACATAAATGGAAAACCTGATCAGACTGGAAAACTACTTAATGGGGAAAGTAAGAAGGAGAGCCCTAGCTCAGGGATGAATCATCGTAATTTTGTGGAGAAAACACCAACTTTGCTGGAATCAAAAGCAAGTAATGAGACAAACTTGACAAATGGAGATCCAATTTTAGGGAAAGCTGGTGTAGTAGAAATTAAAAATGCATTAAAAAGGCCAATGATTAATGGGGATTCTGATTTCGCAAAAGGTGATCGTTCACACATAGGAAAGGATGTTCCCAATGAGAAGTCAGTTGGCTCTAACCACTTAGGGAATGGGGAGATTCTTAACCAGGAACAACAGGATGTCAAGTGTCATTTGGATGGTGAGACTAATCAACCGGGCAAAATGTGCAATGGACCTTCTTCAGTTTCAAGTTTGAAATCGCATGCACACACTACAGTAATAGTACCAAATCCAACAGTTCAATCACACAGGAACTCTTTATTAACTACTGGAACTTCAGCAGTCACTTTTAATGTTACCATCCCTCAGCCTCATCACAACGGCAATATGCTTGTACAGTCCAGTCCTACAGAGTCTTCTCAAGTGATCTCCTGTCAGAACAGTAGTACAGTCTCTGCTTCAAAACTTCCTACCTGTGAAGGTCAGCCATCTCGCCAAGCAATCAAGAGGCCTGGTGAAGACACATCTGCTGTTTCTATGGCAGGTATCCCAAATAAAGTAGGGGTGAGAATCATGACTGTTAGTGACCCTACAAAAGCTGGTAGCAACACCATGATGGTGGCTGTTCCTGCTGGAGCCACCATAAATACAGCAACAATAGCAGTAAGTATATATGATTCACTGCAAAGTTAAATTATTCCAAAATTACTTAAGAGATACTTGCAGGTCTTCGGTCTGTCTTGAACATTTAAGAAAATTCCAGTATTCCATTTGACAGTATATATAGAATATTTACATTGAATGCCAGATATTAAGAAAGTGGCTAATAAGAGTTGACATGCCAGCACATTTAGCACTTGTTTATAAAACAAGGATTTAAAATGATAACTGTGGAAACAACATCATAATATTCCTTGGAAACAGAATAATGAATAGTCTTGACAAGTGCAAACTCAAAGAAAAGTGAATCAATATGTCTTTTATTAAAGATGACCTTTAAAATTAATTGACTTTTTCAAGGAGGTAACAGATTCAATGAATAGAAGTTCCCATTTAATATTCTGACACCACACCATTAGTAATTGAAAAAATAAACAATCATTATGGGAACACCTATTGAGTGTAAGAAATTAATTTAATCATGGAAAAGCAAAAGTTGCTGCATGTGGATCTGCAAGGAAGCAAGAAGATGGGTCATTAGAGGAAAGTTTCAAAAGTTGGTACTACAGAACTTAAAGGGAATTAAATTTTGCAGAAAAGGACAAGCAAATCAAAGGTGGAGAAGTAAGGATGTGGAAGTACTCAAGAGTCATGAATGATAAAGGTATTATGGTAACATTTAAATTAAATATGACAGTCTTGATTCCATGGTGGTGCTCTTAACCTCAGCATTAGAAAATGATGGATTCAAGCCTCTCTGGGTTTTTGAGCATGTACTCTTGATGAGTCATAAAAATTGTATTTTTGCACTAAGATTTACCTTAGAAAAGAAGAGAAAAGTTAAAATTGTAAACTAGAGAAGTTAAAGTTTTCTTTATTGAGGTTGAATAGCCAAGGACTGATTTGAGTAGGCAGCACAGAATGCAGATTCAATGTTTGTATTTTCTATTCAATGTAAATAACACGCCTGGTGAATATGGGAATCTTGTGAAGCTGGGAGAAAAAGATGTTTTTTTGGAAAAGGTTTAATTAAAAAATGTGTATTATATTAAACTGTTAAATAAGTGTTCACATCAAAGACTAATTGGAATTTAATAAATGGCTTCATGGATGGTGAAAATACTTTAAGATGTAAATTACTTATTGCAGAATACCCAGCTTTTGCTTTCTGAAGTCTTGACCTTCGTAGCGTGGTTGGATTTTAAGAGGGTCATGTTATAATGTATTGCTTCTACACAAAGAGAATGCAATTCCTAATTCCTCATTGTTTTAAAAAATTAAGGGTCCAACTGGTAAATACATTGATTTTAATTACAGTAATTAGGTAAACAATTAGGTTGATCTTGTCAAAAAATGTGCAACAAACTTGATGTGCTATCTAGCAGTTTTTTGTGCTGTTTTGATTCGGAAAAATTCCGTAATCCAGAGATGTTAGCTAGGGTTGCAAGGATTGTTCAAATTTCAGATTAAATTAGTTGGACTGATCACAAGTGAACATCTTGGAAAATTGAAGCTTTTTTTTTAAATCTTGGAGAAACCAGCTTTTCAAGATGGTCAATGCTGCAGAAGAAAGTATGGCCTTGCCTCCTGCTCCAGATATCTGGGTACGGAATTGTTGTTTATTACTGTCAGATGTAGTAAGGTACAGTGAAAAGCTTGTCTTGAATATTATTCCTATAAGTCAATTCATTACACAGTACATTGAGGTAGGAACAGGTGAAACAATAACAGAATGCAAAGTGAAGTGTAACAGCCTACAAAGAAAATGCAGTGTAAGTAGACAATAAGATGCAAGATCATAACAAGGTGGATTGAAGTCAAGAGCCTATCTTATTGTATTAGAAAACTGTTCTTAAAACAGAATCTATCCTTGAGCCTAGTGCTACCTGCTTTTGTATCTTCATCCTGGTGGGAAAGGGGAGAAGAGGGAGTGTCCAGGCAGGCTGGAGTCTTTGGTAATGCTGGATACTTTACTAGGGCAGTGCAAAACATAGACAGAGTCCATGGTAAGAAGTCCAGTTTCCATGAAATGCTGGGCTATACCCATGACTCTGCAGCTTTTTGCAATGCCATGCATCGCAGTTGCCATACCAAACTACGATGCAACCGGATAGAATGCTTTCCATGCTGCATCATTTTAAAATCAATAAGGGTTAATGGGACATAGCAAATTTCTTCTGCCTCCTGAGGAAATGGAGGTGTCGGTGAGCATTCTTGGCCATAGTGTATGCATGACTGGACCAGTACAGGCTATGGTGTGTCCTGTGGGGATGTGCCTTATTCTGATTGTCAAAAGCCATTTCTGTTGTGATTGGTTAGTTTAGAAGGTGCAGCTGCTTTTTCCATTGGATAGATGTCTGATGCCTAGTTTCAAATTTCCTGGGTATATAAAATTGCATGTGGAAAGGGCTTCCTCTCCTCTTCCTTTGTTTAAGACATGACCATTGAAAAGTTTGTTCTGCGTGCACTTTTAACTATATGTCTGTTTAGTATTTGGCTTTGTATTGTCTGTAACTTGGGAAACATCAATGTTTGGTCAAATTTTTACTGTTTGTAAATAAATGATTAAGATACCTATTCGCAGAGAGTGCTTTCTGTATCACTTGCCAGACCCACGAACCTGATTGAACATTACAGGGTGATGTTCATGCTAAGGAATTTGAAGCTCTCAACCTTTTCAACCTCAACACCATTGATGTAGACAGGAGCAAATGTACTACCCCTCCCTGAAGTCAAGGACAAGATCTTTTGTTTTGATGACATTGAGGGAAAGGTTATTGTCATGACACCATGTGATTGAGTTCTCTAACCTGTACTCTGGCTCATCGTTATTTGAGGTACAGTCCACTACAGTGGTATCATCTGCAAACTTGTAGATGGAGTTAGAGTAGAATCTGGCCACACAGTCATGAGTGTGCAGGGAGTACAGTAGGGGTTGAGGACACAGTCTTGTGGAGCATCAGTGTTGAGAATAATTGTGGAAGACATCTTCCTGCCTATCCTTACTCATTGAGATCTGCTGGTCAGGAAATCGAGGACACGGTTGCAGAGGGAGGTGTTAAGTCCAAGGTCTTGGAGTTTGATGATGAGTTTGCTTGGAATTAGAGTATTGAAGATGGAGTTGTAGCCAATAAATAGTAGTGTAAAGTAGGTGTCTTTACTGTCCAGATGCTCTAAAGATGGGAGTAGGGTTAGGGAGATAGGTTTAGCGGTGGACCAATCGATTTGAAGAAAGAGAGAGCTTCGGGCAGGTCAGGGACAAGAATTTTAAAAAGGAGAGTTTCGCGAGGCTCAGCGCATTAGCAGCAGACCAATTGGGTGGTGGGGGGAGAGAGAGAGTGAGCTTTGCACAGGTCAGGGACAAGAATTTTAAAAAGGAGCATTTTACAGGACTCGGCACATTATTGGCAGACCAGTCCATTCAAAGAGAGAGAGAGCTTCACACAGGTCAGGGACAAGAATTTTAAAAAGGAGCATTTTGCAGGGCTCGGCACATTATCAGTAGACAAATCAATTTGAGGAGAGCGCGTCAGGGAGAAGAGTTTAAGAAAGGACTGCTTCACAGGGCTCGGCGCATTAGCAGTGGACCAATTGATTTGCAGAGAGAGAGAGAGTGTGCACTTCACACAGGTCCAGACAAGAATTTTAAAAAGGAGCATTTTGCAGGGCTTGGTGCATTAGAGGTGGACCAATCAATTGGCAATTCATTAGCAGGAGCAAATGAAAGTAAAGCAGGGTCAAAGCTGAGTGGCCATTGTGTGAGTGGTCCACTGTAAGAGTGGGACCTTTGGCGAGGAGGCACAGGTAAGTAGCAGGTAAGGCTTTTGTAGTGTTGAATAAAAATAACTTAAATTGCAGTTAATTAAATAAAGGGATGATGCAGGATCAGGTGGTATGCTGTAGCTGCATGATGTGGGAACTGGTGGACCGTGCTGTGGTTCCTGGTGACCACATCTGCATCAAGTGTTGGCTGCTCAAAGAACTCAGGCTTGAAGTTGATGACCTGGAATATGAACTTCAAACACTGCAATCAGGGAGGGGGAGAATTACCTGGGTTCTCTTATTTCAAGAGGTAGTCACATTCACTAGATTAGCTGCCTCAAATTCGGTCTGTGGTCAGGGGCAAGAGGGCGTGACTGCGAGTGAGGTGGGCAGTGGGATCCGAGATGCAGTGCTGGAGGAACCCCAGCCCTTGATCTTGTGCAACAGGTCTGAGATTTTTACTGATGAGAGTGGGTGCTGTAGGAGGGATGAGCAACCTAACTATGGCAGTATAGTTCAGGGAGCCGTTCAAGAGGGGGAAGAGAAGAGAAATGTAGTGTAATTGGGGATAGTATAATCAGGGAACTAGACAGAGTTTTCTGTCGCAAAGAGAGAGTGTCCTGAAGGCTGTTTTGCCTGCCTGGTGCCCGGATTTGGGACAGAGAAATTTGCAGTGGGCGGGGAAAGATACAATTGTCATGGTCCATGTGGGTACCAACGACATAGGTAGAATGAGGAAAGAGGTTCTGCTGAGGGAACTTAAGTAGCTAGGGACTAAATTAAAAAGCAGAACTAAAAAGGTGGTAATCCCTGGATTACTTACCTGAACCACATGCAAATTAGCTTAGGGTCAAGAAGATTAGAGAGTTAAATACATGGTTTAAGAATTGGTGTGGGAAAAATGGGCTTGAATTCATGGGAAATTGGCACCAGTATTGGGGAAGGAGGGAGCTGTACCAGTGGGACAGGCTCAACCTGAACTGTGATGGGACCTGGATCCTAGAAAATCACATAACTCATGCTGTGGATAGAGCTTTAAACTAAATAGTAGGGGGATGGGTTCAACAGGTTGGAGAAGTAAAGTGTGGATAAAGAAAAAGATATAAAAAAGAGAAATGTAAGAGTGGAGCGAAGAAAAGTCAACTGCAAAAGAGTAAAAGATTACAAGATTTTAAAAGCACAATGAGTGCAAGGGCACTTTATTTGGTTGCAGGGTGGACAGGATTGGGAATTAAATGTACAAAGATTTAATACAGAAGGTAAGGGAGATGGGGTATCGCTCTTAATTAAAGATGACATCAGGGCGATAGTGAGAGACGATATAAGATCTAAGGAGCAGAATGTTGAGTCTATCTGGAGATAGAGATTGGAAATAGTAAAGGGAAAAAATCACTGGTTTGTTGATTGTGGGAGTTGTCTATCGACCATTACAGTGGCGCAGACAATAAACAGAGAGATATCTGAGGCATGTAAGAATGGAACAGCAGTTTCATGGGGGACTTTAACTTGTACATAGATTGGGTGAATCAAGTGGGTCGAAGCAGTCTTGAGGAGGACTTCATAGAATGCATCTGTGTTGGCTTTCTTGAACAGCATGTTACTGAACCTACGAGGGAACGTGTTGTCTTAGATCTGATCCTGTGCAATGAGACAGGTAGTGATCTTATAGTTAGGGATCCTCTTGGAAAGAGTGATCACAGTATGATAGAGTTTCTCATACAAATTGAGGGAACAGTAGTTCAATCTAAAACCAGTGTATTATGCCTTAAAAAATGGAGACTACAATGGGTTGAGGGAGGATTTGGCTGGTGTAGACTGGGAACACAGGCTATATGGTGGGACGATTGAGGAACAGTGGAAGACTTTCAAAGCGATTTTTCATAATACTCAACAAAAGTATATTCCAGTTAAAAGCAAGGACAGTAAGGGTGGGGAGAGCCAGCCTTGGATAACTAAGGAAGTAAAAGAAAGCATCAAACTAAAAGCTCTGACATACAAAGTCCCCAAGAGTAGTGGGAATCTTGGGGACTAGGAAAACTTTAAAAAGTAACAAAGAACCACTAAGCAAGCAACAAAGAAAGGGAAGCTATATTATGAAAATAAACTGGCAGAAAATATAGAAATGGATAGTAAAAGTTTTTATTGTTAATATAAAGCAGAAAAGGGTGACTAAAGTGAGCGTAGGTCCCTTGGAGGACGAGAAAGGGGAATTGATATTGGGTAATGAGGAGATAGCAGAGGTTTTGAATGACTATTTTGTGTTGGTCTTTACGGTGGATGCCAAAGTGAGATGTTGTAGATGTGATGGGAAGTGAGGACCTTGATACAATAGTTATCACTAAAGAGATAGTGCTGAGCAAACTTGTGGCCCAAATATAGACAAGTCTCCTGGTCCTGATGGAATGCATCCCAGGGTACTGAAAGAAATGGCAGAAATGATAATTTACCAAAATTGTCTGGACTTTGGGCAGGTCCCAGCAGATTGGAAGACAGCGAATGTCACGCTACTATTCAAAAATGGGTGTAGGCAAAAGGCAGTTAACTATAGGCCGGTTAGTTTAACATCTGTAGTTGGGAAAATGGTTGAAGTTATCATTAAAGAAGAAATAGCAAGTCATCTGGAAAGAAATGGATCCATCAGGCAGGGGCAACATGGATTCAGCAAAAGCAGATCCTGTTTGACAAACTTACTGGAGTTCTTTGAGGATATAACGAGTGCAGCGGATAGAGGGGAACGTTATTTACTTGGATTTCCAGAAGGTGTTCAATAAGGTGTCACATAAGACTTATCCACAAGATAAGGATTCATAGAGTTTCGGGTGATGTATTAGCATGGAAAGAGGAATGGTTAAGTAATAGAAAGCAGAGAGTTGGGATACATGGGTGTTACTCTGGTTGGCAATCTGTGGTGAGCGGTGTGCTGCAGGAGCTGATGCTGGGCCACAGCTGTTCATGATTAACGATCTGGAAGAAGGGGCCGAGTGTAATGTATCTAAGCTTGCTGATGATACTAAATTGAGTGGAAAAGCAAATTGTGCAGCAGATACGGAGAGTCTGCAGAGTGATATAGGTAGGTTAAGTGAGTGGGCAAGTGTGGTGGCAGATGGAATACAATGTTAGTAAATGCAAGGTCATCCACTTTGAAAGGAAAAATGAAAGAGCAGATTATTATTTAAATAGTAAAAAAAACATTGCAGCATGCTGCTGTGCAGAGGGACTTGGGAGTGCTTGTGCATGAATCACAAAAGGTTGGTTTGCAGGTGCAGCAGGCTATCAAGAAGGCAAATGGAATGTTGGCCTTCATTTCTAAAGGGATACATTATGAACAGGGAGGAGTACTGCATGCAGTTCTGGTCTGCTTACTTGAGGGAGGATATACTGACTTTGGAAGCGGTGCTGAGGAGGTTCACCAGGTTGATTCCAGAGATGAGGGGGTTAGACTATGAGGACAGGTTGAGTCACCTGGAACTGTACTCACTGGAATTCAGAAGAATGAGAGGAGATCTTATAGAAACATCTAAAATTATGAAGGGGATTGATATGATAGAGGCAGGAAAGTTGTTTCCACTGGTAGCTGAGACTAGAACTAGGGGACATAGCCTCAAGATTCGGGGGAGTGGATTTAGGATGGAGATGAGGAGGAACTGCTTTTCCCAGAGGGTGGTGAATCTGTGGAATTCTCTGCTCAATGAAGCAGTGGAGGCTACCTCACTAAATATATTTAAGACAAGGTTGGATAGATTTTTGTATAGGGGAATTAAGTGTTATGGGGAAAAGGCAGGAAGGTGGAGATGAGTTCGTGGCCAGGTCAGCCATGATCTTATCGAATGGCAGAGCAGGCTTGACAGGCCAGATGGCGTACTCCTGCTCCTATTTCTTATGTTCTTAAGTTGCTGCTGACCAATTTCAACGTTAGGCGGGTTGCAATGTGTTGAGGTTGTTCAGAAGGCTGGAGTTTTATGTGCACCATGGTCAGCCTCTCAAAACACTTTGTGATCGTGCATGTCAGAGCCATTGGGTAGAAGTTATTTAGGTACATTACCTTATTTCTTTATAACCTTGGGATGATAGTGGTCTTATAGTATATGGGAACCTCAGATTGAAACATTAAGAGGTTAACAATGTCTGTAGATAACCCTCTCTGATAATCTGCACAGGATCTAAGGTTCTCAGCACATGATCAGGGACATCATTTGGGCTAATATTTTCACCTGTTCATTCTCGGGAAAATGGATCTTAAGGTCACTGGTTTCTTTGGGTTCACGTGCATTAGTGGGTGGTAATATACCAATCCCCTTTTGTTCAAAAAGTGCATTGAATGTGATTAGCTCATCAGGAAAGGATTTGCTGCTGTTGGCAGTGCTGCCTGACTTTGTTTTATAGCTGTTATAACATGCAAGGCTTGACACACCTAGTGGCTTGTCTGGAATACAGTTTTGTTCTGGTATCGTCTCTTGGTATCGCTGATAACTTTACAGACAGCATAACTCAATTTCTTGTAAAAGTCACTGTCACCTGATTTGAATACTGCAGTTCTGGACTTCGGCAGGACGTGGGTCTCCCAGTTCATCCAAGGTTTCCAGTTTGTGAACACCCAAATTGTCCTCTTTGGTACACAGTCCTCAACACATGCAGTACGATATATGATAAATGCTTGAAGGAGAAATCAGTGACTGAGTGACTTTATGATTCAGTAAATTGGTGTACTTAACATGTTTTAATAACTTCATCAGTACCTTTGAAACAAGTGTCATTGACAATTTTGTATTGCTGTGTGGTGTCCTAATTATCTAAATGCAGTTCTTTTGTTTTTTTTTTCAATGTCATATAGAAATGAATCTTTTTCTGATCTGTCTTAAATACACGAGCGAGGGCCTCCATCAGTCAGAGTTTATCATGGATATTGCATCCTAGCTGTCAAGATACGCAAGCCTGGGCAGTACGATAGGGAGAGCAAGCTGTTGCCCATGTAGCAAGCTCCCCCTCTCCACGCATCTGATGAACCCAAAGGAATAATAGAGACCAATACAGTTTGGTACCAGCAGGGTCGCAGGAGTTGAATTGCCAGTCAGCATTGAACTCAATATAGGACAGCCTTAGGGACTCCAGCTCCAGACTTTTCCTTCGCGGTTTACTCCTGAAGGCTTTCCCATGAGTGGGTATAGCCGCTAGGCAGCGGAGGTTTGAGAGCCGAGACCCTTCGTCTAGTCCTGACGAAGGGTCTCGGCCCGAAACGTCGACCGTACCTCTTCCTAGAGCTGCTGCCTGCCCTGCTGCATTCACCAGCAACTTTGATGTGTATTGCTTGAATTTCCAGCATCTGCAGAGTTCCTCGTGTTTATGTGGAGGTTTGAGATCAGACTTTTCCTTTTCCTAGATGAACTGCCAACCACGGCTGACAAGTCCCATCTGCCCAAAGTGACTGGTTTTAAGGTACCAGTAACCTACCTTTGCCCCTTCAGTAGAAATGGTTCCACCAGGCTTAGTGGTTAAGTCACACTTGAAGGCCAGGAGCTGGACTTGGTTGTCAGAAGCTACTTGAGGTGCATGTCATTGGGAGCATTTAATAGGTAGTGGGAGCTTGTCCCCATTACCACCCCAGCTATAACAACCTTTAAGAGCCCTTAAATATATAGTTTCAAGGGTATTATATCACTCCAGGTTTGATGGTTGTTACTCAGTTAATTGGATTTTCCCAATCCATTGATCATTCACTTAGACTAAACAAATTTTTTCAAATATAGATGTTGAATAAATAGTATGAGGAAGTTTAGTTGATCACTTTTAAAAAGTATGCTGTAACAGAAAGTCAAGGAATAGATTAATTTAGTATTTGAAAATATTAAGTTCAGTTTTCTCTGTAATTTTTCTGAAGTATGACTTTAAACTGTAAATGGGGTACAATTAAATTGAGAGTCGGAGTGTGACCAGGCACTGGGATGGATAGAATGAAACTTGTTCAGATAAACAGTTAAGTAATGCATTAATTATCTACCTTTGTTGCATTGCTAGTTTGGAGAAGGGAATTTTTTCTTGCCTTTTGCACTAGTTAGGCAAAAACTAAATTTGTTACTATACTCAGCAATTAATAAGCTAATAAACAAGTGGCCAGATTTTGATATAACATGTACAATAAGCCACCCTTTCTCCTGTTTGCAATATCATATGATTTGCTTAGTTCTAATATTTGATCTGGAGCAGAGACCTGAAAGGACCAGGGAAATGGAGAAGTATAACTCTGTGTTCAGGTTTCAGATTAACCTGACTGCTTGTATTTCACGAGGATAATTCAATATCTTGATGTAGTCAGAAATGCTTTTAAGTAATTTAGTAGGTTTCTATCTATATCTGCAGTTTGTGATGACCTGATATGTTGAGACAATTGAGCATTGACTGATTGGCCAAGCATCGTGTTTTCTGTTGAGACTTATTAAATGTTTTTGACATACAAGTTTGATTGAATTTGATACGATCTTCTCAGAAATCTTGATGTTCAGCAATTTGGTTAAACACTTTGTCTTGTTTACAGGGAGTTCCTAAAGTGGGTTCTCCTGCTCCGGTGTCCATCCAGCAGACAATGACCCAACATCCACAGTCACAGATTTCTCCTGCAATGGATCAGTTTACAGGATCCCAGTCTCCTGAGGGTTCGGTCTCCTCTGCAGAAACGGAGTCTGTCAAGAAAACTAGCCAGCACTTTATGTGTCTGTGGAAAGGCTGCAAGAGGTCAGTCACTTATTCAACCTGCAAGAAAGGGACACAACATGAATTTCTGAACAATGACTTTGTACCTGTTTAGAAACAGTAGCGGCAATTTTGATAAATGTGTTGTTTAGATCACCACAATCTGAGATGGGCCTCTTGAATTTATTTGTACAGATTGGAATTTTGCAGCCATACTTGCTGTACTGAGCCAATTTCTGAAAAACATCACCTTACCATGAAAGAAATAGTGAAGAGGATACAATGAGAGTAGTTTACTGATAAGAATATGCTACAGAAATAAGTTGAATTAAGATATTAAGCTACTGATACAGTTTACCTAAATACAATGCTGTAAATGCAGACAGTTCCTGATTCAAGTTGTCTTTTGGTGGAACATTGTAGAAATTTTATCAGGCATCTCTTACAAGGAGAAAAGTGCCTTATGAGAATCATGACTCAAAGCTCTAGCTATGATTTGTAAACTTATATTAACAGGGAGCTGAATTGTTTCTTCTTCATATTCCTGACTATCCCATCTCAATTGTGAGCTCGTCTTGCCGTGCTGTTTCCCCTTTACTGGCTTGTTTGCTTCCCCATCACAACCATTGAATGCACAGAATTCTCCCCTTGTCTTGCTGAACCACCCTGTCACTTCTAGCTTCTTGCCCTTACCCTACTCCTGTGAAACACTACTATTCTTGACTGATTAAAAATATAATTAGATGGTTATCTGGAGTTTTATTGCCATATTTTGCATTAGTTAGCTCACAGTGGGGCGGGCTATAATTGCGAATATGTTCAAACTCAAGTTGTCATTGTCCAAAGCTGCACATGGAGAATCTAAAATTTTACATGATGCTATGGGTAGGCATTTTTGATTAGAAGGGCCTTTGCTGTATCTGGTGAGAATATTTCTAATTCTTGTTCTTTTTCTTTCAACCATGAGGGTAAACTTGTTAATTAACTATTGAGTTGCTCCAGAATCCTATTTCAATCCTGACCTCTAATATTGTTTGTGTGGAGTTTGCACATCCTCCTTGTGCCTAAAGAGGATGACCTGTGTATGGAAAAAGAGGGAATTAAATTGAGTTTGGTGGGAATTTTAAAATATCTTGAAGTGTTCCCTGTCGAGATGTTCATTTCAAGTATAAGTGGTAATGAGGTTTATTTTTGCTTTGGTTTTTTGCAGGTGGTTTGAGGCACCCTCGCAGGTGTTTTACCATGCAGCCACTGAGCACGGAGGAAAGGATGTGTACCAAGGTCAATGTCAGTGGGCAGGCTGTGAGCCACTTCCTCGGCAAAGACTGTCATTTATTACACATTTGCAGGTAATATGATTTACAGTTAACAGTTTACTACCTACCCAGTTTAAAGCAATCAGTTTAATCTTTCCAATAATTTTTCACTGTGTTTCCATGAGGAACATGAAACACATAGGAAAGAACAGAAGTGGCTGAGAGATAGTACTGTCATTCTCTTCATTATTCCATTCTCTCAGGCTTGCCAAAATTTTGACTCTACAAGCAGAGAATCAGAGATTTTAGAAGCAATTAGGTTGTTCAAACGCATGTTGTATTTTCACAGTGGCCAGGGAAATATGATTTCTGACAGCCAAAATATTACTTCAGGTCAGTTTCAAATTCTAATCTTAAGTTTTTTTTTCTAGAAAGGATTGCCTGTTATTGTTAGTCCAGGAACTCAGGATAATATTGGTCAGAATTAATTCTCTTTTTTTTCAGTTAGTCGTAACTGAATAACTAATACAAGCATGTTGAACAAAGGAGATGTGCTTTGTTCAATATACCTGCCAATCAATGGATGTTCAAGTTTATAATTGGCATCAAGACACATGCACAAGGCGTAAATGCCATGAAAATTAATTTTTTCCATTCAGTGGTGCACTTGTGGAGTGTAGACGTATATTGAAAATAAATTATTTATTTGCTCTCCAATACTTGTATTGCAGATATGAAAAGTTTAGCTAAAGGAAGATTGTGCAGAAGCCACCATGGGACCATAGCAAAGTTTCTTCTGACTATTGGGTTACAGTCAGGCAAGGGAAGGGGAAAGGGCAGGCAGAACAGGGTTCCCCTGTGGCCATTCCCCTCAACAAGAATACCGATTTGGATACTGTTGGGGAGGGTGACTTATCTGGGACAAGCTGCGGCAGCCGGATCTCTGGCACTGAGTCTGGTTCTGCAGTGCAGAAGGGAGGGTGGAAGGAGAGGAGATCGGTAGTGGTAGGGGACTCCATAGTTAGAGGTACAGAAAGGAGGTTCTGTGGCCGTGACAGAGACTCCCGGATGGTTTGTTGCCTCCCGGGTGCGAGGGTCAGGGATGTCTCTGATTGCGTGCACAGCATTCTGAAGTGGGAGGGTGATCAGCCGGATGTCATGGTACACATCGGTACCAAAGAAAGAGTGAGGAGGTCCTGAAGAGTGAGTATAGAGAGTTTGGTATGAAGTTAAAAAGCAGGACCTTGAGGGTGGTAATCTCAGGATTGCTACCTGTGCCACGTGCCAGTGAGGGTAAGGATAGGATGCTGTGGCAGATGAACACATGGCTGGGGAACTGGTGTAAGGGGGCAGGGTTTCGGATTTCAGGATCATTGGAACCTCTTCTGGGGCAGGTGGGACCTGTACAAGAGAGACAGGTTACATCTGAACTACAAGGGGACCAATATCTTTGCAGGGAGGTTTGTTAGTGCTTTTGGGGAGGGTTTAAACTAGATTTGCAGGGGGATGGGAACCAGAGTGCCAGAGCAAATAGTGGAGCGTGGGTGAAAATAAATGATGTTAAAAGTTCATGCAAAGTCACAAATAGAAGAGTTGTGTGTGGTGGTAATAATCTTCTGAGGTGTGTCTATTTCAATGCAAGGAGTATTGTGGGGAAGGCTGATGAGCTGAGGGCGTGGATTGACACATGGAATTAGGACATTATAACCATTAGTGAAACTTGGCTGCAGGAGGGGCAGGACTGGCAGCTTAATGTTCCAGGGTTCCGATATTTCAGACGTGATAGAGGCAGAGGAATGAAGGGTGGGGGCTGGCATTGCTAGTCAGGGAAAATGTTACAGCAGTGCTCAAGCAGGACAGATTAGAGGGCTTGTCTACCGAGGCCATATGGGTGGAGCTGAGAAACAGGAAAGGTATGACCACATTAATGGGATTGTATTACAGACCACCCAATAGTCAGCGAGAATTGGAGGAGCAAATCTGCAGAGAGACAGCAGACAACTGCAGGAAACATAAAGCTGTGATAGTAGGGGTTTTAATTTTCCACATATTGATTGGGAGTCCCATACTGTTAAAGGTCTAGATGAGTTAGAGTTTGTACAATGTGTTCAGGAAAGTTTTCTAAACCAACTAGACAGGATGCAATATTAGATCTCCTATTAGGAAACAAGTTAGGACAGTTGACGGAAGTGTGTGTAGTGGAACACTTTGGTTCCAGTGATCATAACACCATTAGTTTCAACTTGATCATGGATAAAGATAGATTTGGCCCTCGGGTTGAGGTTCTAAACTGGAAAAAGGCCAAATTTGAAGAAATGAGAAAAGAGATCTAAAAAGCGTGGATTGGGACAGGTTGTTCTCTGGCAAGAATGTGACTGGTAAGTGGGAGGCCTTCAAAGGAGAAATTTTGAGAGTGCAGAGTTTGTATGTTCCTGTCAGGATTAAAGGCAAAGTGATAAGAATAAGGAAAACACGAGGAAATCTGCAGATGCTGGAATTTCAAGCAACATACATAAAAGTTGCTGGTGAACGCAGCAGGCCAGGCAGCACCTATAGGAAGAGGTACAGTCCAGCAGACCAGGCAGCACCTATAAGACTGTACCTCTTTCTATAGGTGCTGCCTGGCCTGCTGCGTTCACCAGCAACTTTTAAGAATAAGGAACCTTGGTTCTCAAGGGATATTAGAACTCTGATAAAGAAGAAGAGAGAGATGTATGACATGTATAGGAAACAGGGAGCAAATAAGGTGCTTGCTGAGTATAAAAAGTGCAAAAAAAAAACTTAAGAAAGAAATCAGGAGGGCTAAAAGAAAACATGAGGTTGCTTTGGCAGTCAAGGTGAAGGATAATCCAAAGAGCTTCTACAGGTATATTAAGAGCAAAAGGATTGTAAAGGATAAAATTGGTCCTCTTGAAGATCAGAGTCGTCGGCTATGTATGGAACCAAAAGAAATGGGGGAGATGTGTACTCAGCCCCCTGCTGTACTCACTGTACACCCATGATTGTGTAGCCAAGTTTCCATCGAACTCAATATATAAGTTTGCTGATGACACCAGAATTGTAGGCCGCATCTCGGGTAATGATGAGTTTGAGTACAGAGAGGAAATTAAGAACCTGGTGGCATGGTGTGAAGACAATGTCAGCAAGACGAAGGAATTGGTTGTTGACTTCAGAAGGAGTAGCGGACCGCACAACCCCATTTACACCGGTGGTGTGCAAGTGGAACAGGTCAAAAGCTTTAAATTCCTTGGGGTCAATATCACAAATGACCTGACTTGGTCCAACCAAGCGGAGTCCACTGTCAAGAAGGCCCACAAGCGCCTTTACTTCCTGAGGAAGCTAAGGAAATTTGGCTTGTCCCCTAAAACCCTCACTAATTTTTATTGATGCACCGTGGAAAGCATTCTTGTGGGGTGCATCACAACCTGGTATGGAGGTTGTCCTGTCCAAGACCGGAAGAAGCTGCAGAAGATCGTGAACATGGCGCAGCACATCACACAAACCAAACCTCCATCCTTGGACTCGCTTTACACCGCACACTGTTGGAGCAGTGCTGCCAGGGTAATCAAGGACACGACCCACCCAGCCAACACACTTTTCGTCCCACTTCCGGCCGGGAGAAGGCTCAGGAGCTTGAAGACTCGTATGGCCAGATTTGGGAACAGCTTCTTTCCAACTGTGATAAGACTGCTGAACGGATCCTAACCCAGATCTGGGCCGTACCCTCCAAATATCCGGACCTGCCTCTCAGTTTTTTTGCACTACCTTACTTTCCCTTTTCTATTTTCTATTTATGATTTATAATTTAAATTTTTAGTATTTACTATCGATTTGTACTCCAGGGAGCACGAAGAGCAGAATCAATTATCGCTGTGATGATTGTACACTCTAGTATCAATTGTTTGGCGACGATAAAGTATAAAGTAAAAGATCTTAAATAGGTTTTTTGCGTCTGTATTTACTAAGGAAACTGGCATGGAGTCAATGGAAATAAGGCAGACAAGTAGTGAGGTCATGGAACCTATACAGATTGAAGAGGAGTAGGTGCTTGCTATCTTGAGGCAAATCAGAGTAGATAAATCCCCAGGACATGATAGGGTATTCCCTTGGACCTTGAAGGAGACGAGTGTTGAAATTTCAAGGGCCTTGGCAGATATATTTAAAATGTCGGTATCTACGGGTGAGGTACCGGAGGATTGGAGGATAGCTCATGTTGTTCCGTTATTTAAAAAAGGTTCTAAAAATAATCCAGGAAATTATAGGCCAGTAAGTTTGACGTCAGTAGTAGGTAAGTTATTGGAAGGAGTACTGAGGGATAGAATCTACAAGTATTTGGATAGACAGGGACTTACTAGGGAGAGTCAGCATGGCTTTGTGCGTGGCAGGTCATGTTTGACCATTAGAGTTTTTCGAGGAGGTTACCAGGAAAGTGGATGAAGGAAAGGCGGTGGATATCGTCTACATGGACTTCAGTAAGGCCTTTGACAAGGTCCCACGTGGGAGGTAGTTAGGAAGATTCAGTCGCTAGGTATACATGGAGAGGTAGTAAATTGGATTAGACATTGGCTCAATAGAAGAAGCCAGAGAGTGGTAGTGGAGGATTGCTTCTCTGAGTGGAGGCCAGTGACTAGTGGTGTGCCACAGGGATCAGTGCAGGGTCCATTGTTATTTGTCATCTATGTCAGTGATCTGGATGATCATGTGGGGTGTAGCGGACAGTGAGGAAGGTTTTCAGAGCCTGCAGAGGGACTTGGACCAGCTGGAAAAATGGGCTGAAAAATGGCATATGGAGTTTAATACAGACAAGTGTGATGTATTGCACTTTGGAAGGACAAACCAAGGTAGAACATACAGGGTTAATGGTAAGGCACTGAGGAGTGCAATAGAACAGAGGGATCTGGGAATACAGATACAAAATTCCCTAAAAGTGGCGTCACAGGTAGATAGGGTCATAAAGAGAGCTTTTGGTACATTGGTCTTTATTAATCAAAGTATTGAGTATAAGAGTTGGAATGTTATAGTGAGGTTGTATAAGGTATTGGTGAGGCCGAATTTGAAGTATTGTGTACAATTTTGGTCACCAAATTACAGGAAGGATATTAATAAAGTTGAGGGTTGAAAGAGTGCAGAGAAGGATGTTGCTGGGACTTGAGAAACTGAGTTACAGAGAAAGGTTGGATAGGTTAGGACTTTGTTCCCTGGAGCGTAGAAGAATGAGGGGAGATTTGATGGAGGTATATAAAATTATGATAGGTATAGATAGAGTGAATGCAAGCAGGCTTTTTCCACTGAGGCTAAGGGAGTAAAAAACCAGAGGACATGGGTTAAGGGTGAGGGGGGAAAACTTTAAAGGGAACATTAGTGGGGGCTTCTTCACACAGAGAGTGGTGGGAGTGTGGAATGAGCTGCCAGATGAAGTGGTAAATACAGGCTCACTTTTAACATTTAAGAAAAACTTGGGACAGGTACATGGATGAGAGGTGTATGGAGGGATATGGTCCAGGTGCAGGTTAGTGGGACTAGGCAGAAAAATGGTTCGGAACAGCCAAGAAGGGCCTAAAGGCCTGTTTCTGTGCTGTAATGTTCTATGGTTCTATTAGAAAGCTTCTGATGCAGGTTTAGATACTCGGACAGGATGCCAGTTCTTTCATCATAATCAAGTATTTTTAGAAAGGACAACTTGTGCTTCTCTGAGTAACTTTAGGGGAAGTTTCACTTAATGTAACCTACTGGTCACTCTCACATTGGAAAAGACAAGACAAATATAATTTAAGATCAAGATCAGGAGGTGAAGAGTTGAATACCTTTCATACCTACCTGGCAGATTGCAAATAAGAAAAGTGAGTTTTTTAAAGAGATGGGATGAAGGAAAATTTTTAAAATGAAATACTTAAGAATGTTGCATTGCTTATAAGATGATTCAACTGAAACTACACTATGTAGAAATGGAATATTTTTCTTTTAAGTTCGGAATATCTTTAATTGTTTTGCAAATGATGTGTCATTTCATTAGGACAAACACTGTTCAAGAGAGGCTTTGCTGAATGGACTGAAGAGGTTGGAGCAGAAAGCACAAATGAGTAACGCACAAGGTTCAATAAGGTAAATGCCCACCTCCTATTGAGCTAGTATTGATTTATTCAATGTATGAAGGAACTGTTAAAAGATAGATTTATATTTGCAGATCCTTATGTCATCGATCCTTTATTAGACCTTCTATTAGTGAATTCTGGCTGGAGAACTAACATTTTCACAGCAAGACTAAAATCAGCAAGAAAAAATGCTAGCACAAAAACATTGCATTAGATAATTGTTTTCTCTGCTGCAAATTCATGTAACTTTGATGCACCATACATGTGTGCTTATGTGCAAGAAGTATGGGTAGTTTTGATGGTTGAACTGGAGTCGATATACAGAGTAGGAGTTGCAACATCATGTAGAGAACTGAGACTAAAAGGTTCCTTTGACCAGAGAAAGATAAAGCTGGGTGTAATGGGAGAATTTAAAATCTCAAAAGGATTTTGATAGAGTAAACAAAGAAATAATTAAAAATTAGATGTCACAGATCTAAGGGAATTAGCAAAAGCAGCAGAGGTTGTACAAGAGAAAGAAATATGGCATGATTGTAGTAGTTTACCTAAGAGTATAGGAACAGGTTAAATAATGACTTTTTGAGGTAACTGGATAAATATTTGACGAGAAGTGTTTTGGACTGACGAGAGATCACTCAGGATCAGATAGCACATTTACTAGGCCACTTTCTGAGCTGTGTTATGTTCAGATTGTCTTGTATTATTCTTGAATTTGTTTTGTTAATAGATTTTATACCATTTGCTGTTACGTATTTTAAATTTTAGCCATGAGTTTTTATTTCCAATATGCACTTATATCTCACCTGCCTACAGGAAAGTTACCAATAAAATTGAGAAAGTACAGAGAAAATTTATGAGGATGTTGGCAGGGCTTGAGGGCGTGAGTTATAGAACAAGGTTGAGTAGGTTCGGACTTTATTCCCCAGAGCGTAGGAGAATGAGGGAAGGTTTGATAGAGGTATTCAAAACTATGAGGGATATAGAATAGGGTAAATGCAAACAGGCTTTTCTACTGAAAATGAATGTGACTAAAACTAGAATTCATAAGATAATGGTGGAAGGTGAAATATTTAAGGAGTACCTGAGGGGGAAACTTCTTCATTCAGAGGGTGGTGCGAGTGTAGAATGAGCTGCCAGCGGAAGTGGTGGATGTGGGTCGATCACAGCATCTAAGAGAAATTTGGATAAGTGCATAGATGAGAGGGATATGGAGTGTTTTGATGCAATTTTTCATACACATATTAAAGTTATACAAATTACATCATCAAATGTTTATTTATTCATTTATTGAGACACAGCGTTGGAATAGTGAAGAGCACACACCAGGATGCCAGCATGTAGGATATTCAACTGCCCTTTATTGATCATTCTGCTTGAACAGTATGTGAACTCCTCCCATGTGGGAGTGGCTAATGGAATGACATAGTAACAACACTATTAATACCACCACATGAGCCATGTTGTCCAGCAATCCCCTGATTTAATTTCAGCCTAATCATAGGAGAATTTACAATGACCAATTAATCTAACAACCGGTAGGTTTTTGGTCTATGGGAGGAAACCAGAACACCTGGAGGAAACCCACGCAGTCATGGAGAGAACATACAAACTTATTACAGGCAGTGGAAGGAATTGCGTGTATTGTAAAGCGTTGTGCTAACCACTATGCTACTGTACTGCCCTATAGCTTATTGTGGGCAATAAGCTCTCCTGGTATTACTAATGAAATTTTGGCACGGATAGGAGATTGGTTTATTCAGACTAGGCGTAAATAGGTCTTTTACTGATTGGCAAGATGTAATGAGTGGTGCGCCAGAATCGGTGCTGAAATCTTGGCTTTTTAGTTTACATAAATGATTTGGATAAAAAGACATAAGAAATGATTATTGAATTTGCTGATGACGCAATAATGTACGTATATCAATGTAAGGTGTGGGATGTACATAGAGGCTATAAAAAGGATACAGATGTTGGGTAGGTGGGCAAAAATTTGATAGATGTAGTATGGGCAGCTCTGAAATTGTGTACTTTAATAGGAAAAATTAAGAAAAAAAGCTCATTACCTGAATGGTGAGAGATTGCAAAGAGATTTGGGAGTCTTGTACATGATTTGCAAAAGGCTAGTAAGCAAGTAATTTGGAATGTCAATGACATTGTCCTAAACTCCAAGAGCAATGGAATAAAAGGTTGGGATGGTTATGCTTCCATTATGTAGGACATTGGTAATAGGTTCAGTGGGTGCATTTAATGTCAGAGAAATGTATACAATATACATCCTAAAATTCTTCTTCTTCCACAAAAACAGAGAAGTGCCCCAAAGAACGAATGACAGTTAAAATGTTTGAACCCCAAAGCCCCCCCAGCTCCCCCTCCCACACACAAGCAGCAGCAAAGCAATGACCCCCCCACCAGCAAAAAAGCATCAGCACCCTCCACCGAGCACTCAAACATGCAGCAAAGCATGAATAAAGATACAGACGTACAGTACCCCAAAAACTACTCATTCACCTGAGTAATACCACATTCTGAATAACGTATACTGTGTTGACCTCCTTATTTCGGGAAGGATGTTAATGTATAGGAAGAAATTTGGAGAATGTTCACTACACTAGTGAAAATCAAAATTTAAAAAAAAATCTACCAGTAGATGCTGGGAACCTGAAATAAAACAAAAAATGCTGGAAATGGACAACAGGTCAGGTAGCATCTGTGGAGAGAGAAGCAGTTGCTCTTTTAGGTCTGAGAAGCTTCTAGATTCATTTAATAGACTAATATAAGGAATAGTTATGTTGTCTTCTGAGGAGATGGACAGGCTAGGCTTGTATTGTATTCACAGGAGTTTAAAGAGTGGTTGAAAAATATAGAGTCTAATGTGTTTTAACAATGTGAGTGTAGAGAGGATGTTTACTTGTGAGGTCACATTTTAAAATGAGTTGCCCATTAAAGAAAGAGATCCTTTTTTTTCCACTGGTTATGAGACTTTGCAGCTCTGTTCAAAAGGCAGTTAAAACAGTCTGTGAATACTTAAAGGTAAAGTTGGATCAATACTTAATAAGTGAGCAAGGGGTTTCAAGTTCAAAGTAATATTATTACCGAAGTATACAGCCCTGAAGTTTGTCTTCCCCACAAATAATCACAAAATGAAGAACAACCATGGAACCAACCCGTTCAAAGAAAATCATCAAACTCCCCTTCCCCCATGTACAAAAAATCATGCAAACAGCAAAAAAAATTAGCGAAACACATTATAAAACACAAAATCAAAAGGCATATTTCAGTTAAGTTCAGTTCTGTATTCGTTATCTGTTGGCTGCCCCGATTCAAAAAGTAGTAACAAAAAAAGAGCGACCAGAATTAGAATATATCATAAACCTGAATTAGGGTCCAAATCTATAATCTGCATCAATTAAACCTTCCCTCGGGAGCAGCGAGCAAGAGACCGCCACATGCAGAAACCTTTTCTGACAGCAGCGAGCAAGAGACTGGTAAGCAGCGCTTGCCCTTTTCACCCACCTTGGTGATGTCAATCTACCTCGGTGCTTTAATCAGTGAGGTCGGTGAGAGATGGAGTCAATCATGGCCCACACCCCTTCTGGCTTCCTGGCCTCTGTGCCGCACGGTTTGGTTGCAGACTTGGGAACGCTCTCGGAGATAACCACATGCCAGATTGCCCGATCAGCCTGAAATCACATCATTACAGGTTATACTTACTAAATGAGAATGTAGAGTTGAAGTTCTTATCAGATCAACCATGACCATATTGAATGGCAGAGTGTGCTTGAGGTCCTGGGGAACTAATTCATATATCCACGAACCTTGTTAAGCCTGCAAGCAAATTTATACATTTTTGAACATTTGTAATTTCATACTAGAGATCAAAATTTTGGACAACTTATAAGTAATGTCATTTATGCAGACTAGATTTGGTGCTTGTGGCCCTTGTAATGGATCATAAGTGCAACAAAGATCCCATGTTGAATTGTGTAACACGAGTTTATTTTCAGGACCTGTTTATTGCTTAGAATAAAGTTATTAGTCTTTGGTGGCACCTCATTTCTTAGCTTACTTCTTTATTGGGTTGTTAAATGTCTGAGTCCGTATGAACCAGTTACAATTCTTTGGACGAAATGCTGATTGCTATTAATATATATAACTCATAGTTGTCTTTGAATTAATAATGCAATTCAAAATATATTTAAGTTCCATACATTAATCTATCTCATTATTTTGTTATTCAGGCAATCTCCATCGGAGATTACATCTTCAACACCCAAGACTCACAAAGCCTTGGCTAACCATCCCAGTGCTGCCCTAATGGCTCTAAGGAAAGGCTCCCGCAACCTTATTTTTAGAAATTACTTGGTAAGTGATCTGCTCAATAATAATCTGCTCAGCTATACCAAAACCATGGCGAAAATTGTATCACCAGACGGAGAAACAGCAGTGTTCGAGCTCCGAGCCGGTGTGCTGCAAGGAGACACTCTGGCACCCTACATCTTTATAATTGTCCTTGATTATGCTCTGGGTCAAGCTACCAAAGATCATGACAAGCTTGACTTTACCATAAAACCAGGATGAACCAAAAGAGTCAGACCAGTTACGCTCACGGTTCTCAATTTTGCAGATGACATAGTCCTGCTCTCTGACCAGATGGAGGAAGCGCAGCAGCTACTGACAAAAGTGGAAATTGAGTGCAATAAAGTTGGACTTCACCTAAACGCTAAAAAGACAGAGTACATGGCGTTTAACTGCGACGAAGGTACTCTCAAGACCGTAGAGAATGATACCATTAAGAAAGTATTTGACTTCAAGTACCTCGGATCAAGAACAATGAGTTCGGAGAAGGACATAAAGATGTGGAAGGCGCTGGCGTGGAGGGCTATGAATGACATGAAGGAAATCTGGAAGTCAAACCTGACCAGAGGGCTTAAAAAGAGGATCTTCATAGCAGTCATAGAGTCCATTCTCACGTATGGATGCGAGACGTGGACACTCACCGACACTATGCTAAAGTCTCTAGGTGGTTGCTATACACGAATGCTCCGGATGGCTCTTGACGTGGGTTGGCAAAAGCACATGATGAATGTCGAGCTCTATGACGACGTACCGATGCTCACCACTAAAATTGAGGCGAGAAGGCTGTAACTAGCGGGGCACTGTCTACGCCACCCCGAGCAACCTGCCAGGCTAGTCATCATATGGGAGCCCAAGCACGGGAGGATGTACCCTGGGCACCCTCCCAAGACTATGGTCAACACGCTCCTAGAAGACAGCGGCGCGGCTAATGTAGATGAACTGAATACACTGATGAGGGAGAGGGAGAAGTGGAGAGTCTGTCATCGTGCCCGACGCCGGCCCCCTTGGCCTGAGTCAAAGTAGTAGTAGATCTGCTCAAACATTTTCTGGAAGGGAAAACATTTTATCTTAAATTAAGTACTTCTAAATATCTGATTAACATAATTTGAATAATCAAAGGCAGACAGTAATGCATTCAGATTTTCCTCAAGGGTTTGAGCCCGTAAAATACTGGCTAATACTTCAGTGTCCTGCTGTTTACCGCCTTTCAAGTGAGATACTAAAAGGATGTCAGAAAGAAAATATGAAAGATTCCACCAAGGAAATCAGCAAGTTGTGCTAATGTCTGAATTAACATTCCTTTCTGAACTAACACAGAGGGGAAGGAGCACAAACTGCCAGGTGATAGGTGAAACCAGGTGAAGGAGAAGATTGGTAGGTGGATAAGGAGGAATGAAGTCAGAAGCTGGGAGATGATAGATGGAAAAGGTAAAGGGTTAAAAGAAGAAGGAATCTCACAGCAGAGGACAGTGGACTGTGGTGCTCGATGAAGTGGCTGTCCTATCGATGCTGGGTTTCACCGAAGTAGAGGAAACCACACTGTGAGCACCATATACAGTTGATAACCCCAACAGACTTGCAGGTGAAGTGTTGCCTCACCTAGAGGAACTGTATGGCACCCTGAATGGTGGTGAGGGAGGAAGCGAAGGGGCAGGTGCAGTACTTGTCCCGCTTGCATGGATGTGCCAGGAGGGGTACCAGTGGGGAGGGAGGAGTGGATAAGGGAATCACGTAACGAGCAATCCCTATGGAAACCAGAAACTGAGGGGGAGGGAAAGATGTTTTTAGTGATAGGATCCTGTTGCAGATGGCAGAAGTTATGGAGAATGATGTGCTGGATGTGGAAGCTCGTGAGATGTAAGTTAGAAAAAGGAGAACCTCTATCCCTGATATGATGGTGGAAAGATGTGGTGAGGATGAATGTCATGGAAATGGCGGAAATGTGGGTGAAGGCAGCATTGATCGTAGAGGAGAAGAAACCCTGTCTCAGATGTCCTGATTCTGGTTATGGTGGACTTTTTAACATGTGGGATTTTCCAGTGGTACCTTTGCTCCATACACACAAGGGGAGATTTCTCATTGGCCACCCATTTTAATTCTACATCACATTCCCATTCTGACATGGGCTCCTTTACTGCCAGGTTGGGACCACTCTTAAGATAAAGGACCAATATCTCGTATTCCATCTGGGTAGCCTCCAACTGGACACCGTGAACATCAATTTCTTTAACCCAATAATTTCTCCCCTCCCCTTCTCTTTTTTTTCCCATTCCCCATTCTGACCCCCTTTTTTTACCTCTTTTCCTCTCTGTTTTTCATTCTTCCATGGCCTTCTGTCCTCTTCTATAATATTGCCCCTTCTCCAGCCCTGTATCTTTTTTGCCTATCAACTTCCCAGCTCTTTATTTCACCCCTCTCCCTCCTGGTTTCACTTATCACTTTGTGTTTCTTCCTTCGCTCCCCCAGCTTTTAAATCTACTCATTTTTTTTCTCCAGTCCTGCTGAAGGGTTTCGGCCCAAAACGTCGACTATACTCTTTTCCATAGAAGCTACCTGGCCTGCTGAGTTCCTCCAGCATTTTGTGTGTGCTGCAGTCATGTATCTTGTTATTTTTACTTAGTAATTGGTAATTGAATATGGAAGTTGGTGAGGACAAGGTTTGAATTCAACTGACTGAATAGAGGTCAATGCCTGCCCTAGACCCATTCCTTGTAAAGTCATTAATAATTCATGAGAGGAGGAGAAAACTAAGGAAATAACAGTGAAACACGGATGGACAAATAACCACACTCTTTGTATCATAACCTGTTCTTGTATTGGAGAGCGGATCTAGAGTTTTGCCTTTTCAGTGACTGCTAATTTTCATGTGTGTTTTTGGAATTTAGGCAAGAATATGAGTGTGAACCTGATATCTAATCCTGCTAGGGAAAGGTCTATTTCCCTCCATATTAAGTTATTCCATTAGGTGATTAGCTTCCTGAGTTTTCATGATTGTTCTGTTCATTGGCAGGATGAGAAGGAAGGACCGATTGTGAAGCATATTCGTTTGACCTCTGCCTTAATCTTGAAGAATATTGCAAGATACTCTGAGCTTGGGCGAATGTAAGATACAGTTTTCCTCTTTATAAAAGAACAGTAATCTTTCTGTAAGAATGACTGTTTACATAAAATTGTGAAATTCAATTCCTTCCAGCTAGCACTGAAGTAAGAACAGTAGCTCTTTTGAGCATTCAAATACGTAATCCATTTGTTCTGACTTTTCACTAAGTCAGCCATTTCATGTTTATTTTTTTAAGTAAAGCACATTTCAAGATTTACGGGAATAACATTTATGTGCAGTAAGTAGAGATATCAGTTTTATGTTCTGCTGATGAGCAATAGATGTAAAACTTATTTGCTTCCCACCTCAGGTTGCTGAAGCGTCATGAGAACCACCTCTCTGTACTGGCCATCAGTGGTATGGAGGCTTCCACTGCACTTGCTAAATGCCTTTATGAACTAAACTCGCAAGAACAATCAGAACCAGCAGAAAGCAAACGCTGACAAGAAATGGACATCGTAAAAATCTAGCAACAGTAAACAAGGGCCAAAGGAGGAAATGTAATTATTGTGCAGATGAAGAACTGGAACCTTGCTGTCTACACTTTGTACCCGGTTACTATAACGTGAAGCTAAAAGGACTGATCTTTATAAATTATTAGTTTTGCGGGAAAGTTCCTGTTTTGCCAGAAAACAGAATTTCCTGTATCACCTTAAACTGTCATCTCGCTGCAGGCATTTCTGTCAGAACAGAAGGTTTTATGACACCTGAAGATGTGATCAATCTAAAATAGGAACAATAACCTGATTACATGTATGCACGCACATAAAAAAAAATCAGGACAGAAAAACTGCTAGGTACTGTTTCCAGGCACTTGTAAAACTGTGCAGTCAGTCTAGGTACCTGCAACCTGCCCCTAGGAACCTACAAATATTCTTCATCTGAGAGATTCGAGATTTGAAAACAAAATACCCAAGAATGTTTGTCCATATATTTATATAAAAAATGAGTTATATTTCATTTCTTTGTACTTTTTTCAAAATGTTACAGATTTGTTGCTCTTAAGAGCATCACTCTCTAGTGTTCCTACTTAGTAGGTTTCACTTGCCCTGAAATCCTGCAAGACAGCTATTGGCTGATGGGCACAAGTTGTGCCAAGAGCTATGGCCCCTTAGATTCTTGCCGGAATAGAATAATAGAATTTCATACATTGAGATGTCTGGATACAGCTTTGCATTTAATGTTTACGGTTTTAAAAACTGCACAACACTTGAGGTTTTCCCACTTTGTTCCCTATTTGAAGTGGAGCATTTCCAATTATTTATTGTCTATAACTACCACAGATTTGATGTTTCCATTTCAATCTTGTAAATATTTGTGAATATCAAAGAATGCCTACATACCGTTGCAGGAGAACGAAGGGTGGAGGAGTGCAACTTTGCAAGGAGTGAAATCTGGGTGAGCGCTAGAATTGAACGTGGTACAGCCACAGGTCAAAGATGTGAGGTGTCATTCATCTATACCAAGTGGCATTTTATCAGTTGCAGTGTGAATTTTGTGCCACTAGATGTCACCAGCATTCTTTTTTAAACCAAAATGCAACTGAAACAGTAACAAAGCTTACCTTATGGAAGTAAAGCACGAGTGCAACAAATTTCCCACTGCAGTCGATGCTAGTTATTTGGGACACCAGGGTGATATTTAATCTTCCTCTTTATCAAAAAAATTTTGTTTCTAAAGGGACAATCAGTACAGATCGAACTGCACAGAATGTGCTTGAGGAAAATATTCCTAAAGAAAATTTGCTCCCCAACCCTTGTCCTCTATTAATGGCATGAATTTGATTTTGTTTTGATGGCACCTTTTTATTTGGTCAGTTCGTATTCATTACACCTCTGGCTACTATGAAGAGCAAGCGCCTACCTAGAATCAAAGGATCTAAATTTTTGTATGTTACCTGCCATATGTATGTAAAAGCATATACATAAGACACTGCAAACAGTGTGGAACTTTGTACATAACTTCACAAAGGTACTGATGCTGTATAATAAGATTGGCACAGTTTTGTGCAGCTGTGGTTTTTGTATTATACACCATGTAAAGCTTTTGCTTGTTATGAAATAATATATCACATCATTTTTCTATAAAAGGTAAAAATTCCAAAAGAATTTTAAAAACTATCTGTTATAGCATTTTTCCTGAGATAGGGCCCATTTTAGAAAATCTTTAGTCGCAGCACAACCTTCAAAACTTGTATAGGATTTTTTTTTAATTTGTAAATGTATTTAAATACATGATGTTTTATACAGCTTTATTTTCACCTGTTATATTTGTAATTTGTGTAGGTGTGATAGTTCCCTTGTTATTCCTTTGTTCTGTTTTTTACCCGTGACATATTAAAGTGTTTTTTAGTGTACAGTATAGTGCCTCTGCTTTTGGTACAATGTGATTATCCTGCCTATGGCCGGTTTGTGTTCCCTTGGTTTCTTTGTGTGCCTCACCACTGATGACCCTGAAATGTTTGGGTGAAGAAGGATAATTAAATACAGAATTAAATGTAACTACACACTACTCCTAGAATTTCGTTTTGCTCAACAGATTAAATCTGTGAGGATCACACTTTTGCAGACCTGCAGTTGAGTTTGACAATGTTAATCAAAATTCTCTGATCTCATCCATTTAGTGAATCAGGGTTCTGCAAATAGCTTTGGTGGCCTGAGCAAGTGAAAGGACTGTTAGTTATGCTCCCACTCTGATACTATTAGTAGCATCTTGGCAAAGTGTACATGAAAGATGTTGAGGACCACATCATGCTCAGCTACCTTCCTGAGTACGAGCTTGCAAAAGTTCTGTCTAGCCTAGGCTTCAGAAAGAAACTTTACAGAACTAAATCCTGACAATGACTTGAATGCCATTTAGAATGTGGAGTGATAGAGGAAAGGATGAAGAAAAGGGAGAGAGCATTTCTCCAGTACAAGGCAATCTCGCAATTACTAATTTCCCAGAATGAGCATCACTGTGCAGCACACACTGCAGAAACCAAAATATTCTGAATAAATCCATCCTTGCTTTAAAGCTTTGGAGTTATTGGAAGGCACAGACAGTCCTGAGGTTTGG
Source organism: Mobula birostris (assembly GCF_030028105.1). NCBI lineage: Eukaryota > Metazoa > Chordata > Chondrichthyes > Myliobatiformes > Myliobatidae > Mobula > Mobula birostris. Next base: position 119,555,923 of record NC_092372.1, read on the forward strand.
TTGACTTTCACAAATTGCTTGAGATTTACTCATTCAGTTTATGAGCAACATCTGAAGCCATTGATTAGATTGCCATGTTGTAAAATGTCCCAGATTCCAGTATTCTTTGTGTAATTGCAAGAAGTATATAAAAATAATTTAGTATCTCCTAGTACATTCAACAGAACATTCACCAAACTGCAATGCAAAAAAAAACGTTTTTTTAAAGAATGTATTTTAAGATGTATGTGCAGTACTGTTTTTTGTGCACTGTATGATCTAAGTTCTGTTTTACAGTAAAAATATAAAATATGGTACATTTTTGGTCTTCTTTCACAACTTGCTACTTGTATCTAATTTCAAAGTTTCATGCAGGTAAGAAAATTTCAAACAGAATTTATATAAACCATATATAATTACCTGGAGTCACAAGAGACTGCAGATGCTGAAACCTGAAGCCAAAAAGCAAGCTACTGGAGGAGTGTGCTAGTCAGGCAGCATCTTGTATGGGTTAATGATTTGGCACAGAATGTGGACTATTCCTTTTTGCCATGTATCAAAGATCAAATTTAATATCAAACTACATATATTGTCACCATATACAACTCTGAGATTCATTTTCTTACGGCATACTCAATAAATCCATAATAGATAATAACCATATTGGTTCAAGAGCCTGATGGTTGAGGGGTAATATCTGAACCTGGTTGTGTGAGTCATGAGGCTCCTGTACCTTATTTCTGATGGCAGCAGAAAGAAGATAGCATAGTCTGGGTGGTGGGGCTGCCTGATGATGGATACTGCTTTCTTGCAACAATGCTTTGTAAAGATATGCTCAGTGATGGGGAGGGCTATACTTGTAATGGACTGGGCTGTATTCACTACTTTGTGTAGGATTTTCCGTTCAAGGGCAGCAGTGCTTCCATACCAGGCTGTGATGTAACCAGTTAATATACTCTCCACTGCACATCTGTAGAAGTTTGTCAAAGTGTTAGATCTCATGCCAAATCTTTGCAAACTCATAAGGAAGTAGAAGCACTGCCAAGCTTGCTTTGTAATTGTACTTGTGCGCTGGGCCCAGAACACTGAGGAAGTTGAAGTTGCTGATCCTTTCCACTTCTAATCCTCCAGTGATAGCTGGATCGTGGATCTCTGGTTTCCTCTTCCTCAAGTCAATAATCAGCTCCTTGGTGTTACTGACATTGAATAAGAGGTTGTTATGGCACCACTCAGCCAGGTTTTCAGTCTCCTTCCAATATGCTGATTTGTCACCATCTTTGATTTGGCCTACGACAGTGATGTCATCAGCAAACTTGAATATGGCATTGGAGCTGTCCACACAGTCATGAGTGGAGGAGGTGTTGCTGCCAATCTGAATTGATGGGCTGCAAATGAGGCAATTGAGGATCCAATTGCGTAAGAAGGTATTGAGGCTAAGGTCTTGAAGCTTATTGATTAGTTTTCAGGAGATGGTTTTGAAAGCTGAGCTGTAGTCAAAGGGCATCTTTACTGTCCAGATGTTCCAGGGTTGTGTGACAAGCCAATGGGATGGCATCTGCTCTGCACCTACTGCTTCAGTAAGCAAATGGGAGCAGATCCAAGTCACTTATCAGGCAGGAGTTGATGTGTTTCGTCATCAACCTCTCATAATACTTCATCACTGTGGATGTAAGTGCTACTGGATGATAGTCATTGAGACAGGTTACCACCTTCTTGGGCACTGGTATAATTGAAGCCTCTTTGAAGCAGGTGGGTGTCTCAGATTGCTGAAGCACGAGGTTAAAGGTCTCAGTGAAAACTCCAGCCAGTTAATCAGCATAGATTTTTTAGTACTTGGCCAGGTACCCTGTCTGGGCTGGATGCTTTTCATGGGTTCACCCTCCTGAAGGCTGCTTACACGTCAGCCTCAGCGACTGAAATCACATCAGGGGATGTGGGAGTTCGTGATGGTTCCTCCAGGTTTTGATGGTCAAAGCAAGCATTGAAGGCTTCTGCAAGCGAAGCCCTGTTGTCATTTGATTTATACTAATAAGAGATGATAGTATTCAAGCCTTGCTGCAACTGTTGAGCATCCTCTTTTGATTCAAGTTTTGTCCAGAATTACCACTTTGCCCATGAGATTGCTTTCCAGAGATCGTGACTGGATTGCTTGTAATTTTCATGGTCAGACAAGAATGCTTCTGATCTGGCCCTCAGCAGGTTGTGACTTTCATGGTTCATCCAGTGCTTCTGGTTGGGGAAGATTGAGTGATCTTGTGGGGACACACTTGTCTATAAAGTCTGTGACGCGCATGGTGTTTTCATTCGAATGCACAGATGAGTCCTCAAACACGGCCCAGTTTTGTTCAAATACCTGCTTATTCTGCGTGTGATTATTGTCTAAACACTGTTCCCGCTACTGAGGCTGAACTGGTTTGTAATTACTGGATTTATTCCTGCATCTCTTTTTGAACAGAGGTACAATATTTGCAATTAATGGATGCATCCACAAATGTTTGAAGATGATAACCAAAGTATCTGCTATTTCTTCCCTCCCTTAACAATCAAGGATGCATCTGAGCTGGCTCGGGTGACTCATCCATCTTAAACGTAGGTATATGGTATATTCTCTTCCAGCTTTCAGCCCATTCAGAACTTTAATTACTGCTTACTGTGCTGACAATTCCCCCGGGAAGACTGTTGTAAAGGACCTCAGCTTCCTGCCAACATGAGCAAATTTCCTTCCTGCCCTTTGACTGTCCACCTCTCCTCCTGCAACCCTTTCCATACAAGGGAGTCCAAGGAGAAACTTTGGATTCCCTTGTATGTTTGTTTACAGCCTCTTCTGATGCTTCGTCTTTGTTTCCTTTCACACTCTTCCTCTGAGCTTTCTCTAATCACCTGGCATATGCTCTTTTCTACTGTCTCTTAGTGTCCATCTCTTGGGTCATCCCAGGGGTCATGGCTTTAATTTCCTTCCCCTTCATAGGAATGTACATAGACTGCTGCTGACATGTGGCCCATTAGCTCACTTGGTCTTTCACTACTACCCCAGGCAACCCATTCCAAGCATCTACCATTCACTGTGTTTAAAATAAAACTCGTCCCTAACATTGTCTTTAACTTCGCGATCTAACCTAAAAAGTATTTCCTGGAGTATTTGACATTTCTACTCAAAGGAAAAGATTCTGACAGAATCTGTTTCCCAGTTTTAAAAACCTCTTTTAGGTATCCCGTCAGCTTCCAGTGTTCTAGGAAGAATAATCCAAGTTTGTACAACCTTTCCTTAGAACTCATGCCCTCTAATCCAGGCAGCATCCTGGTAATTATTTTTTGCACTCTTTCCACAATCTCCATTTCCTTCCTGTAATGAGATAACCAGAAGTGCACACAATACTCCAAGTTCAATCTGATTAAAGCTTAATAAACCTGCAGCGTGACTTCTTTACTCTGAGACTCAAGCAATGCAAGCATGCCGTACACACTTGTCCCCACCTGATGAACTTGTGCAGCCACCATCAGTGAACTATGGACTTGGACCTGAAGTTCCCTTTGTACTTAAGTATTATTAAGGAGTCTAACCATTAACTGCACACATTCTTTCATTTGACCTCTGAAGTTTTATTTTTTATCATTGAAATACAGCGCCCTTTAAGCCACACCACCCTGCAGCCGCCGAATTTACCCTAATTTGACCCTGTGTTGGTTGTTGAAGATGTCCGTGTTGGTTGGTAAAGTTGTCCCTGTGTTGGTTGGAGAGATGTCCCTGTGTTGGTTGGTGAAGATGTCCCTGTGTTGGTTGGTGAAGTTGTCCCTGTGTTGGTTGGTGAAGTTGTCCCTGTGTTGGTTGGTAAGGATATCCCAGTATTGATGTTGCTTGGCAAAGATGTTTTTATGTTGGCTGGTTGAAGTTGTCCCTGTGTTGGTTGGTGAAGATGTCCCTGTGTTGGTGAAAATGCCCCTGTGTTGGTTGGTGAAGATGTCCCTGTGTTTGTGAAGATGTCCCTGTGTTGGTTGGTGAAGTTGTTGTGTGTTGGTTGGTGAAGATGTTCCTGTGTTGGTTGAATGAAGATGTCCCTGTATGGGTGAAGTTGTCCGTGTTGGTTGGTGAAGATGTCCCTGTTTTGGTTGTTGAAGATGTCCCAGTGTTGGTTGGTGAAGTTGTCCCTGTGTTGGTTGGAGAAGATGTCCCTGTGTTGGTTGTTGAAGATGTCATTGTGTTGCTTGTTGAAGATGTCCCTGTGTTGGTGTAGTTGACCTTGTGTTGGTTGGTGAAGATGTCCCTGTGTTGGTTGGTGAAGATTTCCCTGTGTTGGTTGGTGAAGTTGTCCCTGTGTTGGTTGGAGAAGATGACCCTGTGTTGGTTGGTAAGGATATCCCAGTATAGATGTTGCTTGGCAAAGATGTTTTTATGTTGGCTGGTTGAAGTCGTCCCTGTGTTGTTTGGTGCAGATGTCCATGTGTTGGTGAAAATGTCCCTGTGTTGGTTGAAGATGCCCCTGTGTTGGTTGGTGAAGTTGTCCCTGTGTTGGTTGGTGAAGATGTCACTGTGTTGGTTGTTGAAGATGTCCTTATGTTGATTGTTGAAGATGTCCTTGTGTTGATTGTTGAAGATGTCCCTGTTTTGGTTGGTGAAGTTGTCCCTGCATTGGTTGGTGATAATGTCCCAGTGTTGGTTGGTGAAAATGTCCTCGTGTTGATTGGTGAAGATGTCCCTGTTTTGGTTGTTGGAGATGTCCCTGTTTTGGTTGTTGGAGATGTCCTTGTGTTGGTTGGTGGAGATGTCCCTGTTTTGGTTGGTGGAGATGTCCCTGTGTTGGTTGGTGGAGATGTCCCTGTGTTGGTTGGTGAAGATGTCCCTTTGTTGGTTGTTGAAGATGTCCGTGTTGGTTGGTGAAGTTGTCCCTGTGTTGGTTGGTGAAGTTGTCCCTGTGTGGGTTGGTGAAGTTGTCCCTGTGTTCGTTGGTGAAGTTGTCCCTTTGTTGGTGAAAATGCCCCTGTGTTGGTTGGTGAAGATGTCCCTGTGTTGGTTGGTGAAGTTGTCCCTGTGTCCGTTGGTGAAGTTGTCCCTTTGTTGGTGAAAATGCCCCTGTGTTGGTTGGTGAAGATGTCCCTGTGTTGGTTGGTGAAGTTGACCCTATGCTGGTTGTTGAAGATATCCCTGTGTTGGTTGGTGAAGTTGTCCCTGTGTTGGTTGGTGAAGTTGTCCCTGTGTTGGTTGGTGAAGATGTCCCTGGGTTGGGTGGTGAAAACATTCATGAACTGACCGCGGCCTCCCAGTCTCAGACTGCACGCCGAGGTCTCTGCTCGGCTCCTGCAGATGTCGCTCCTGTGAGTGTATCGCTGCCCTTCCCCAGCTCCGAGCCAGCTGGAACCGCACTACGTGCGCTCTCTCACGCAGACAATGGCTCCATGCACACCCCGCCGGCAGAGAGCAGCGGCGAAACTTCGCCAGTGCTCCCCGACTGAGGGATTCTCCGGATGAAGACGTGTAGGGAGAGGACAGAGTCCCAGCAGCGGAGGGTACGGCTACACGCTTCCAAGGAAGCGCAGGACTGTGAGTGATGGGAGCGGGCTGTCTCCCTGGAGTGAGGAACTGCCTGGCAGCCTCTTGCTTTTTGTGTTGCCTTCGGGTCTCCCCACTTTGTCAGCGTTTGCAGAGCGCCAGGTGAGTAAGAAACTACTTGAGCCGTTTTGAAGTATTTCAGAATCTTGGCTAACCCGGGCCCCACCGCGCTCCCATCCGTCCGCCGACCCCACCTTCCACGGCCATGGCTCGCTGTCTTCCTGTCCACTGTGTGAGTACTACAGGCGAGATGCACCTAACTCTAAATGTAGCCCGAGAGAAGAAACTGTTGGGGAAAACATGTGCCCCTCGACGCCTTGTCCTGTCAGAGTTTCACACCGTTTAACTGAAGTCTTGGACGAGGCGACTCCTTTCAACTTCCGACTCCATCAAGTAGAAATGCTGAAAGCCGCCCTCTGAACCTGAGCCCCTTGCTGGCTAACTCTCCGCCCAGCTTCAGCCCTGCTGAGTGTGTACCCTCTGAATCCGACAGTCAGGGGCTGACTGAGGAGCATGTCAAAATGCACCGACGTCCCCTCTCTCCGCTTTCAGAGGCTGCCGGTTGGAATGAGAGTTCAGTTCGGTTTCCCCACCGAGACCTCGGTCCCTGAGAACTAAACTTGAGCAGCGCGCTGTTCGCCGAACATGACGCCACCTGCCACACTTCACCCACCAAAGCTTCTGGCGGCTTGGGTTTGATTTACGTTTAAACGGCGTTGGTGTTCAGGCGTAAAGCCCCTGTCAGAGAGAGCAGGGGACATCTGCACAGAGTATGCTCACCTGGGAAGGAACCCAGCGCAACAGGTGGTGTCGGCTGAAGTCTGCTGGAAGTAGAGGCGAGTGATGTCAGGTTTAACCAAACTCTGGCACTGCACTGCCTGGAGGAAGGTTTCGAACTGTCGGCAGCACTCCAGTAAACAGAGGGATAAATCTCACCTCCTCCCTGCAGGGCTATGTGTGTGTGTGTACCTGTACCTCGCCTAGTCTTTATTTGTGCCCATTTGTCCTGGGGTAGAGTCGCACATGCGGGCACATGTCTGTCTCCCTGGAGACCCTCTCAGAACTTTCATATGATTTGCACAAATATTCTCCTGATTTTTGCCATCTATTGTGAGTGAATTAAATGTAATGCAGGAAGATAGATTTTGCAGGCACATTTCATTTAACATAAGACACTTATTGAGATAGGGTGTGGAGTAGGCCCTTCTGGCCTGTCGAGTCTTGTCACCCAGCCACCCCCGATTTAATCAGAAGGGACAAGTTACAATGGACAATTGACCTACTGACTGGTACATCTTTGAACTGTGGGGGCAAATGGGAGAAAACCCACAGAGTCACGAGGAGAAGGTACAAACTCCATACGGACTGTGGCCGGAAATCCATCTCTCACCTTCAGACTAGTTCCCGTCAACAATCTTGCCAGAGACAGTAGAAAGCATCTGCTCAGAGGAACCTCACCTGGGGAAGATTTCTGACACTTTCCTGAGGTGGAAGTGAGTTATTGCATTGACAGAAACATACAGTATAAGTAAGTTTGTAAATGAACCTGATTAATAAAAAAATTAATAGAAACTCTAAAAATACGTTTAACATTATTTGAGAACTTAAAGGCCTGTGTGAGTGTCTTCATTAATGGCGGCCTTAGGATATTTCCAGGTGAATATTGCTTTAATATGAGTCTCCATGGCCTTCTTCTCTCAAGGTTATTTCTTCAGAGATCTCCCCACTTAAGTCCATCTTTCTTGAAGCCACCCCTCTCACTTCCATGCTGAACACTTCCCATTTGAGCCCCTCCCTCACCATCTGCTTCACCTTTATCTCCAAAAATCCCTTTCACTTCATCTTCCTCTTATGGGGCAAGTTGAGCGAGCTAGGGCCTTTGTTTCTGGTGTGATGGAGGAAGAGAGGCAACTTGATCAGGTTACTTAAGACTATGAGAGTCATGGGCAGAGCGAAGAGCAGGCACCTTTTCCCGGGGTGGCAATGGCCAGTAACAGAGGACATGCTCAGGGATAGTTTTTTGTTGCACAGGTGCCTGGATGCACTGCCGGGGGAGGTGGTACAGGCTGATATGTTAGGGACATGTAAGACACTCCTTGCTAGATAGGCAGATGGATGTAAGAAAAATGGAGGGTTATGGGCTGTGTAGGAGGGAAAGGTTAGATTGATTGTGGAGAAGTTTTATATCAGTTGGCACAACACCGTAGGTCAAAGGGCCCACACTCTGCTGTACTGGACTATGTTTATGTTATGTTCGAGGTTCTGGCCATGTGCGACAGCTTCCTGGTAGTCAAAAAGCTAAGAAATCCAACATAAAATATCACTAGAAGTACCTTTTCTGAGGTAAGCTGTGTTACATTATCACCACAAACAGGGGCGAGCAATGGCGAGGTGAGTCGGGGTGATCAGATGTAGTTCCAATGGCCGTACAGCCAGTCTGGGAGTGAGGTTTGGATCGCTCTGGGCACCGTGCTGATTTGTACAGTTTGAGAGCAGCTTCGGGCTGGGCATTGAGATCTGGGCCCAGGGTGAGCCGTTAGGTGGCATGGTCTGGGCCCAGGAGCTTTGCAGCAGCAGTGCCTGAGTCCTAGTTCAAGGGACAATCTTTTGTTTAGACAGTTGAAACGCCAGCCCAGATCTGAGGCAAAAGGCGATTTCACTGTCTTCACTCCTCTCTTCAGGGCGCGGAGCCTTTCGCTGTTTGTTGTTTGGTCAATTTAAACAGCAGTCTAGATGACTGAAAAGATGGTGTTGGTTGGGATGAGAGCTGATTTCGCACGTTCTCCACAATGGTCATCTCCATGGCGCTGAGGCTATGAAGTCTGCCCCGGCTGCTATGCTCTGTGCCCACTAATATGATGAACTGACAACTGCCCTGGCGTTCGGATCTGAGGACTCATTTTTGGTTTTGAATGCTGTTGTTCGCTTCAATTGTTTGCATGACTTGTATTTTTTTCTTTCTCTTGGTCTTCTATTTTTATTCTTCTTTAAATTGCTTTCTTACGGGTTTCTTGCTTTGTGGCTACCTGTGAGTGAACAATTCTCATGGTTGTATAATTTATACATTCTTTGATAGTAAATGTACTTGAATGTTCACAAACCCCTTGCCCACAACCTGCCCCTGGTTTATAGCTCCCTCCTCTCGCAACCTCTCTTTCCCACTACTTACTTTCATAACACCTCCCACACCACATCCCCCCCACCCCACCCTGGCTTGTGAACTCATTTCCCCCACAACTTCCCAGCCCCCAATCTCCTTTAAACCAGAAAGAGTGTGAGTGAAGATTTGAAAGAATCAGGTGATTTTCCGGTGAGTGGTTCCTATTTTCGGAGTGAGAGCGGTGAGAACTAAATAAGTAAATCTGTAAATAAATCAGAGTTGTGCAGCCTGGAATCAGGCTTGTGGCCCACTGTGTCCATGACAAGATGTTTGCCCATCTACACCAATCCCATTTCCTTACCTATTTACATGTCCTAAATGTCTTTTAAATATTGTAATTGAATCTGATTCCACCAACTCCTCTGGCAGCAAGTTCCAAATGTCAAACACTCTCTGTGTGAGAAATTGAATGCCATCTGGAAATCCAAATATACAACATCCACCTGTTCCCCTCTATCCACTGCACTCATTATATCCCCAAAGAGCTCCTGTAGACTTGTCGAATAGGACTTGCCGTTCGTGATTCCATGCTGTGTCTTCATGATAGGACCACTTCTAGCCAGATGTCTCACTATTTCTTCTTTAATGATAGCTTCAAGGATTTTCCATTCTGTAAGCTAACTGAGATATAGTTACCCACCTTTTGCCTACTGTACATAGTTTTTTAAATGGTGGTTGACATTGGCTGACTTCCAATCCAGCAGGACCTGCTCAGAGTCTGGAGAATTTTGGTAAATTTTCACATAGTCTACTATATCTTCTGCCATTTCTTTCAGTCCCTGGGATGCACCCATCAGGACCAGGGGACTTTGTCTACCTTTAATTTGCTCATTACTACCTCTTGACAATGACTGCATCAAGGTCCTCACCTGATATCACACCCATAACATTTTTCTTTAGCATATTAGACGTGTTCTCCACTATGAAGATTGACACAAAATAGTCACTCAAGGCCACATTACCCAATATTAGTTTCCTCTTCACATCTTCCTCATGACCTATATTCACTTAAACCACCCTTCTCTGCTTTAGATGGTTCCAAAAGCATTTATTATCTGTTTTTGGATTTTTGTGCCAGTTTACTTTCATAATCTATCTTCCCTTTACTTGTTGCTTACTTAGTAGTCTTTGGTACTTTTAAAAGTTTTCCCAATTTTCAAGCTTCCCACTACTCTTGGTGACTTGGCAGCACGTGTCCCACGCAACATCCACCATCTCCAAAGGGATCCAGCCACTAACCATATCTTTACCTCCACCACCCCCTCTCCACTTTCCATGGGGATCGCCCTCTCCATGATTCCCTTGTCCATTCGTTCCTTCCCAATAATCTCTATCCTGGCACTTATCCCTGTTTGCAGCCAAAGTGCTACACCTGCCCATTCACCTTCTCCCTCATCTCCATTCAGGGCCCCAAACATCCAGGTGAGGCAACGCTTTACCTGAAAATCTGCTGCGGTCATCTATTGTGTCTGGTGCTCTCGATAGGGCCTCCTGTACGTTGGTGGGACCCATTGTAATTTGGAGGCCTGCTTCATCAAGCACCTCCACTCCATCCGCACACAAGTGGAACTTCCTGGAGGCCAGACATTTTAATTCCAATTCCCAAATTCCCATTCCCGTCCCGATATGTCTCCAACCTGATGGCATGGATATCAATTTCTCCTTCTGGTAAAAAAAAAATTCCTCCCACTCCCCTCTTCTTCTATTGCCCACTCTGGCCTCTTACCTCTTTGCACATGCCTATCACTTCCCCTGGGGTCTTCTCTTCCTCCTGTTGCTCCTGTGGCTCACTCTCCTTTCCTATCAGATTCCTTCTTCTCCAGCCCTTTACCTTTCGTACCCACCTGGCTTCACCTATCACTGTCTAGCTATCCTCCTCCTCCTCCTCCCCCCCCCCCCACCTTTTTACTCTTCCCTCTTCCTTTCCGGTCCTGAAGAAGGATCTCAGCCCAAAACATCTACTGTTTATTTATTTCCATAGATGCTGTCTGACCTGCTGAGTTCCTCCAACATTTTGTATGTGTTGGTTTTAGTTTAATGCCTTCCTTTCTGTCTCTCCCATAGTCATGGGAGATTTTAACATGCAGGTCGATTGGGAAAATCAGGTTGGTAATGGATCTCAAGAGAGTGAGTTTGTTGAATGCCTATGAGGTAGCTTTTTAGAGCAGTTTGTTGTTGAGCCTACTAGGGGATCAGCTATACTGGATTGGGTGTTGTGTAATGAACCGGAGGTGATTAGGGAGCTTAAGGTAAAAGAACCCTTAGGAACCAGTGATCACAATGTGATTGAGTTCAACCTGAAATTTGATAAGGAGAAAGTAAAGACTGACATAGCAGTATTTTAGTGGAGTAAGGGAAATTACGTGGTATGAGAGAGGAGTTGGCCAAAGTAAACTGGAAGAAGCTGCTGGCAGGGATGTCAGCAGAGCAGCAATGGTGTGTGTTTCTGGGAAAGATGAGGAAGGTGCAGGACATGTTAATTCCAAAAATGAAGAAATACTCAAATGGCAAAATAGTACAACCGTAGCCGACAAGGGAAGTCAAAGCTAATGTAAATACAAAAGAGAGGGCATATAATAAAGCAAAAATTTGCAGTAAGATAGAGGACTGGGAAGTTGCACTGCTCCACTATATAACCTTTGTTCCCAGTCCATGCTCAGTATTTCCTGGTTTATTGCCCATGCCACTGTATTGTTGTTTTGGTGGTCCCACCAAAACTCCCACCAGAGATTTTTTTCCCTTTTACCATTCCCAGTCCCTGCCCAGATGGACTCAGCATTCTGCTCTTTCATCACCTCTCACTATCCTTAATTAAGAGCAGTAATCACCTTCCTGCCTATCCCCCTTGAATATTTAATTCCCAGTCATCTCCACCCTGCAACTACGCTTCTGTGTTGGCCACTAAATGGCCCTTTGTACTGATTTGTACCACAAATTCCCTCATCTTGTTTCGAATACTATGGGCATTCAGTTAAAGTGTGCTTCACTGACAAGCAGAACCTGTGGATTGGGAAAATTCTATAAACTACCAATGGAGTAGCGCTCACATCTACTGTGATGAAATGCTTTGAGAGGTTGGTCATGGTTAGAAAGAACTCCTGCCTCAGCAAGGACAGGGATCCACTGCAATTTGCCTATCACCACAATAGGTCACGGTAGATGGAATCTCAATGCCTCTTCACAGGGCCTTAGGTCACCTGGACAATACAAACACCTTTGTCAGGATGCTGTTCATTGACCAGGATTCCCACAGTCCTGATCGATAAGCTACAGAAACTGGGCCTCTGTACCTCCCTCTGCAATTACATCCTTAACAGAAGACCACAATCTGTGTGGATTGGTGATAATATTTCTTCCTCACTGACAATCAACACTGGCACACCTCAGGGGTGTGTGCTTAGCCCACTGCTCTACTCCCTCTATACCCATGACTGTGGTATATACATAGTTCATATACCATCTATAAATGTGCTGTTGATACAACCGTTGTTGGTAGAATCTTAGCTGGAGATGAGAGGGTGTACAGGAGTGAGATATGCCAACTAGTGGAGTGATGTCACAGCAACAACTTGCACTCAACGTCAGTGAGACCGAAGAGCTGATTGTGGGCTTCAGGAAGGGCAAAACGAAGGAACACACACTAATCCTCAAAGAGGGATCAGAAGTGGAGAGAGTGAGTAATTTCAAATTCCTGGGTGTCAAGATCAAATGACACAAAGGTTGGAGCTGTTGTGGATAGTGTGGAGGGCTTTCAGAGGTTACAGCAGGATGCAAAACTGGGCTGAGAAGTGGCAGATGGAGTTCAACCCAGATAAGTGTGAGGTGGTTCATTTTGGAAGGTCAAATATGATGGTAGAATATAGTATTAATGGTAAGACTCTTGGCAGTGTGGAGAATCAGAAAGATCTTGGGGTCCAAGAAAATAAGACACTCAAAGCTGCTGTGCAAGTTGACTCTGTGGTTAAGAAGGCATACGGTGCATTGACCTTCATCAATCGTGGATTGAGTTTAGGAGCTGAGAGGTAATGTTGCAGCTATATCGGACCCTGGTCAGACCCCACTTGGAGTACTGTGCTCAGTTCTGGTCGCCTCACTACAGGAAGGACGTGGAAACCATAGAAAGCGTGCAGAGGAGATTTACAAGGATGTTGTCTGGATTGGGGAGCATGCCTTACGAGAATAGGTTGAGTGAACTCAGCCTTTTCTCCTTGGAGTGACAGAGGATGAGAGGTGACCTGATAGAGGTGTATAAGATGATGAGAGGCATTGATCATGTGGATAGTCAGAGGCTTTTTCCTAGGGCAGAACTGACTAGCACGAGAGGGCACAGTTTTAAGGTGCTTGGAAGTAGGTACAGGGGAGATGTCAGGGGTAAGTTTTTTACGCAGAGAGTGGTGAGTGTGTGGACTGGGCTGCCGGCGATGGTGGTGGAGGTGGATACGATAAGGTCTTTTAAGAGACTCCTGGACAGGTACATGGAAAATAGAGGGCTATGGGTAACCCTAGGTAATTTCTAAGGTAAAGACATGTTCTGCACAGCTTTTTGGGCTGAAGGGCCTGTATTGTGCTGTAGGTTTTTTATGATTCTATGTCTGAGGATCTGACCTGGTCCCAACATATTGATGCAGCTGTAAAGAAAGCAAGACAGCGGCTATATTTCATTTGGAGTTTGAAGATATTTGGTTTGTCACTTAAAACACTCAAAAACATCTATAGATGTACTGTGGAGAGCATTCTGACAGGCTGCATCACTGTCTGGTATGTGGGAGGGCTACTGCACAGGACTGAAAGAAGCTACAGCAAGTTGTTAAATTAGTCAGCTCCATCTTAGAACATAGAAAATAGGTGCAGGAGTAGGCCATTCGGCCCTTCGAGCCTACACCGCCATTTATTATGATCATGGCTGATCATCCAACTCAGAACCCTGCCCCAGCCTTCCCTCCATACCCCCTGACCCCCGTAGCCACAAGGGCCATAGTATTAGTCCGTAGTATCCAAGACATCTTCAAGGAATGGGGCCTCAGAAAGGTGACGTCATTTATTATGGACCCCATCACCCAGGGCATGCACTCTTCTCAAAGTTCAAAGTAAAATTTATTATCAGAGTGCATACATGTCACCACAAACAACACTGAGATTCTTTTGTCTGCTGGCATGTTAACTGTAAACAAAGTGAAAATGCAGACATAAATAAATAGCAATAAATAATGAGCCTGAAATAACAATATAACAGTGCCCTTAAATGAGTGTAGTTTATCCCCTTTTGTTCAAGAGCCTGATGGTTGAGGGGTAGTAACTGTTCTTGAACCTGGTGGTGTGGGTCCTGAGGCTCCTGTACCTTCTACCTGACGGCAGCGGTGAGAACAGCGCATGGCCTGGTAGCAATGTTCCCTCTAATTTTTAGTAGTCAGTGTGCACAAAAATCTTATTTTGTGCACATTTTTTTCCTGTGACAAAAGTATGTGCGCACTGAATGCACACATGGCATAGTCTATGTAGGTTTACCAAATATTTGACATAAAACTGCACAGAATCACAACAAAATAACATATTTAAGTCACTCAGTTATTTTTTCTCTCTCCTGGCTTTGGCGTTTACCCATTCTTTGTAAACTCTATCTAGACTAATAGAACTTCCATCCAATTGATAAGCTTTTGATTCTCATTAACATATCCAAATGACATTCACCTAAACGTTTTCTCAGCTTGTTTCTGAGTTGATTCATTGGGCTAAAACCTCACTCACAGTCCACACTAGACAGAAGAAAGGTTCTTCCAATGTCCATCAACTGTGCAAGATCGCAAAACTGTTCATTTTGAAGTACAAATGCCACAGTTTGAGCAAAGTTTGAAATCAGTTTGGATTTAATTTTTTCTTGCATGGAAAATTTGAAATCATTAAACTGTCTTAACTATTACAGTATTTTCAGCTAGAAAATCATGATATTTTAGACATAAGGCATTAACTTGTTCATCGCCAAATGTGAAGTCACAATCTGCAATTGCGGAGAAATCAAAAGCTGACCATTCAGGAAACCTTTCTTCTAAATGAACACAAAGACTATTTATAAGAGTCAACAGTGAACTTGTATCTACTGTGGCGTTTTCTTCACGTTGTTGGCTTAGCAAACTTTAACTTCGTTACTCCACGAAACATTGTCTCCCAGATACTGCTTTCTGATCTTGTTAATTTTGCCTCGCGCAAAGTGAAGTGAATCAGTCGGTGTCAGGCCACTGTTTTGCAGAATCTTGCACGGGGCAGCCAGTTCATCAAAGACATCACTCAAAACCTGTGAAGCTACTTTGTATGTGAAGTTTATCGATTTCTTGTGAGAGTATTTAGCCACAGGGTCATTTGACTGATCTTTTTCATTAAAAATTTAGTAAGCTATCTACAGGATTTGAAACAGATCTTTGTAAACTTTATGATATGAACACTGTCCGCCAAAGATGTCTGCCGCTGTGATGCAGCTGTACAAACTGGAACAGGAAAAGTGAGGTGACGTAAATTAGTGACGTGCATTGTAGTATTCAAAAAACCAACGAACTAGTTAACAGAAACATTTAGCTAAAAGATTATTTTCAATAAGTATAATTATTAACTACTACGCTATTTTAGGTAACTAACCTTTTGTGCACACATTAATCTCCTTTGTGCGCTGGTTGAAAAACGTGTGTGCGTGCGCACAGCTTAGAGGGAACATGGCCTGGGTGGTGAGGATCTTTGACGAGGGATGCTGCTTTTCTATGGCAGTGTTTCATGTCGATGTGCTCAATGGTTGGGAGGGTTTTACCTGTGATGTACTGGGCTGAATCCAGTACCTTTAGGATTTTCCACTCAAAGGCATTGGTGTTCCCATACCAGACTGTAATACAGCCAACCTTTCCACCACATATCTACATAAGTTTGCCAAGGTTTCTGATGACATGCCGAAAACCCGCAGACTCCTGAGGAAGTAGAGGCACTGTGATGCTTTCTTCTGAATTATGCTTATATGATGGGTCCAGGACAGATCCTCTGAGAGAATGACATCCATAAATTTAAAGTTACTGACCCTCTTCAACTCTTACTCTCGGATGATTACTGGCTCATGGACCTCTGGTTTCCCTCTCCTGAAGTCTACTATCGGTTCCTTGGTCTTATTGACATTGAGTGAGAGATTGACATTATTGACATTGAGTGATGGCATGAACAGCAATTTCTCGAACTTCCAGTATTGTCTCCTCCACTTCACCATTCCCCATCCCTTTTCCCTCTCTCACCTTATCTCCTTGCCTGCCCATCACCTCCCTCTGGTGCTCCTCCCCCCTTTTCTTTCTTCCATGGCCTTCTGTCCTCTCCTATTAGATTCCCCCTTCTCCAGCCTTGTATCTCTTTCACCAATCAACTTCCCAGCTCTTTACTGCACCCCTCCCTCCCCTCCCAGTTTCACCCATTACCTTGTGTTTCTCCTTCCCCTCCCCCACCTTTTAAATCTACTCCTCAGCTTTTTTTCTCCAGTCCTGCTGAAGGGTCTTAGCCCAAAATGTTGACTGTACTCTTTTCCATAGATGCTGCCTGGCCTGCTGAGTTCCTCCAATATTTAATGTGCATGGCTTGGATTTCCAGCATCTGCAGATTTTCTTCTGTTTTTGTTGAGTAAGAGGTTGTTGTTATTACACCACTCAGCCAAATTTTCAATCTCCCTCCTGCATGCTGATTCATCACCACCTTTGATGTGGTCCACAACAGTGGTGTCATCAGCAAACTTACATATGATGTTGGAGCTGTACTTAGCTACACTGCCACGGGTGTAAAGTGAGTAGAGCAGAGGGCTAACTACACATCCCTGTGGTGCTCCTGTGCTAATAGAGATCATGGAGGAGATGTTTTTTACAATCTGAACTGATTGGGGTCTGCAAATGAGGAAATCCAGGATCCATTTGCACAAGGGAGCATTGAGGCCCAGGTCTTGGAGTTTACTGATTAGTTTTGAAGGGATGATGGTGTTAAATGCTGAGCTGTAATTGATAAAGGTAATCCTGATCTTTGCTGGCCAGATGTTCCAGGGTTGTGTGAAGAGCCAACGTGATAAGGATCGACCTGTTGCCAATTCGGTAGGTGAGTTGGAGCAGATCCAAGTCACCATTCAAACAGGAGCTGATGTGCTTCAACACCAGCCTCTAAAAAACACTTCATCACTGTGGATATAAGGGCTACTGGATGATAGTCATTTAGACAGATTAACACACTCTTCTTGGGCACCAGTATGATTAAAGCCTCCTTGAGGCAGGTGGGTATCACACACTGCCGGAGCGAGAGGTTGAAGATAATGATTATGAAGACACGTAGTCCTCCTTTATTGTCATTTAGTAATGCATGCATTAAGAAAGGATACAATATTTCCTCCGGTGTGATATCACAAAACACAGGACAGACCAAGACTGAAAAAACTGACAAAACCACATAATTATAACATATAGTTACAACAGTGCAACAATACCATAACTTGATGCAGAAGTCCATGAGCACAGTAAAGTTCAAAGTTTCTCAAATGTCCCACATCTCATGCAGATGGGAGAAGGAAGAAAAACTCTCCCTGCCATGCCAACCACAATCCGACTCAGAGTCATTCGAAAACTTCGAGCTCTGATCAGCTGTCCAACACTGAGTACTGAGTGCCATCTCTGTCTGAACGATTCGACCTCCTTCTTGGTCGCCAAAAGCAGGCAAGGCCGGGGATTTTGAGGCCTACCCTCCGAAAGATTCCCGACCACACAGTAACGATAGCAGCGAACGGGCGTTTCAGAAATTTCTCCAGATGTTCCTCTGTGCTTTCACGTCCATTCTCCATCGGCGTTCAGAGAGGCAGGACTGCACAGGCGTGTGACGTCGGGCAGTGAAGCGCGGAAGATTTAAAAGGAACAGAGCCTCATACAGTGGGCAGCGTAGTTTGCGGGCGGCAGAGTGAGCTGGGAGCAGAGTGAAGGCTTAAGGGCTTCAGCTCACCGGGCTTAGGCGGAAACAGGCGAGGCGAGGAAGGTTTGGTATTCATTTTTTGTTGTTATTTGAGGAGAGGGGCAGTATGAGTGCGAGGGCAGTTTGTTGTTCTCGGTGCTGGATGTGGGAGGCCCTGGAGTCTCCAAGTCTCCCGGACGTCCACATCTGCGCCAGGTGCGCCGAGATGCAGCTCCTAAGGGACTGTATTAGGGAACTAGAGCTGCAGCTCGATGAACTTCGTCTGGTCAGAGAGAGTGAGGAGTTGATAGAGAGGAGTTACAAGCAGGTGGTCACACTGGGGCCACAGGAGGCAGACAAGCGGGGCACGGTTAGGAGGGGGAAGGGGAAGAATCAGGTAATAGAGAGTATCCCGGTGGCTGTGCCCCTTAACAATAGGTACTCCGGCACAGAGTCCGGCCCTGCAGCTCAGAAGGGTAGGGAAGGGAAGAGGAGGGCAGTTGTAATAGGGGACTCGATAGTAAGGGGGTCAGATAGGCGATTCTGTGGACGCAGTCCGGAGACCCGGATGGTAGTTTGCCTCCCTGGTGCCAGGGTCCGGGATATTTCTGATCGTGTCCAAGATATCCTGAAGTGGGAGGGTGAGGAGCCAGAGGTCGTGGTACATATAGGTACCAATGACATAGGTAGGAAAAGGGATGAGGTCCTGAAAGGAGAATATAGGGAGCTAGGAAGGGAGTTGAGAAAAAGGACCGCAAAGGTAGTAATCTCGGGATTACTGCCTGTGCCACGCGACAGTGAGAGTAGGAATGCGATGAGGTGGAGGATAAATGCGTGGCTGAGGGATTGGAGCAGGGGGCAGGGATTGAAGTTTTTGGATCATTGGGACCTCTTTTGGCGCAGGCGTGACCTGTACAAAAAGGACGGGTTACTCTTGAATCCTAGGGACACCAATATCCTGGCAGGGAGATTAGCGAGGGCTACTGAGGTGACTTTAAACTAGAATGATTGGGGGGTGGGAATCAAATTAAAGAGACTAGGAGAGAGGAAGTTAGTTCACAACAGGGGGATGGGAACCAGTGCAGAGAGACAGAGGGGTGTAAAATGAGGGTAGAAGCAAAAAGTAGTAAGGTGAAAAGTAAAAGTGGCAGGCCGGCAAATCCAGGGCAAGCATCAAAAAGGGCCACTTTTCAACATAATTGTATAAGGGCTAAGAGTGTTGTAAAAGCGAGCCTGAAGGCTTTGTGTGTCAATGCAAGGAGCATTCGTAACAAGGTGGATGAATTAAAAGTGCAGATTGTTATTAATGAATATGATATAGTTGGGATCACAGAGACATGGCTCCAGGGTGACCAAGGGTGGGAGCTCAACATTCAGGGATATTCAATATTCAGGAGGGATAGACATGAAAGAAAAGGAGGTGGGGTGGCGTTGCTGGTTAAAGATGAGATTAACGCAATAGAAAGGAAGGACATAAGCCGGGAGGATGTGGAATCGATATGGGTAGAGCTGCATAACACTAAGGGGCAGAAACCACTGGTGGGAGTTGTGTACAGGCCACCTAACGGTAGTAGTGAGGTTAGGGATGGTATTAAACAGGAAATTAGAAATGCATGCAATAAAGGAACAGCAGTTATAATGGGTGACTTCAATCTACATGTAGATTGGGTGAACCAAATTGGTAAGGGTGCTGAGGAACAGGATTTCTTAGAATGTATGCGGGATGGATTTTTCAACCAACATGTCGAGGAACCAACTAGAGAGCAGGCTATTCTAGACTGGGTTTTGAGCAATGAGGAAGGGTTAATTAGCAATCTTGTCGTGAGAGGCCCCTTGGGTAAGAGTGACCATATGGTGGAATTCTTCATTAAGATGGAGAGTGACATAGTTAATTCAGTAACAAAGGTTCTGAACTTAAAGAAGGGTAACTTTGAAGGTATGAGACGTGAATTAGTTAAGATAAACTGGCAAATGACACTTAAAGGGTTGACGGTGGATATGCAATGGCAAGCCTTTAAAGATCGCATGGATGAACTACAACAATTGTTCATCCCAGTTTGGCAAAAGAATAAATCAAGGAAGGTAGTGCACCCGTGGCTGACAGGGGAACTTAGGGATAGTATCAATTCCAAAGAAGAAACATACAAATTAGTCAGAAAAAGTGGCACACCTGAGGACTGGGAGAAATTCAGAGTTCAGCAGAGGAGGACAAAGGGCTTAATTAGGAAGGGGAAAAAAGACTATAAGAGAAAACTGGCAGGGAACATAAAAACTGACTGTAAAAGCTTTTATAGATATGTAAAAAGGAAAAGACTGGTAAAGACAAATGTAGGTCCCCTACAGACAGAAACAGGTGAATTGATTATGGGGAGCAAGGACATGGCAGACCAATTGAATAATTACTTTGGTTCTGTCTTCACTAAGGAGGATATAAATAATCTTCCGGAAATAGTAGGGGACAGAGGGTCCAGTGAGGTGGAGGAACTGAGGGAAATACATGTTAGTAGGGAAGTGGTGTTAGGTAAATTGAAGGGATTAAAAGCAGATAAATCCCCAGGGCCAGATGGTCTGCATCCCAGAGTGCTTAAGGAAGTAGCCCAAGAAATAGTGGATGCATTAGTGATAATTTTTCAAAACTCTTTAGATTCTGGACTAGTTCCTGAGGATTGGAGGGTGGCTAATGTAACCCCACTTTTTAAAAAAGGAGGGAGAGAGAAAGCAGGGAATTATAGACCGGTTAGCCTAACATCAGTGGTGGGGAAACTGCTAGAGTCAGTTATCAAAGATGTGATAACAGCACATTTGGAAAGCGGTGAAATCATCGGACAAAGTCAGCATGGATTTGTGGAAGGAAAATCGTGTCTGACAAATCTCATAGAATTTTTTGAGGATGTAACTAGTAGGGGAGAACCAGTGGATGTGGTATATTTGGATTTTCAAAAGGCTTTTGCCAAGATCCCACACAGGAGATTAGTGTGCAAACTTAAAGCACACGGTATTGGGGGTAAGGTATTGATGTGGATAGAGAATTGGCTGGCAGACAGGAAGCAAAGAGTGGGAATAAACGGGACCTTTTCAGAATGGCAGGCAGTGACTAGTGGGGTACTGCAAAGCTCAGTGCTGGGACCCCAGTTGTTTACAATATATATTAATGACTTGGATGAGGGAATTAAATGCAGCATCTCCAAGTTTGCGGATGACACGAAGCTGGGCGGCAGTGTTAGCTGTGAGGAGGATGTTAAGAGGATGCAGGGTGACTTGGATAGGTTAGGTGAGTGGGCAAATTCATGGCAGATGCAATTTAATGTGGATAAATGTGAAGTTATCCACTTTGGTGGCAAAAACAGGAAAACAGATTATTATCTGAATGGTGACCGATTAGGAAAAGGGGAGGTGCAAAGAGACCTGGGTGTCATTATACACCAGTCATTGAAAGTGGGCATGCAGGTACAGCAGGCGGTGAAAAAGGCGAATGGTATGCTGGCATTTGTAGTGAGAGGATTCGAGTACAGGAGCAGGGAGGTACTACTGCAGTTGTAGAAGGCCTTGGTGAGACCACACCTGGAGTATTGTGTGCAGTTTTGGTCCCCTAATCTGAGGAAAGACATCCTTGCCATAGAGGGAGTACAAAGAAGGTTCACCAGATTGATTCCTGGGATGGCAGGACTTTCATATGATGAAAGACTGGATGAACTAAGCTTATACTCGTTGGAATTTAGAAGATTGAGGGGTGATCTGATTGAAACGTATAAAATCCTAAAGGGATTGGACAGGCTAGATGCAGGAAGATTGTTCCCGATGTTGTGGAAGTCCAGAACGAGGGGTCACAGTTTGAAGATAAAGGGGAAGCCTTTTAGGACCGAGATTAGGAAAAACTTCTTCACACAGAGAGTGGTGAATCTGTGGAATTCTCTGCCACAGGAAACAGTTGAGGCCAGTTCATTGGCTATATTTAAGAGGGAGTTAGATATGGCCCTTGTGGCTAAAGGGATCAGAGGGTATGGAGGGAAGGCTGGTACAGGGTTCTGAGTTGGATGATCAGCCATGATCATATTGAATGGTGGTGCAGGCTCGAAGGGCCGAATGGCCTACTCCTGCACCTATTTTCTATGTTTAAATCAGAATTGTCCACGGCCCCTATTTAACAGATACGATATCATTTTTCACCGGAGGGCTGCGCACACACAGGCCTGCCACCATCTTCTCCTCCCTATTCTTGAATACATCAGCCAGTTGGTCAGCACAGGTCTCCAGTTCTCAGCCAGGTACTTTGTCCAGGCCGGATGCTTTCCTTGGATTCACTCTCTTGAAGGCAGCCCACATGTCATCTTCAGATACTGAGACCAAATGATCACTGGAAGACATAGGGGTGTGTGCGATGCTTCCTACTTGTCCTAGTGATCAAAGTGAGAATAGAAGATATTGAGCGAAGCCCTGCTGTCCTCATGTTGCAAGATTTAGCTTTGTCAGAGGTTATAGCATTCAAACCATGTCACAGCCATTGAGCATGCCCTGTTGATTCCAGTCTAGTCCAGAATTTTCACTTTGCCCGAGACTTGGCTTTCTGGAGATCATACCTGAACCTCTTGTAGCATTCTTGATCTCCAGACTTGAATGCCTCTGAACTGGCTCTCAGCTGGTTCCAGATTTCATTGTTCATCCAAGGCTTCTGATTAGGGAATACCCTGAGTGATTTCATGGGAACACACTCATCCACAGCTGTTTTAATAAAGTCTGTAACAACCCTGGTGTCGTCATTCAGGTCCTCAGATGAGTTCTTGAACACTGCCCATTCCAATGACTGAAGACAATCATGTAACCGTTCCTCAGTCCCTTGGTTGTCTTTATCTCTGGAGCCTGGCTCTTTAGGCTCTGTCTATATGCAGGTAGCAGGAGTGCAGCCAAATGATCCAACTTGCCAAAATGCGGTCTCAGAAAGGAACGATAGGCATTCCTTATTGTAGTGTAGCAGTGGTCTAGTATGTTGGGACTTCTGGTGCAACAGGTTACATGCTAGTTTTAATTGGGTAGGGTTTTCTTCAAAAAGGCCTGGTTAAAATCACCAACTATAATTTGAAATGCATCAAGAAGGGCAGTTCCTTGTTTACAGACAGCATTGTGCATTTTTGTGAGTGCTTGCTTATAAATGGCCGCCGGTGGTTTGTAAACTGTGGTCAGGATCACGGATGAGAACCCTAAAGGCAAATAGAATGTTTAGTCGTTAGTTGTTCTAAGTCAGGGGAACAAGTAATTGACATAACCCCAACATACCTGCACCAACAAGAATTGACCAAAAAGCATACACTGCCACCTCTTTCCTTACCAGAATTTGAGGTTCTGGTCAGGTAGCTGCATCCGGCATGTCGCTGTTAACCAAGTCGCAGTGCAATAAACAATGGTTATTTGCCTCGTCTGCCCCTGATACAGCAGTCTCATTTTCCAGTGACTGTACATTCGCAGACTAGATGGTGGGCAGAGGAAGCCTCATCTCTCTGCGCCTCAGCTTGATTTGAATCCCGCCTCTCCTAACCTGCTTTCGGCTTTGACCTGGCCTTGACCCTTAAGCAACCGTGCTTAACTGCTTTGCATTTAACTGTCGATGTGCGATCTGAAGATCATTGATATTTTTGTTAAGAAGAAATTTACCTGCTGCAGATTGCAGCGAAAGCTGTTCAGAAGGCGCATACTTAGGTTCCAATTCCTGCAGCCCGCAGAGAGTTACCCATGTACACTGTTGCCATCTTTAAAGATCTCATTGTTACCGTTGGGAAGGAGATACAGAAGCCTGAAGACACGCACTCAGCAATTCAGGAACAGCTTCCTCCCCTCTGCTGTCTGATTCCTAAATGGACATTGAACCCATGAACGTTACCTCACTTGTTTTTTAAATATGCAGTCTCTATATTTTATAGATTATTCACTCCCCTTGGAAGTTTTCATGTTTTATTGTTTTACAACATTGAATCATAGTGGATTTAATTTGTTTTTTATTTGACATTGATCAACGGATAAAGACTCTTTTGTGTCAAAGTGAAAACAAATTTCTATAAATTGAGCTCTCCAGTGAATGATATCTGTAATCTGTCAAGTAGGGGACCGTGTACAATTCTGATTTGATGGCGACAGACGTGAGGGTGTGGAGGAACATCTGGAAAACTTCTGAAATGCCCGCTTAGCTGCTGCTGCTACTGTGTGGTAACTGGAATCTCTGGAGCAAAAGGCCCCGAATCCTCGGCTTTGCTTGTTTCAGCGGCCGGGGCGAGGTCGAAGGCGCTTGGCAGAGGATGGCGCTCAGGAGGCTGTATCAGAGGGGCTGGTCGGTGGCTCGAAGTTTTCGGATGGATGAACTCAGTGTCGGCTGTGGTCGGCTGCTTCCAAGGCATCGGCAAGTTGATGGTGCCTGGAGGTTTATGACAGGGAGTTTCTCCCTTTTGCCGCCTGCTATCGGGACATGATCAATACTTCTCATCATCTTATACACCTCTATCAGGTCACCTCTCATCCTCCGTCGTTTCAAAGAAAAAAGGCCGAGTTCACTCAACCTATCCTCGTAAGACATGCTCCCCAATCCAGACAACGTCCTTGTAAATCTCCTCTGCACCCTTTCTATGTTTTTCACATCCTTCCTATAGCGAGGTGACCAGAACTAAGCACAGTACTCCAAGTGGGGTCTGACCAGGGTTCTATATAGCTGTAACATTACCCATATAGGGGTCCCAGAACAGATCCCTGAGGTACACCACTGGTGACCGACCTCCATGCAGAATATGACCCCTTTACAACCACTCTGCCTTCTGTGGGCAAGCCTGTTCTGGATCCACAAAGCAATGTCTCCTTGGAACCCATGCCCCCTTACTTTCTCAATAAGCCTTGTATGGGGTACCTGGTTAAGTGCCTTGCTGAAATCCATATACATTACATCTACTGCTCTACCTTCATCAATGTGCTTAGTCACATCTTCAAAAAATTCAATGAGGCTCGTAAGGCATGACCTGCCTTTGACAAAGCCATGCTGACTATTCTTAATCATATTATACCTCTCCAAATGTTCATAAATCCTGCCTCTCGGGATCTTCTCCATCAACTTACCAACCACTGAAGTAAGACTCACTGGTCTATAATTTCCTGGGCTATCTGTAGCCCCTTTCTTGAGTAAGGGAACAACATCTGCAGCCCTCCAATCCTCCAGATCCTCTCCTATCCCCATTGGTGTCTGTCTGTCTGTATCTTGTTTTACAGCAGTTGGCATCCAGCTTAATGGTGCATTACCGCCACCCTCTGCTCCAGAATGTGCACTAGACATACATTCTAAATCCCTTCACCCAATCACACACACACACACACACACACACACACAAACCTACAATCCCCATTGGTGATGTGAAGATTGTGTATTTTTACCACAATCAATTGAAGCACCCTGACTGCACACAGTGATCTCCATTTAACTAATTATGTGACTTCTAAAACCAATTGGCTGCACCAGTGATGATTTGGTGTGTCATATTAAAGGGGGTTAATACCTATGCAATCTATTTTTTTGTGTTTTAAATTTGGAATAAATTTAGATCACTTTGTAGAGATCTGTTTTCAGTTTGACATGAAAAAATCTTTTTCTGTTGATCAGTGTCAAAAAAAGCCAAATTAAGTCCACTGTGATTCAACATTGTAAAAGAATAAAACATGAACACTTCCGTAGTGGTGAATACTTTTTATAGGGACTGTGTATTATTACTGTTTTTGCGCAATTTTTAATCTATTCAATATTCGTATATATACTTTACTTTTTTCTATATTATGAACTGCATTGAACTGCTGCTGCTAAGTTAACAAATTTCATGACACATGTCAGTGATAATAACCCTGATTCTGATTCTGATTCTGATTCTGGGGAGCAGAACAAAAGATGACTAAAGGAATAGAATGTCTCAACCAGCAAGAAGTATAAAACAGATTGTTTGTAATAAAAAAGCAAACGAGTAGTTAAAGTAAATATTGGTGCTTGGAAGCTGAGGTAGAGTAAGGGTGTTGCCAGTGTAGAGTATTTACCCAGTACCCAGGAAAGAGACAGCTGATTCATAGGGAGGTTGAATTGAACCTGGACAAGTCAGGTCATCAGTGGTACCAGATACAATTTTAAGTTGGACGCTGGAAAGGGTTGTCAAGTGGGAGGAAATTCAAAACAGTAAAGTTTCTTATTAAAGTAATAGCATGGTGTACAGTGGCCAGATAGGTAGAATACAGCAGAAAGAAACAGTGCATATCTTCAGAGTACAATAACAATCAGGTTTAGTACGAAGCAATATTAAAGTGTTTATTCTGAATGCATGGAACATTTGTATATGAATTAATCCAAAGATTGAGACTAGTGGTTTGATCTAACAGTCTTTATGAAATGGTGGCACAGAGATGACCAAAAGCAACAGCAGAATATTCCATAGTACGTGACATTGTGTGAATAAAGGACAAATGGAAATTGGTAGAGGAAAGTGACAAAAGGTCCGGAAATAAGATTGACTGAAAATAAAAATTGCAAAGTGGTTTTATCAGTCTCTAAATAATAAATAAATACTCTGAAGGTAGCTGAATTATTGGACAAATCCAAATGTGATGAAGATGTGCTTAGCCATAGGTGACTTTAAACTTTATATAGATCAGACAAATCAAGTTATCAAAAGTAGTTTTTGAGTTCATAGAATATATTTGAGACTTTTCTTTAGAATAATTCTGAACTGTTACGATGAAAGTATCAACCTGAAATGTTAACTGTGTTTCTCTCTCCACAGATGCTGCCTGACCTGCTGAGTGTCCCCCAATGTTTTATGATTACAGTTCACGTTTGGGGTTTTATGTTGTTTTTAAATTCCTGGAATTTAATCCAGGAAGAATCTGCTTCAAATCTTGTCTTTCTAATAGAACAGGGATAATTAGTAATCTCATTGTAATATGAATGGTAGTCTTTTACATTCAGTTTGAGAGTGACAAACTGATAGTCAAAAGAGAAGTGTTAAACTTAAGGACAGGAAATTACATAAATATGAGGGGTATATTTGTTATGATAGATTAGACCATAGACCATAAGATATAGGAGCAAAATTAATCCATTTGGCCCATCGAGTCTGCTCCGCCATTTCATCATAGCTAATCCAATTTTCCTCTCAGTCCCAATCTCCTGCCTTCTCCACGTATCCCTTCATGCCCTGACCAATCAAGAATCTATCAACCTCTGCCTTAAAATATACGTACGTAAAATAATCGTACAGAAAGACTTGGCCTCCACAGCTGTCTGTGGTAACGAATTCCACAGATTCATCACTCTCTGGCTAAAGAAAATAAGCAAATGGGAGCATTTAACAAGATGTAATTGCAAAATAAGACTTTAATGAGGAAAAGTAATCCATTCATGGTTAAGTAGTGAGGTTAAGGATGATGGCAGATTAAAATAAAATTGTTATGTTACCAAAGGCGGCCTGTGGATTGGAAGAATCTTACAAACTAACAATGGACAAACCATGACAAGGGAGTAGAATAAGTCTCAATCAGCAAGAAATATAAAACAGATTGTACGTAAAAAACAAACAAGTAGCTAAAGTAAATATTGGTGCTCAGAACCTAAGACCCAGTAATTAATAAAATAGAAACAGAGACCAGTTAGACTAAATCTGTTGCCAGCAAGATGTGAATAATATTGTTTAGAAAGGCAGAGTCAACATGGCCTTATAAAAGAGAAATTGTATTTATATATTTATCGGAGTTCTCTGAGCCTGAACCAGTAGGATAAAGGAGAGTCAGTGAAATGTAGTGCAGTGGGATTTCCAAAAGCCAGTCGTTAAAGTGCAGCCTTTAAGATGGCCTTGAATTTTCAATCACAACCTTGTGACGAGATACGTGGACTTGTCTTTTGGCAAGGGGTTTGATGGGGACGATTGCGACGGTGGGAGTTATTACATCTACATCATCTCAAGGACAACACCATGTGAAATTGCAGGGCGGAATCGATACTAGCTCCTCAGCCTGGGAGCCGAGACAGTCCAGGATCCTGGTTAGCCTCTGTCCAGCGCATACTGTGTTTC
The DNA here is from genome assembly GCF_030028105.1 of Mobula birostris. Taxonomy (NCBI): domain Eukaryota; kingdom Metazoa; phylum Chordata; class Chondrichthyes; order Myliobatiformes; family Myliobatidae; genus Mobula; species Mobula birostris. Next base: position 119,583,617 of record NC_092372.1, read on the forward strand.
TCAGCTCACTGTGCGTGTGACAGCGGCTGATGAAATCCTGGAGGGGCATCGACTGGACAACGTCTCCTTCTGGGACCATGCAAGGAGGGATCATCGGTTCCCAAATTTACTTCTGATGTCTTTACCTTATTGATATAGTTATCCCTGAGCCCACCTACCCCTCTCCTCCCTGCACAGCACCATTCCAAAATGGGTGGGCAGCTGGTTTCTCAACACACACCTCCTCTTGTTCAGCCGCCCGGTTCCAACCTGGACACTGGTTAAACATTACCTTGCTGAGTATTTTTATTACACTGATTACCCAAGGTAACTGAATCATATCACTCTGTGTAATTATGTTTGACTTGAAGAGTGTAACAGTGTGTAAACAGGCGGATTGAGCTGCTGAACACTGGTGTCACCTGTCTGAACACCACCCTTGTGTCTGTAGCATAAGGTGATCTATTAACACTGCTCCTGCACACTGTCACACTGTCCCTCTTAAATTAACACCTGAGATTAACCAGCACCCGGGTCCCTTCCGGACAAAGGGCTGTTTGTGTGTCTCAATGAAACTGTTGCTTGCTCCATTTGTTCCAGTTACAATTAAGCGCATTCGAGCGTGTCAGGGTGCAGAGGTGAACAAAGTTGTCATTACTAGGGAGATGGCACTTGGGAAACTGAAAGGTCCAAAGGTAGGTAAGTTGCATGGACCTGTTGCCATCAGGGAGGAGGTACAGGAGCCTGAAGCCACACACTCAGCGGTTCAGGAACAGCTTCTTCCCCTCTGCCATCCGATTCCTAAATGGACATTGAACCCATGAACACTACCTCACTTTTAAAATGTATATTATTTCTGTTTTTGCACGATTTTTAATCTATTCAATATATATATACTGTATTTAATTTACTTATTTATTATTATTTTCTTCTATATTATGTATTGCATTGTACTGCTACTGCTAAGTTAACAAATTTCACATCACATGCTGGTGATAATAAACCTGATTCTGATGGACTACAACCCAGGGCTCTGAAAGAGGTAACTGAAGGGATTGTGGAGGGACCAGTAATGATCTTTCAAAAATCACTAGATTCTGGCATGGTTCCGGAGGACTGGGAAGTTGCAAATATCACTCTTCAAGAAAGGCAGGAGGCAGAAGAAAGGAAATTATAGGCCAGTTAGCCTGACCATCAGTGGTTGGGAAGCTATTCGAGTCAATTGTTAAGGATGAGATTTTGGGGAACTTGGAGGCACATGACAAGATAGACCAAAGTCAGCATGGTTTCCTTAAGGAAAAATCCTGCATGACAAACCTTATGTTGTACTGCACCTAATCAGTGAGCGGGAGCACAAGAAGAAGCAGTGATTTCAGTTGGGTCTGCTGCTGAAGTTGATAATAGGCAGCACTTTGTGGCAGGTTCTGGAGTTGGACTGCACCCAATCAGTGAACAGGATTCATTAGGAAGGTCAAATAAAAATAAGGCAGGAGCAAGTGGAGCGGCCATTGTGTGAGTGGGCCGGTGTTAAAGTGCCTTTGGCTCATCAGGCTTGTGTGAGTTAAGTATCAAGTAAATTTCTCCTTTCTCTTTATTTTTTCATTCTTTGTCTGCTAACACAGTGACAATGGCTCCAGGGGCTGTGATTTGTTCTGTGTGTGAGATATGGGAATTCTGGGAGAGCCCCAGCCTCCCGCATAACTACATTTGTGCCAGGTGCCCTGAGCTGCATCTCCTCAGGGAATGTGTTATAAAGAACTGGAGATGCAGTTCGATGACCTTCAGCTCATAGGTGATAGGAGCGACAGGGAGGTAGTCCCCCTAGGTTGCAGGAGGCAGGTAACTGGATGACAGTCAGGAGAAGGAAGGGAAGTGGGCAGCCAGTGCAGAATAACCCTGTGGCTGTTCCCCTCAAAACTAAGTATTTCACATTGGATACTGTTGAGGGGGACAACCCAGCGCAGCAACCAGGTCTTTGGCTCTGTGGATCATAAGAGAAGAGAGGTGAAGAGGACTGCAGGAGTGATAGGAGGTTCCATAGAGGAACAAAGATGAGATCCTGTGGGCACATAGAGACATCCGGATGTTACGTTGCCTCCCAGGTGCCAGGGATCTCTTGGATTGGGTCCATGGGGCTCCAAAGGGGGAAGGTAAGCACCAGAAAACCTGGTATGTTTTGGCACCAGTCACATGGCTAGGAAAGGTGAGGAGGTCCTGATGAGAGATTTTAGGGAGCTAGGTAGAAAGCTGAAAAATAAGACCTCCAGGGTAGCAATCTCTGAATTGCTGCCTGTGCTACATGCCGGTGAGGGCAAGGATAGGATGATTTGCCAGGTGAATGTGTGGCTAAGGAACTTGTGCAGGGGGTAGAGTTTCAGATTTATAGATCACTGGGATTTCCTCTGGGGAAGGTATGACCTGTACGAAAGGGTTGGGTTACACCTGAACCTGAGGGGGACCAATATCCTTATGAGCAGATTCGCTCGAACTGTTCAGGAGGGTTTAAACTAATTTGGCAAGGGATGGGAACTGGAGTGATAGGGGTGAGGATGGGTAGTTGGTATACAAACAGAGGCAGTATGTAGTGAGACTGCTGGCAAGGACAGGCAGACGATAGGCAAAATTGCAGTCAACGGGATGAGATGCAGTGTAAAAGGTGGACAAAATCGAAAAGCCTGAATACAGGACCGAAGGCATTCATACGGAATGAGGTAAATGAATTTGTAGCACAGTTAGAGATTGGCAGGTATGATGTGGGCATCACTGAATTGTCGCTGAAAGAAGATTATAGCTGGGAGCTTAATGTCCAAGGACACACATTGTATTGAAAGTAGGCAGAGGGGCCGGGGTGGCTCTGTTGGTAAAAAATGAAATCAAATCCTTGGAGAGAGTTGACATAGGATCAGAAGATGTTGAATCATTGTGGACATAGCTAAAACTGCAAGAGTGAAAGTACTCTAACGGGAGTAACTCTTTAGAACAGAGGTAAGGATGATTTTTTTTAGCCAGAGTAGTAGATCTGTGGAATGCTCTGCCACAGATAGGTATATTTAAGGCAGAAGTTTATAGTTTCCTGATCGGCCAGGGCATCTGGAAGAGAGGACAGAGCGTAGTGTATCTAAGTTTGCTGATGATGCTAAAATGAGTGAAAAAGCAAAGTGTACAGAAGATACAGAGAGTCTGCAGAGAGATATAGAGTGGGCAAGTTCTGGCAGATGGAGTACAATGTTGGGAAATGTGAGGTCATCTTTGGAAGGAAAAATGAAAGATCAGATTATTATTTGAATGGTAAAAAAACATTACAGCATGCTGCTGTGCAGAGGGACTTGGGAGTGCTTGTGCATGAATCACAAAAGGTTGGTTTGCAGGTACAGCAGGCTATCAAGAAGGCAAATGGAATGTTGGCCTTCACTACTAGAGGTATTGAATTGAAGAGCAGGGAGGTTATGCTGCAACTGTACAGGGTACTGGTGAGGCCGCACCTGGAATACTATGTGCGGTTCTGGTCTCCTTACTTGAGGAAGGATATACTGGCTTTGGAGGCGGTGCAGAGGAGGTTCACCAGGTTGATTCCAGAGATGAGGGGGTTAGACCATGAGGAGAGATTGAATCACCTGGGACTGTACTCACTGGAATTCAGAAGAATGAGAGGAGATCTTATACAAACATAAAATTATAAAAGGGATAGATAAGATAGAGGCAGGAAAGTAGTTTCCACTGGTAGGTGAGACTAGAACTAGGGGACATAGCCTCAAGATTCAAGGGAGGTTTAGGACGGAGATGAGGAACTGCTTTTCCCAGAGAGTGATGAATCTGGAATTCTCTGCCCAATGAAGCAGTGGAGGCTAACACAGTAAATAGACTTAAGACAAGTTTGGATAGATTTTTGCATAGTAGAGGAATTAAGGGTTATGGGGAAAGGCAGGTAGGTGGAGATGAGTCCATGGTCAGATCAGCCATGATCTTATCGAATGGTGGAGCAGGCTTGATGGGCCAGATGGCCGACTCCTGCTCCTATTTCTTATGTTCTTGTGCTCATCAAAGGATATGATGAGAAGGCAGGTGTATGGGGTTGAGTGGGATCCGGGATCAGTCACAATAAAATGGTGGAGTGCACTCGATGGGCTGAATGGCCTAATTCTGACCCTATGTCTTATAGTCTTACAATCTCTAAGTATCCCCTACAGATGTGACCTTACTCACTTTAAAAAACATGTTAACATGTCAATCATGAACTTGTAAGTCTGGTTCCATGGCAAAGACATGTAGGTTTTACATCCTTTATTCGCCCCTGTTTAATTACTCTTCCACAAGGACCGCAGTCAAGATCTACTGTGCCTTGAATAATCACCAAGTTCACAGACATTCTTCTGACTATCTGCTTCACTGAGTATCTACAAGATGCACTGCCGAAGTTCCTAAGGCAGCACGACCACTACCATCTAGAAGGACGAGAACAGCAGATACCTGGGAACACCACCACTTGGAAATCCCCCTCCAAGTCATTCACCATCCTGACTTGGAAACATATCGTTGTTCCTTCATTGTCGCTGGGTCAAAATCATGGAATTCCCTCCCTAACAGCACTGTGGGTGTACCCACACCTCAGGGACTGCAGTGGTTCAAGAAGGCAGCTCATCACCTCCTTCTCAAGGACAACTAGGGATGGGCAATAAATGCTAGCTTAGCTGATACCGCCCCCATCCCGTAAATGAGCAATAAAAAAAATTTCCAAGTTCACTGACATTCTTCTAGTCCAGGGATTCCCAACGTGGGGTCCAGGGACCTCTCGGTTAATAATAAGGCTCCATGGCATAAAAAAGGTTGTAAACCCCCACTGTAGACACATTTATTCCTTTGGACTCTTATAGGAAAAGCTCTGCCCTCATTGCATTCCCTGTCCCCCTTTCAGGACTGTGATATTTACCCATTCATTTAAGTTTCTGCACAGGATCTTCTTGTTCCTTTCTGGCTTCTTTTCTCCTTTATCCCTTTAAAGTCCTTCCTATGGGCCTTACCTCTGTTTGCCTTTGAAGACTGTTTTCATAGCTTTACTCCTTGCCTGAGTGCAGATCTGCCTCACTTAGGAACTGAGCACACAGCAGATAGTTCCAATGATGTTCTGACTTCGGTCTCTTGTTCAGGGTCCAGATGCTGCAGTTCTACTCGTAATTTATCCAAGTCCTCCTGCATTAGCACAGTGCATACATGGCAACAATCAACAACAATCTGCATTAAAACATCAACTCACCTGGACTTGGAAACTCAAGGGATTACATCAGAGGTTCATGTGGCTAGCAGCTCTGCATGAGGTGGATGTTTTATTCAGTGTCATGAGCTTGTGATCTTGCCTTAAAGCATTCTGTGCGACTATGGCTAACTCTGATGTGGATTTTGCTTTCCATGAAGCCTCCAAGGCACAAATATGTTTGTTCCAGCTTACTGAAATCAGCCAATCCGCTTGAGGATTTCCACTTCCCTGTGTTTACAAAACTGACAGATCCCAGCAGGATTTTCTTGGGAGCCACCCAATGCAAAATGAGATGATTAATCCCATTTGTCTGATGTAGTGAGATAGCACACTTCATTCATATTCCTCTTCTCAAGTCTTTTCTGTCAAAGCCTAGGCTGCAGTGAAACTACATCACTATCATTACATTCAGGAAATGATTCCTGAATTCAGGCAAATGTTCTTCAGTTATGACATTTGCATCTTCCAAGATCTTTGACCCAAGAGCAAGTTCTCAATGCTCACTTTAAATCCTTGAACCTTATTTACTAAGACCCGGTTTAGAGGGAATGTACAATCACGGGAGACTGGATAAACCTGGCTTGTTTTCTCTGGTGCTTCAGAGGCTGAGGGGAGATCTGATAGAGGGTTACAAGATTATGAGGGGCATAGATAGAGTGGACAGAGGATATTAGTTTCCCAGGGTTGAGATGTCTAACACCAGAGGGCATGCATTGATGGTGAGAGGGGGTAGGTTCAAGGGGGATGTGAGGGGTAAGTTTTTTACTCAGAGAGTCGTGGATGCCTGGAATGGGATGCCTACTACGGTGGTAGAGGCAAATATATTAGTCTTTTAAGAGACATTTGGATAGGCAAATGGATGTAAGGGTCTGGACATGGTGTAGGTAGGAGGGATTAGTGTTTGGGTGTTTTTGATTTTCTCTCTGGCTGATTCAGCACAACACTGTGGCCGAATGGCCTGTTCCTGTACTATACTGTTCTCTATTCTAATGACTGACTACCCATCCCCACTTCCCCAGGACATAATATTGTTAGATTGTGGTTGCAACTCCTTGCTCATTGGTATTACGTTCTGTTATCTTGAGAGGGGCAGCAGTCCTTTTGTCAAGTTGTGCACACTCTGCTGTGTTAGTCCATGCCCTGGTTTTCAGTGTGAATGTGCTGCATTGTCTTTCCTGTGACCACAACCTTTCTGACACTCCTGTTGATTTGCCTAGGGTCTTCCTCTGCTTCACTCTGCTGAAATAAGCAGGTGGGATAAGCTATGCCCAGTATAGACCCTTCCCACACTTAGTTTTTAATGTAGTCTGTCACAGCACCCAGCAACTGATCTCTTGTTATCTCAGTCAATAGCACACTCATAACTTTTTGTGCTCTGCACTATGTTCACTGTAGGACATTGCTCTTTATTAGTATGTGGCGGATGAAAGTGCTTCCTCACATTAGTCTGTCTGCTGTGGCATCAATACAACAACCAAATGCATTGTTGCTAGTTTTACATTCACCACAGGCTTTTCTGTATGGAACTGTAATGTGCATTATGTTCTGTTAGCTCATTTGCTTCGGTCTTAGCATAAATGTTCCTTCTATCCTGTCCATCACTCCTGCCACCTTCTCTGCAAATTGAAGTTATCTTTTGTACCTCTCTTCCCCAGCACTGGTGAACAGTTGTGAGACCTGCGACATTAACTCCTGTTTCTCTTCCCTCGGGTGCAGTCCAACTTTCTGAGTGTTTCCAGCATTTTCTGTTTCTTTTTCTCTGCTATCACCGCTGGCTAAGTACTTCTGTGGCTCTTGGGGTGCTCCTCTGGGATTCTTCCTGTACGTGATCCTTTGTCTGCAATACTCTCACTCTCAGCATTTGCTGCATTCGCTCTGTTTCTGTGAATGAATGGAAGAAGGTCTACTTAGTTCAGAATCAGAATCAGATTCAGATTCACGTTTATTATCACTAAGCTACGGCATAAGATGTGTTGTTTTGCGGCAGCAGTGCAGTGGGAGGTATCAACATTATAATAAGTTACAATAAGAATATATTACAATGAATACAGTTCTGTGCAACAGTCTTAGAATCATACTGTATATATAGCTAGGGTGCCAAAGAATACTGCACCGTACTTTGGTGGTGTTATGTATTGGACTGTACTTCTGCCACAAAAAAAAACAAATTTCATGACGTGTGAGTGATGATAAACCAGTTTCTGATATGGGTCTCTATTGTGGACTGAGAGTGGGAAGGGGGCAGGGAGAGGGAAGAGAGCAGGAAGAACCAGAGAGACATTCTGTAATGATCAATAAACCAATTGCTTGGAATCAAGTGACCATGCCTGGTGCCTCAGGGCTGTGTGTGTCTGTACCCACACCAAACCATGCCCTTGGTACTCTGCCACCTGTCCCACCCACCCCCCCCATGGCGCTCCACCCTCACCATTCCCAACATCCTTTGCTCCGGGCAGATTTACAAGCTCACTCTCTGCTCCGCACTGACAAGCACAGCACTGTGCAAAAAGGAGCCAAATGGTGAGGTAGTGTTCACGGAGCATTCAGAAATCTGATGTTGGAAATGTTCCTAAGCCTGAGAATGCATCTTCAGGCTCCGGTATCTCCTCGCTGGTGGCGGTAATGGAAAGAGAGCATGTCCTGGGTAGTGAGGGACCTGCGTGATGGATACCACCTTCCTGAGGCATCACCCTGAAGAAGATGCCCCTGATGGTGGGGAGGCCATGATGGGGCTGCCTGAGTCTGCAGCCTTTCCCAATCCTGTGCATTGGTGTCTCCAGACTCTGGTGAATATTCCCCATGGTACATCTGTACAAATTTGCGAGAGGTTTTGCTGACATGAAGAAGTACAGCTGTAATTGTAGTACTGGCAGTGGATTGCTATGGGTGGAACCTGTATCCCTCTCTGTCATGCTCCGTCTGGTTCCTATCTTGAATGTTGTTGTTCCGGGGTCAGTAGAACATAAGAAATAGGAGCAGGAGTTGGCCGTCTGGCCCATCAAGCCTGCTCCACCATTCAATAAGATCATGGCTGATCTGGCCATGGACTCATCTCCACCTACCTGCCTTTTTCCCCATAACTTCAATTCCCCTGCTGTGCAAAAATCTATCCAGCCTTGTCTTAAATATAAGACGTACAAACTTCTTACAGACAGCAGTGGGAATTGAATTTGGGAAGCTAGGGCAGTAATTGAGTTCTGCTAACCACTACACTACCATACTGCCTGAACTGCTCACCTCAGGTGTGATCAAAGTGAGCGTGCTGGCCAGCACAGTGGCACTGAGTGGAGAACTGCTCTTCCACAGCTCTGGGGACCAGGGTCACATTGCAGCCACTGGCGATGGCAGTGTAGAGCTGGCACGTCGTCTTAGCGATGGTGTGGACGAACCCTGGATGCTCCGTTTTCCGGAGATAGGGGATCGGTATGTTAACTGGCCACGGCAAGTTATCCCCTGTGTGCGCAGGTGGGGGGAGAAGTGGTGGAGAAGTTGGCAGGCCCATGAATGAGATTGGGTTATAGGGAAATAAATGGGGTGGTCTGAGAGCCAGTACATATCTGATAAACTGAATGGTCTTTTTCTATGTGGAAGGCGTGTATGAAATTTCCTGGTTGTTCAGGACCATGTGCTGTAGGAAAAGCCAACACACAGCGTTCACTTCACAGTGGCCATACTGCTGGTGAGGGAGAGGGAGGAGAGGGACATCAGGGCACATCTTAGGACCCTTGTCTCTGCTCCTGATCTTCTGTGGAATCCATTCCCAAAATATCTCACATTAACCATCCTCCTCTCAATTGACTCCGTCTACACTTCCCACTGCCTCAGGAAAGCTTCCACCATAACAGAAAGCCTTCTCACCCCAAACATTCTCACTTCTACCCTCTTCCAACGGGCAGAAGATATAAAAGCCTGAGGCCACATATCACCAGCTTGAAGGACAACGAGTCAGATATCACATTCATCAACTGACTTCTCAGATGTTAAAAGATGAACTCTTGGTCTCCCAGTCTCTCTCATCATGGACCTTGAACTGCATTTGCACTGTAATGGCAGTCTGGTTGCTTTCTGCTACCTCATTTTGATGCACCCAGAACTTTTCACTGAGTTTCAGCATGTGCGATGATAATGAAGTAATACCAGTATCATTGACCATCCCATTTCCCACAAAGACATGTTGCATTGCCTTTCACCTGGCCCTCCACCACCCCCCTACCCCACACACACCCGGTTGTTCTTGCAGCCCAACATCAGCTGATCAATGTCAACCAATGCTAGACTCCTGCACTCCTCCAAACCAACCAGCTGGAAGCAACACGTAATATTGGAAGGAAACTAATCCTATATCCGTATTTCCTTCAAGTGTTTCCTCGCTCACCTTGCATAAGCTTGTAATGAGCTATGTCAGTAGCCGATTCTTCCCACTCTCTCTGTTAGAGGGCTTGCTACTGAATGACCCACGGTTACGATCACTAGTACATACTTCACATTCGTGACTCTAGGAAACCCTTTACAGATCTCAGTCAGGGCAGGACCAAGCCTTTCCAAAGTAGAGACAAAGGGGACTGCAGATGCTGGAATTCCGACTGAAGAATGAGCTGCTGGAGGAACTCAGTGGGTCAGGCAGCATCCGTGGAGGGAAGTGGACAGTTGAACTTTCCGGTCGTGACTCGTCAGTAAGAGTAAGACCGTAAGACAGGAGCAGAATTAGGCCATTTGGCCTATTGAGTCTGCTCCGCCATTTTATCTCGGCTGATCTATTTCCCTCACAGCCCCCTTCTCCTGTCTTCTCCCCTAACTTTCACACCCTGACGAATTGAGAACATAGCAATATTTGCCTTAAATACCTTCAATGATCTGGCCTCCACAGCTGTCGGTGGCAAGGAATTTCACAGATTTGCCACTCTCTGGTTAAAGAAATTCAGGTTCATCTCTATTCTAAATGGATAGCCTTCTATTCTGAGGTGGTGCTGTCTGGTCCTAGACTCCTGCACCATAGGAAACATCCACTGCATGTTCACTCTGTCTAGGCCTTTCAACATTCGATAGGTTTCAATGAGTCTCCATCATTCTTTTAAATTTCAGCGAGTGTAGGTCCCGAGACATCAAACGCCATTCATATGATGAGCCTTTCAATCCCAGAATCATTTTTGTGAACCTTCTTTGAACCCTCTCCAATGTCAGCACATCCTTTCTCAAGTAAGAGGCCCAAAACTGCTCACAATACTCCAAGTGAGACCTCACCAGTGCCTTCTAAAGCCTCAGCATTACATTCTTGCTTTTATATTCTAGTCCTTGTTGAAGTGAATGCTAACATTGCATTGACCTTCCTTACCACCGACTCAACCTGCAAATTAACCTCTGGGATCCTGCACAAGGACTCCCAAGTCCCTTTGTACCTTGGATTTTTGAATTTTCTCCCCATTTAGAAAATATTTTATGATTTTATTCCTTCTACTGAAGTCCATGACCATACACTTCCTGACACTGTATTCCATCTGCCACTTTCTTGCCCATTCTCCTAATCTGTCGAAGTCTTTCTGCATCCTCTCTGCTTCCTCAACACTACCTGCCCCTCCACCAATCTTCATATCATCCACAAACTTGGCCACAAAGTTATCAATTCCTTCAACCAAATCATCGACATACAACATAAAAAGTGGTCCCAACACAGACCCCTGTGGAACACCACTAGTCACTGGCAGCCAACCAGAAAAGGCTTCCTTTATTTCCACTCTTTGCCTCTAGCCAATCAGCTATGTCAGCATCTTTCCTGTAATGCCATGGGCTCTTGTTAAGTAGCCTCATGTGCGATACCTTGTCAAAGACCTTCTGAAACTCCAAGTGTGGAGCATCCACCAATTCTCCTTTGTCTATGCTGCTTGTTATTTCTTCAAAGAATTCCAACAGATTTGTCAGACAAGATTTTCACTTAAGGACTTTGGCCTATTTTATCATGTGTCTCCATGTAAACTGAAACCTCATCATTAATAATGGAATCCAACATCTAACCAACCATTAAATCAGGCTAACTGGCCCATAATTTCCTTTCTCTGCCAACCTCCCTTCTTGAAGAGTGGCATTTGAAATGTTCCAGTCCTCTGGAACCATTCCAGAATCTAATGAGTTCTGAAAGAACATTACTAATGCCTCTACAATTTCGTCAGCTACCTGGTTCAGAACTCTGCTGGTGTATTCCATCTGGCCCGGGTAACTTAACTATCTTCAGACCTTTCGGTTTCCCAAGCACATTCTCCCTAGTAATGACTGCTGCATCCACTTCTGCCCCCGACTCTCTCCAACTTCTGGCATGCTGGCAAGGTTTCCTTAAGGGAAAATCTCACCCAACAAAGCTGATGGCATTCTTTGAAGAATTAACAAGCACATCTTTCCCTCCCACCCCTCCAACTTCCTGCTTTCTGCAGGGATCGCTCTCTACATGACTTCCTTGTCCATTCGTCCCTCCCGACTAATCTCCCTCCTGGCACTTATCCTTACAAGCAGAACAAGTGCTACACCTGCCCCTACACCTCCTCCTCACTACCATCCAGGGCCCCAAACAGTCCTTTCAGGTGAGGTGACACTTCACCTGTGAGTCTGTTAGGGTCATTTACTGTGTCCAATGTTTGCGATATGGCCTCCTGTATATTGGCGAGAGCCTCTCCCTTCAGGTTTCACGTATCATGTGTTTTCCCCTCGCCCCACCTTTTAAACCCACTCCTCATTCTTTTTTCTCCAGTCCTGCAGCCCAAAGCATTGACTGCACTTTTCCATAGATGCTGCCTGACCTGCTGAGTTCCTCCAGCATTTTGTGTGTTTTGCTTGGATTTCCAGCATCTGCAGATTTTCTCTTGTTTGTGAGCTGGAGGGGCAGGTAGTCTTGACAAAGTAGAGAGGCTACAGAAAGACAGGCAGATTAGAAGAATGGGCAAAGAAGTGGCAGATGCCATCTCTCTGACCCTACATTCCTCCTTAGAACACCTGGAGAATAAAGACACATACGTAAGGCTCCTTTTCATTGACTACAACTCTGCCTTTAATACCATCATTCCAAATAAACTGATCCCTAAGCTCCGGAATTTGGGCCTTAGCACTCAGATCTGCAGCTGGATCTCCAACTTCCTCACAGACAGGACCCAGGCTGTGAAAATAGGGGACAAGCTGTCCCCTACAATCACTCTGAGCACCGGTGCCCCACAAGGCTGTGTACTCAGCCCCCTGCTGTACTCACTATACACCCATGATTGTGTAGCCAAGTTTCCATCAAACTCAATATCTAAGTTTGCTGATGACACAACAATTGTAGTCCGTATCTCGGGTAATGATGAGTTTGAGTACAGAGAGGAAATTAAGAACCTGGTGGCATGGTGCAAAGACAATAACCTATCCCTCAATGTCAACAAGACGAAGGAATTGGTTGTTGACTTCAGAAGGAGTAGCGGACCGCACGACCCAATTTACATCAGTGGTGTGCAGGTGGAACAGGTCAAAAGCTTTAAGTTCCTCGGGGTCAATATCACAAATGACCTGACTTGGTCCAACCAAGCAGAGTCCACTGCCAAGAAGGCCCACCAGCACCTTTACTTCCTGAGAAAGCTAAAGAAATTTGGCCTGTCCCCTAAAACCCTCACTAATTTTTATAGATGCACCGTAGAAAGCATTCTTCTAGGGTGCATCACAACCTGGTATGGAAGTTGTCCTGTCCAAGACCGAAAGAAGCTGCAGAAGATCGTGAACACGGCGCAGCACATCACACAAACCAATCTTCCATCCGTGGACTCACTTTACACTGCACGCTGTCGGAGCAGTGCTGCCAGGATAATCGATCCTGACTCAGATCTGGGCCATACCCTCCAAATATCCAGACCTGCCTCTCCGTTATTTTTGCACTACCTTACTTTCCCTTTTCTATTTTCTATTTATGAATTATAATTTAAATTTTTAATATTTATTATCGATTTATACTCCAGGGAATGTGAAGTGCAGAATCAAATATCGCTGTGATAATTGTACGTTCCAGTATCAATTGTTTGGTGACAATAAAGTATTAAGTAAAGTAATAAAGTAAAGTAAGGATGGAATATAGTGTCAGGCAGTGCACAATCATGCACTTTGGTGGAAGGAATAAAAGTGTAGACTATTTTTTAAAAGGAGAGAACATTCCAAAATATGAGGTACAAAGGGACTTGGGAGTCCTCATGCAGGATTCCCTAAAGTTTAATTTACAGGGTGAGTCTGTGTTGAGGAATGTTAGCATTCATTCTGAGAGGACTAGAATATAAAAGCAAGGATGTAACGTTGAGGCTTTATAAGACACTGGTGAGACCTCACTTGGAGTATTTTGAGCAGTTTTGGGCCCCCTTTTCCAAGAAAGGATGTGCTGACACTGGAGAGGGTTCGAATGAGGTTAATCAGAATGTTTCTGGGATTGAAAGGCTCATCTATGAGGAGGCTCTGGGACCCTATTCACTGGAATTCTGAAGAACAAGGATCTCATTGAAACCTATTGAATGTTGAAAGGTTTGATACAGTGGATGTGGAGAGGATGTTTTCAATGGTTGGGGTGTCTAAGACCTGAGGACACAGCCTCAGAATAGAGGGAGATCCATTTAGAATGGAGATGAGGCGGGATTTCTTTTGCCAGAAAATGGTGAACTATGAAATTTGTTGCCATAGGTGGCTTTGGAGACTGAATCACTGGGTTTACTTAAGGCAGAGGTTGTTAGGTTCTTGACAAAGTGATATGGGGAGAAGGCAGGAGATTGGGGCTGAGGGGGAAATGGATCAGCCGTGACAAAATGGTGGAGCAGACTCGATGGGCCAATTGGCCTAATTCTGCTCCCATGTTTTATGGTCTTATCCTTTCTTAGATAAGGAGCCCACAGCTGTTCAAAATACTCTGTGAGGTCTGGCCAATGATTGATAAATCCTCAGTGGTAACAATACCCATCAAGATTTTGTCAATAAGATAAAGCTTATATCATCCATGTGCCTATCTAAGTGTCCCGTATGTATCTGATTCTGCTAATCCCCTGGAAACTAAAATAAATTATGGGAAGAGACAGATGGGGTAAATTGGGGTGAGGAGAGTGTGAAGATTGGAAACAGCTCTGGAGGAACACAAAGAACTACCGATGCTGGACACTGATAAATAAAAAAGTTGACAATGGGAACCATCAGAGGAGAGGTTCAAGGTAGTTGGAACTGGAACCAGATTTTGGGGCTACATTGGAATATACACCTCTATAGCTTGCCAGCTCTTTCTCCACACCCCTCTCACACCACTTTACAATGGCTATTCCTCTCTGCTTTATATGCAGATAGATTGGAAAAATCAGGTTGGTGCCAGATCCTAATTTGTAGAATGCCTACAGGATTGCTTTTTAGAGCAGCTTGTGGTTGAGCCCACGAGGGGATCAGCTATTCTGGACTAGGTGTTTTGTAATGAACCAGATTTGATTAGGGAGCTTAAGGTAAAGGAACCCTTAGGAAGCAGTGTTCATAATATGGTGGAATTCACTCTGCAATTTGAGAGGGAGAAGTTACAGTTAAATGGAGTAAAAGGAATTGCAGAGGTATGAGAAAGGAGCTGGCCAAAGCTGACTGGAAGGTGACACCAGCAGGATGACAGCACAGCAGCAATGGCTGGAGTTTCTAAGGGCAATTTGGAAGGCATAAGCTAAATATACCCAAAAGAGGTAGTAGTAGTATTCCAAAGGAAGGGTGGTACAACCACGGCTGGCAAGGGAAATCAAAGCCAACATAAAAACAAAAGAGAAGGCATATAATAGAGCAAAATTAGTGGGAACTTGATGGATTGGGAAAATTTAAACACCAGCAGAAGGCAACTAAAAACCCATAAGGGAGAAAAGATGAAATATTAGGGTATGCTAGACAATAATATCGAAGAGGTTACCAAAAATTTTTATAGATATAAAGAGAAAAAGAGAAGCAAGACTAGGTATTGGACTACTGGAAATTGATGCTGGAGAGGTAGTAATGGGGTTAAGGAAAAGATAAATGAACAAGATACTAACAGTATAAGACCATAAGATACAGGAGAAGAGTTGGGCCATTTGGTCCATCAAGTCTGGACTGTACATAGACCATCTGGTCCAAGGGACTTATCTACCTTCAGACCTTTCAGTTGCCCACACACCTTCTCCCTATGAATGGCAATTTCACACACTTCTTCCCCCTGACTCTCTTGAACTTCCGGCACACTGCCGGTGACTTCCACGGTGAAAATTGATGCAAAATACTTAATCAGTGCACCTGCCATTTCTTTGTCCGTCTTTACTACCGCTTCACCATCATTTTCCAAAGGTCCAATAGCTACTCTCACCTCTCTTTCATACTTTATATATCTGAAGAAACTTTTTGTACCCTCTTTAATATTATTGGCTAGTTTATCTTTGTATTCCATCTTTTCCTTCTTTATGACTTTTTAGTTGCTCTCTGTTGGTTTTTAAAAGCTTCCCGATCCCCCATTCTCCGTTCCCATTAATTTTTGCTCTATTATATGCCCTCTATTTGGTTTTTATGTTGGCTTTGACTTCCTTTGTCAGCCACCGTTGCATCATCCTGCCTTTAGAATACTACCTCTTCTTTAGGATGTACCTATCCTGCGCCTTCCGAATTTCTCCCAAAAATTCCAGCCATTGCTGCTCTGTCATCATCCCTGCTAGTGTTCCCTTCCAATCAATTATGGCCAGCTCTTCTCTCACACCCCTATGATTCCCTTTACTCCACTCTAATACCGATACATCTGACTTTAGCTTCTTTAGGGTGAATTCTATCATATTATGATCACTGGCCTCAAGTGTTCTTCAGCTTAACTCTGTAATAAATTCTGGTTATTGCACAACAGCCTAATCAAAATAGCTGATGCTCTAGAGGACTCACCCACAAGCTGCTCTAAAAAGCCATCTCCTTGGCATTCTACTAACTCCCCTTCTTGGGATCCAGCACCAAACTGATTTTCCCAACCTTCCTACATCTTGAAATCCCCCATGACTATTATAACATTGCATGCATTTTGACATGCATTTTCTATTTCCCAATGCAATTTGTTGACCACATCTTTGCTACTGTTTGGAGGTCTATATATAACTCTTTCTACCCTTGTAGTTTCTTAACTCTACCCACAATGATTCTACACCTTCCTATCCTATGTCACCTCTTTCTAATGATTTGATTCCATTATTACCAACAGAGCCACACTACCCTCTCTGCCTGCCTGCCTGACCTTTTCATACAATGTGTATTCTTTGATGTTGAGTTCACAACTAAAATCTTCTTTCAGCCACAAGTCAGTGATGCCCACAATGTCACACATGCCAATCTGTAAGTTCAGCTGCCATATTCTGTATACTGCGTACATTCAGATATAACATCTCCAGTCCTGTATTCATCACCTTTTTCAATATTGTCTCCCTAAGTTTTACATTTCAACTCATCCCACTCACTGCAATTTTGCCCTATAATCAGCTCCTCCACACTCACTACTTACTGCCTCTGTTTGTATACCGAGTACCCTATCCTCAGCCGATCACTCTGGTTCCCACCAATCCCCCTGCCAAATTAGTTTATATCCTCCTGAGCCGCTCAGCAAATCTGCCCGCAAGGATATTGGTCCCTCTCAGATACAGGTGTAAACTCTCTCTTTTATGGAGGTCATACCTCCCCCAGAAGAGATGCCAATGATCTATAAATCTGAACCCCTGCCCCCTGCACTGGTTCCTCAGCCACACATTCATCTGCCAAATCAGAGGTTACCACCCCGGAGGCCCTGCTTTTCAGCTTTCTACCTCGTTCCCTAAAATCTCTCATCAGGACCTCCTCACATTTCCTATCTAAGTCACTGGTGCCAATATGTACCAAGACTTCTGGCTGCTCACCCCCCACCCTTTAGAATGCTGTGGACCCAGTGACCCTGATCCTGGCAGCTGGGAGGCAGCATACCATTTGGGTGTCTCTATTCCTATGACTATGGAATCTTCGATCACTACTTCAGTCTTCTTCACCTCCCTTCCCTTCTGAGCCACAGCACTAGACTCAGTGCCAGAGAATCGGTCACTGTGGCTCCTCCTCAAGGTTGTCCCCTCAAAAGTATCCAAAGTGGAATCTTATTGCTAACAGAAATGGCCATAGGGATTCTTTGTACTGGCTACCCATTTCCCTTCCTTCTCCTGACTGTCACCCAGTTACTGCCTCCTGCAACTTTGGGATGACTACCTCCCTGTATCTCCTGTCTATCACCTCCTCATTCTCCCATATGAGCGTCATTGAGCTGCAGCTCCCTGAAACAGGTGCAGATGTGGTTATTCCACATTTCACACAAAACAAAATACTGTTCCAGGAGCCATTGCTGAATTTGCTGCACTGGAGAGGGTCCAGAGGAGATCCACAAGAAAGGTTCTCAGAATGATTCTCAATATGAGGAGCACTTGATGGCTCTGGGCCTCTACTCACAGGAGAATGAAGTGGGTTCCCAGTGAATATTGAAAGGCCTGGACATGGTGGATGTGAAGAGGATGTTTCCTATGATGAGGGAAGTCTAAGACCAGAGAGCACAGCCTTAAAATAGCGAGACATCCATTTAGAACAGAGATGAAGAGGAATTTCTTTAGCTCGAGAGTGATAAATCAGTGGAATTCATTGCCACAGATGGCTGTGAATACCAAGTCATTGGGTATATTTAAAGCGAAGGTTGATATGTTCTTGAGTAGTAAGGGTGTCAAGGATTACGGGGAGAAGGAAAGAGTATGCGGTTGAGATGGTAGAGCAGACTCAATGGGCTGATTGTCCCAAATCTCCTCTTGTCATACCTTTACCTAAATAGAATACCAACCATCATATATTCTTACAGTGCAATTGGGAAACAATACAAGTGACCAGAATCTTTGACAGGTTGGTCATGGCTAGAATCAACATATGTCTCAGCAGGGACCTGTTTCTCCAATGGGTCTACAGCAGATGTGATCTCAACGGTCTCCAAAAAGCTTGGATCACCTGAACAATGCAAATACCCATGTCAGGATGCTGCTCATTGACTACAGCTTGATGTTGAACACCATCATTCTTACAGTTCTGATTGAAAGGCTTCAGAACCTGGGCCTCTGTACCTCCTTCTGCAAATGGATCCTCGACTTCCTGTCCAAAAGATCACAATCTGTGTGGATTGGAAATAACATCTCCACTTCACTGATAATCAAAACTGGTGCACGACAGGGATGTGTAATTAGCCCACTGTTGTACTCTCTCTACACCCATGACTGTGTGGTTAGACAGAGCTCAAATACCACCTATAAATTTGCTGTTGATACAGCCATTGTCAGCAGAATTTCAGGCAGTGATGAGAGGATGGTTCTAGTTGATCACTAATGCCACCTTCTGTTGCCTGAGCAGATCTATAAAGAGGCTGGCACAGGTGAACACTTTGTTCCTGCCTGTCTTCGATCCATTGAACATCTCTTTATCCCAGGACTTCTCCTGTGAATCTCCACTGGACTGCCTCCAATACTAATACATCTTTTTCCCAAGTTAGCAGAGCAAAACTGTGGGCCGAACATCAATTTAGACAGGAAGATAACAAAACCATCAAATTAACTGTACAAACTAGGTGAAGGTGGGCAGAAGTGGGGTGTAGTCACTATTACTAGGAAGCTTTCGGCAAGCTAAAAAGCCTGAAGTTAGGTAAATCAGATGGATTACAACACAGGTTTCTGAAAGAGGTAGCTGGAGAGATTGTGGAGGCATTAGTAATGATCTTCCAAGAATCACTAGGGTCTGGAATGGCTCCTGAGGATTGCAAGTATCACTCCAATCTTTAAGAAGGAAGTGAGGCAAAAGGCAGGGAGTTTTAGGTCTGTTAGCCCAACTTAAGTGGTCAACAAAAGCAGTGATGTAATGCCAAAGATTTACAAGATATTGGTCTGACAATATTTGGAGTATAGTGAGCAGTTTTCTGTCCCACATCTCAGGAGGGATGTGCTGACATTGGAGGGGGTCTAGAGGAGGTTTATGAGAAGGATTCCAGGAATGAAAGGATTAATTATGAATATCTGATGGCTCTGGGCCTGTATTTGCTGGAGTTTATGAGCGTGATTTCATTAAAACCTATGAACATTGAAAGGCTGAGATACAGGGTACGTGTAAAATCGTTTCCAATAATGGGAGAGTCCAAGAGCAGAGGGCAGAGCCTCTGACTAAAGGGTGTTTTAAGAGTACACCCTTCAATTCTGAGGGTGGTGAATCTGTGGAATTCATTGCCACAGACAGCGTGGAGGCCAAGTCATTGCAAGAATTTAAAGCATAAGTTGATAGGTTCTTGATTAACAAGGGCATCAAAGGTTACGGGGAGAAGGCAGAAAAATGGAGTTGAGAAAGAAAACAAATCAGCCTCGTTCAAATCATCATCGAGCAGACACAGAATCAGGTTTTATATCACCAGCATGTTGTGAAATTTGTTGTCTTTGCAGCAGCAGTACAGTTAAATTAAATAAGTAGTGTAAAAATAGAAATAAAGTAGTGAGCTAGTGTTCACTTCAATGTCCATTTAGGAATCAGATGGCAGAGGGGAAGAAGCTGTTCCTGAATCACTGAGTGTGTGCCTTCTGGCTTCTGTACCTCCTACCTGATGATGGCAATGAGAAGAGGGCATGTCTTGGGTGATGACGGTCCTTAATGATGGACACTGCCTTTTTGAAGCATCGCTCCTTGAAGATGTCCTGGGTACTATAGAGGCTAGTGCCTTGTTGGAGCTGACTAATTTTACAACACCCTACAGCTTATTTCAATCCTGTGCAGCACCCCTCTCCATACCAGAGGGTGATACATCCAGTTAAAACACTCTCCACAGTACAGCTGTAGAAATTTGTGAGTGTTTTTTGGTGACATTCTCAATCTCCTCAAACTCGATAGATATGTCTCACATTCATCATTGTGCAACTCTATCTGTCTCCTCTTCTCCAATCCCCTCCCCAGCTGCATCTGGGACACCTCTCATGCCCTCCACCATTTTAATAATTAGTCTCAATTACACCAACTCCGGACATCCACAGTTTCTATAGACCCTTATCCCCCTTGTTCAGGAAGGTCTATTTCTTTCTCAAAGATCCAATTAGTTCTCCTCAGCTGCCTGCACAACTTGTTCTTTCCCTCAACAACTTCTGAGTTTTCCCACCAGATAGTCAGGACATGCTCCCCATCACCTTCAACCCAGGTGTCCCGACCCCCACCCCCAAGGCTGTATGCTGAGCCCATTGCTGTACGTGCTGTTCACACGTGACTGCACGGCCAAACACCCAAACAATTATATTGTCAAGTTCACTGATGACACAATAGTGGTGGGGCTCATCACCAACATTGAGGAAAAGGAGATGGTTATCGACTACAGGAGGTCTTGCACCACTCACATCCCTCTTTAAATCAGCAGCACAGCAGTTTCAAACTCCTGAGAGTGCACATCACACATCTCTCATGGTCCCAGAACACATCCTACAGAGTCAAGAAAGCTCACCAAAACCTCTACTTTCTGAGGAGGCTGAAGAGAGCTGGACTTTGCACATCTATACTCATGTCACTCTATAGATGCACAGCAGAGAACATCATGACATGCCGTGCCACTGCATGGTACAGAAACTGCACTGTGACTGACAGGAAGTTAAAACTGCCCAACACATCACCAGTCCACCCAACATCAATGACATATCTACAGAAGGGTGCTAGGAAAGGGCCAGTAACATCATGAAAGACTCCACCTCACCCTGCTCATGGACTGTTTGTCCCACTTCCATTAGGGAGGACGCTACATAGCATCCACATCAGGACCACCACACTCGAAAACAGTTACTTTCCCCAAGTAGTAAGGCTACTTTATTCTTTCCTGCCAGTCACCTTATGTACAACCTAGCTCACTTTATGGACATACAATCTATGCATATAGCTATCTTATAGGTATATGTTTATTGTGTTTTAATAATTATTATTGCGTTCCTCGTCTTTTGTGTTGCACCAGATCTGGAGTAGTAATTATTCCGGTCTCCTTTACAGCTGTGTACAAGAAATTACACGAAGCAGTAATGAGAGTATTGACATGATAAAACAAGGAAGCAGTGATTGGCAGTATAGATGCCAGACATCCACGATAAAGTTCAAAGTAAATTTATTAGCAAAGTACATATATGTCATCCTGAGATTTATCTCAATAAATCCATAATACAATAATAACCATAATGGAATCAATGAAAGACCACACCAACTTGGGCATTCAGCCCTTGTTCAAAAGGAGGAAATGATAATAATAAATAAACATGCAATACATATCAAGACCATGAGTCATCCACACGTTGAGGGAACATTTCAATGATAGGACAGGTGAAGTTGAGTGAAGTCACCTCATTTGGTTCAAGAGGTAATAACTGTTCCTGAACCTGCTGGTGTGAGTCCCAAGACTGCTAACCCTTTCTTCCTGATGTCAGCAGCAAGAGTGGTGGGGTGGTCCCATAGGATGGATGCTGCTTTCCTGAAACAGCACTTTGTGTAGATGTGCTCAGTGGTGAGTAGGACTTCACCCATGATAGAATGGGCTGCATCCACCACTTTTTGTAGGATTTTCTGTTTCAGGGCATTGGCGTTTCCATATCAGGCTTTGGTTCAACCAGTCAATATATTCTTCATTACAAATCTATAGGAGTTTGTCAAAGTTTTAGATGTCGTGCTGAGTCTTCACAAACTCTTGAGGAAGTAGAGGTGCTGCCATGCTTTCTTCTACAAATTAGCCAGAGAAAGTGGCTCACCTGAGGACTGGGAGAAATTCAGAGTTCAGCAGAGGAGGACAAAGGGCTTAGTTAGGAAGGGGAAAAAAGATTATGAGAGAAAACTGGCAGGGAACATAAAAACTGACTGTAAAAGCTTTTATAGATATGTAAAAAGGAAAAGACTGGTAAAGACAAAAACGTAGGTCCCCTACAGACAGAAACAGGTGAATTGATTATGGGGAGCAAGGACATGGCAGACCAATTGAATAATTACTTTGGTTCTGTCTTCACTAAGGAGGACATAAATAATCTTCCAGAAATAGTAGGGGACAGAGGGTCCAGTGAGATGGAGGAACTGAGCGAAATACATGTTAGTAGGGAAGTGGTGTTGAGTAAATTGAAGGGATTAAAGGCAGATAAATCCCCAGGGCCAGATGGTCTGCATCCCAGAGTGCTTAAGGAAGTAGCCCAAGAAATAATGGATGCATTAGTGATAATTTTTCAAAACTCGTTAGATTCTGGACTAGTTCCTGAGGATTGGAGGGTGGCTAATGTAACTCCACTTTTTAAAAAAGGAGGGAGAGAGAAACAGGGGAATTATAGACCGGTTAGCCTAACGTTGGTGGTGGGGAAACTGCTGGAGTCAGTTATCAAAGATGTGATAACAGCACATTTGGAAAGCGGTGAAATCATCAGACAAAGTCAGCATGGATTTGTGAAAGGAAAATCATGTCTGACGAATCTCATAGAATTTTTTGAGGATGTTAACTAGTAGAGTGGATAGGGGAGAACCAGTGGATGTGGTATATTTGGATTTTCAGAAGGCTTTTGACAAGGTCCCACACAGGAGATTAGTGTGCAAACTTAAAGCACATGGTATTGGGGGTAAGGTATTGATGTGGATAGAGAATTGGTTAGCAGACAAGAAGCAAAGAGTGGGAATAAATGGGACCTTTTCAGAATGGCAGGCAGTGACTAGTGGGGTATCGCAAGGTTCAGTGCTGGGACCCCATTTGTTTACAATATATATTAATGACTTGGATGAGGGAATTAAATGCAGCATCTCCAAGTTTGCGGATGACACGAAGCTGGGCGGCAGTGTTAGCTGTGAGGAGGATGCTAAGAGGATGCAGGGTGACTTGGATAGGTTGGGTGAGTGGGCAAATTCATGGCAGATGCAATTTAATGTGTATAAATGTGAAGTTATCCACTTTGGTGGCAAAAATAGGAAAACAGATTATTATCTGAATGGTGGCCGATTAGGAAAAGGGGAGGTGCAACGAGACCTGGGTATCATTATACACCAGTCATTGAAAGTGGGCATGCAAGTACAGCAGGCGGTGAAAAAGGCGAATGGTATGCTGGCATTTATAGCGAGAGGATTCGAGTACAGGAGCAGGGAGGTACTACTGCAGTTGTACAAGGCTTTGGTGAGACCACACCTGGAATATTGTGTGCAGTTTTGGTTCCCTAATCTGAGGAAAGACATCCTTGCCATAGAGGGAGTACAAAGAAGGTTCACCAGATTGATTCCTGGGATGGCAGGACTTTCATATGAAGAAAGACTGGATGAACTGGGCTTGTACTCATTGGAATTTAGAAGATTGAGGGGTGATCTGATTGAAACGTATAAAATCCTAAAGGGATTGGACAGGCTAGATGCAGGAAGATTGTTCCCGATGTTGGGGAAGTCCAGAACGAGGGGTCACAGTTTGAGGATAAAAGGGAAGCCTTTTAGAACCGAGATTAGGAAAAACTTCTTCACACAGAGAGTGGTGAATCTGTGGAATTCTCTGCCACAGGAAACAGTTGGGGCCAGTTCATTGGCTATATTTAAGAGGGAGTTGGATATGGCCCTTGTGGCTACGGGGATGAGGGGGTATGGAGGGAAGGTTGGTGCAGGGTTCTGAGTTGGATGATCAGCCATGATCATAATAAATGGTGGTGCAGGCTCGAAGGGCCGAATGGCCTACTCCTGCACCTATTTTCTATGTTTCTTCGTAATTGCCCTTACATGCTGGGCCCAGGACGGGTCCTCCAAGATGACAATACCGAGGAATTTAAAATTGCTGACCCTCTCCACCTCAGATCCTTCAATGAGGATTGGCTCAAGGACCTCTGGTTTCCTCAAGTCTAAAGCAGTTCCTTGGTCAAGCTGATATTGAGTGAAAGGTTGTTGTGGTGGTACCACTGGACCAGATTTTCAGTCTCCCTCCTGTATCCTGATTCTTCACCACCGTTTATTCAGCCTATGACAGTGGTGTCATCAGCAAACTTAACTATGACATTGGAGCTGTGCTTAGCTGTGAAATGAGTAGAGCAGGAGGCAAAGCACACAGCCTCGTGGTGCATTGCAAGTGAGAATGTCTAGCACCCAATTGCAATAAGAGGTATTCAGATCAATGTCCTGAAGCTTATTGGTTTTGAGGGGATATTGGTATTGAATGCTGAGCTGTGGTTGATAAAGAGCATTCTGAAGTAGGCTTGTATGTTGCCCGCAGACCATCACCCCGGTTCACCAGTGCCATCTTGAAAATACAGAACATGACCACTGGGAAGGTCCAGGTCTGCAGGCCAATTATTGAAATCACAAACTCAGTGAATCAATGTCTAGGAATAGGAGAGAATTGTCAGGAAAACCTATTGTTGATGCATTGTGCAACTTCATATTGATCAAACAATGACTTACTGTTCATGTTTACACAATGATTTTCCCCAAAAATGGATGTTACATTTATTGGCTATTTAGACCATAATATATAGGGGCAGAATTAGGCCATTTGGCCCATCAAATCTGCTCCCCCATTTCAGCATGGCTGATCCATTTTCCCTTTCAGCTCCAATCTTCTGCCTTCTCCCCCTATCCCTTCATGCCCTGTCTAATCAAGAATCTATCAACCTGCAGAGGCCAAGTCATATACCCAATGACTTGGCCTCCACAGCCACCTGTAGCAATAAATTCCACAGATTCACCACTGTCTAGCTAAAGAAATTCTTCCTCATCTCCATTCTAAATGAACATCCCTCTATTCTAAGGCTGTCCTCTGGTCTTAGATTCCCCCACCATAGGAAATAACCCTCTCCACACTCATTCTTTCAAGGCCTTTCAACATTTAGTAGGTTTTAATGAGATTCCCCTCATTCTTCTGAATTCCAGTGAGTACAGGCCTAGAACCATCAAATGC
Source organism: Mobula birostris (assembly GCF_030028105.1). Lineage (NCBI taxonomy): Eukaryota > Metazoa > Chordata > Chondrichthyes > Myliobatiformes > Myliobatidae > Mobula > Mobula birostris. The sequence goes on from NC_092372.1 coordinate 119,608,792, forward strand.
TCTTCATATGACAAGTCTTTCAATCCCAGAATCATTTTCATGAACCTTTGAACCTTCTCCAATGTTACCACATCTTTTCTTAGATAAAGGGCCTAAAACTGCTCACAATACCCCAGCTGAGGCCTCACCAGTGCCTTATAAAGCCTCAACATTACATCCTTGCTTTTATATTCTTGTCCTCATGAAATGCATGGTAACCTCTTATTTACATTTCTCAATGACTCAACCTGCAAATCAAACTTTAGGGTATCCTGCACAAGGTCTCCCAAGTCCCATTGTGCCTCAGATTTTAAAATTTTTTTCTCCATTTAGAAAATAATCCATGCTTTTATTTCTTCTACCAAAGTGCATGACCATACACTTCCCAACACTAAATTCCATCTGCCACTTCTTTGCCTATTCTCCCAATCTGTTCAAGTCCTTCTGTAGCCTCTCCAGTTCCTCAAAACTACCTGCCCCTCCGCTTATCTTTGCACCATCCACAAACTTTGCCACAAAACCATAAATTCCATCATCCAAGTTACTAATATACAGTTTAAAAAGAAGTGGTCCCAATACAGACTCCTGTGGAACACCACTAGTTACCAGCAGCCAAGCAGAAAAGGCTCGCTTTATCCCCAGTCTTTGCTCCTGCCAAACAGGCACTGCTTCATTCATGCTAGAATTTTTCCTGTAATACCATGGGCTCTTTAGGGTGAATTATATTTAGCATTTAAAAATAGCCTGAGGTGTTGGACAACAATAGAGATGAACTTGATGTTGGTTCCTTCTCTGACTCAATTCATTACCACCTCTTGCTGATGCTTGAGAGGTTGATTTATTTAAGATACTGGAACAAGGCAGCACAGATACAGTGGACTTGATCAGAGATTGAGGAGGTGTATGTACATTACAGACCAGTGAGAGAGAAGCTAAAGATACTGGATATTTCAAAGTTTAAATTAAATTTATTATCAAAGTACATATATGTCACCATATACTACCCTGAGATTAATTTTCTTGCGGGCCTACTCAATAAATATTGCTCAAACAGCATCTATAAATTTGCTGATGATGCAACTATTGTTGAGTGAATCTCAGGTGGAGATGAGAGGGTGTACAGGAGAGAGATATACCGGCTGCTTGAATGAATCTCAGGTGGAGATGAGAGGGCGTACAGGAGAGAGATATACCGGCTGCTTGAGTGAATCTCAGGTGGAGATCAGAGGGTGTACAGGAGAGAGATATACCGGCTGCTTGAGTGAATCTCAGGTGGAGATGAGAGGGCATACAGGAGTGAGATATACCGGCTGCTTGAGTGACTCTCAGGTGGAGATGAGAGGGTGTACAGGAGGGAGATATACCGGCTGCTTGAGTGAATCTCAGGTGGAGATGAGAGGGTGTACAGGAGAGAGACATATCGGCTGCTTGAGTGAATCTCAGGTGGAGATGAGAGGGCGTACAGGAGAGAGATATACCGGCTGGTTGAGTGAATCTCAGATGGAGATGAGAGGGTGTACAGGAGAGAGATATACCGGCTGGTTGAGTGAATCTCAGGTGGAGATGAGAGGGTGTACAGGAGAGAGATATACCGGCTGGTTGAGTGAATCTCAGGTGGAGGTGAGAGGGCGTACAGGAGAGAGATATACCGGCTGCTTGAGTGAATCTCAGGTGGAGATGAGAGGGTGTACAGGAGAGAGATATACCGGCTGGTTGAGTGAATCTCAGATGGAGATGAGAGGGTGTACAGGAGAGAGATATACCGGCTGGTTGAGTGAATCTCAGGTGGAGATGAGAGGGCGTACAGGAGTGAGATATACCGGCTGATTGAGTGAATCTCAGGTGGAGATGAGAGGGCGTACAGGAGTGAGATATACCGGCTGATTGAGTGAATCTCAGGTGGAGATGAGAGGGTGTACAGGGGAAAGATATACCGGCTGGTTGTCAGAATCTCAGGTGGAGATGAGAGGGTGTACAGGAGAGAGATATACCGGCTGATTGAGTGAATCTCAGGTGGAGATGAGAGGGTGTACAGGGGAAAGATATACCGGCTGGTTGAGTGAATCTCAGGTGGAGATGAGAGGGTGTACAGGAGAGAGATATACCGGCTGCTTGAGTGAATCTCAGATGGAGGTGAGAGGGTGTACAGGAGAGAGATATACCGGCTGGTTGAGTGAATCTCAGGTGGAGATGAGAGGGTGTACAGGAGAGAGATATACCGGCTGGTCAAGTGAATCTCAGGTGGAGATGGGAGGGTGTACAGGAGAGAGATATACCGGCTGGTTGAGTGAATCTCAGGTGGAGATGAGAGGGTGTACAGGAGAGAGATATACCGGCTGGTCGAGTGAATCTCAGATGGAGATGAGAGGGTGTACAGGAGAGAGAGATATACCGGCTGGTTGAGTGAATCTCAGGTGGAGATGAGAGGGTGTACAGGAGAGAGATATACCGGCTGGTTGAGTGAATCTCAGGTGGAGATGAGAGGGTGTACAGGAGAGAGATATACCGGCTGGTCAAGTGAATCTCAGGTGGAGATGGGAGGGTGTACAGGAGAGAGATATACCGGCTGGTTGAGTGAATCTCAGGTGGAGATGAGAGGGTGTACAGGAGAGAGATATACCGGCTGCTTGAGTGAATCTCAGGTGGAGATGAGAGGGTGTACAGGAGAGAGATATACCGGCTGCTTGAGTGAATCTCAGGTGGAGATGAGAGGGTGTACAGGAGAGAGATATACCGGCTGCTTGAGTGAATCTCAGGTGGAGATGAGAGGGCGTACAGGAGAGAGATATACCGGCTGCTTGAGTGAATCTCAGGTGGAGATGAGAGGGTGTACAGGAGAGAGATATACCGGCTGGTCGAGTGAATCTCAGATGGAGATGAGAGGGTGTACAGGAGTGAGATATACCGGCTGGTTGAGTGAATCTCAGATGGAGATGAGAGGGTGTACAGGAGTGAGATATACCAGCTAGTGGAGTGGTGTCACAGTAACAACCTTGCACTCAATGTCAGCAAGACCAAAGAGCTGATTGTGGACTTCAGGAAGGGTAAGATGAGGGAACACAAACCAATGCTCATAGAGGGATCAGAAGTGAAGAGATTGAGCAATTTCAAGTTCCTGGGTGTCAATATCTGTGAGGACCTAACCTGGTCACACCATACTGATGCAGCTATGAAGGCGGCAAAACTGCGGCTTTATTCATTCGGAGATGGAGGAGATTTGGTGTGTCAACTGAAATACTTGAAAACTTCCATAGATGTAGCATGGAGAGCATTCTGACTGTCTGCATCAATGTCTAGTATGGTGGGGGGCGGGGGGTGACTTCACAAGTTGCAGAGACTTGTAAGATCAGTCATGGGTACCAGCCTCCCTATTATCCAAGACGTCTTCAAGGAGCAGTGCCTTAGGAACCGCTAAGGTCCCCCACCACCATGGACATGCCCTCTTCTCACTGTTGCCATCGGGTAGGAGGTACAGAAGCCTGAAGGCACACACTCAGCAATTCAGGAACAGCTTCTTCCCCTCTGCCATCTGATTTCTAAATGGACATTGAACCCTTAAACACTACCTCATAACTTTTTTAAAATTGTTACTTTGCACTGCTTATTTTAAATGAACTATTTAATGGGCATATATATGTAATGTAATTGAGTTTCTCTATATTTATTTATCAAGTATTTCATTGTACTGCTGTTGTAAAGATAACAAATTTCATGACATATACTGGTGATATTAAATCTGAATGTGATTCTGATAAATCCATAATAGAATCAATTTGAAACACAAACAGAAAATACTAGAAGCATTCAGCACTGGTGGGAAGAGAAACACTGAGAACTGGAAAAGCAAGAAAACAGCATACAACTTGTTGGAAGAACTCAGCAGGTCGGGCAGCATCTGTGGGAGGAAAGGAATTAGTAATGTTTTGGGTTGAAACCCTGCAACATCTGCCCTTTGACCTCTTTCCCTTCCTGTTATCCAGGGATCCAACCATTCCTTCCAGATGTTGCAGTAATCCCCTTGCGCCTCAGTGCACTGCATTCAACATTCACCAAAGAGTGTCTGCACCCATGCAGTCAAACACAGATTGTGTGACCACCTCTGTTCAATCTGCAGTAGGCTTCCAGTCATCTGTTGTGTTAATTTAGTGCGCTAAAGCCTCTCTGACCTCTGTTCGAACAAGAAAACCCATGTATGAGGGAAATTCAGCTTGCAAAACTTGATATTGAATTTAACCATTTTAGATAATTCCCCCTTTTCTCTTTCCCTTTTATGCAGCTCTATTTTTCACTTTCAACCTCTTCTTGGTTTGTCTCCTACCACTGGTTTTATAAAGTAAGTGTTACGTTCACAGCTCTCTCCATTCTGTCCTCTCGATGCAACATTTTCTCACGTTTCCACTTCTGATGAAAAGGTTCTGACCTGAAAATGCTGTCTGCACTTTTCCCCTGACCCGCTGAATTCTTCTGGGAATGTACAGCGAGCTTCACCTGCTGGGGTGTGCTTCTGTGCATTACCCCCCTTCCGAAGACCGAGAGCAGGAAGCTCCTTCCCCACTCACCTTGTGTCCAGTCAGTGAGACCCTCTAGTAACGGGTGTCCAGGCACAATGGCACTTTTTGGACTGTAAGGCATCGGAACAGAATTAGGCCATCTAGCCCACTGAGTCACTGAAAAACCTTACTCAAACTGACTGCAGTAAGTTTGGGGTGAAGAATTCATCTGGGCAATAGTAAAGAACAAGGATGCAAAGAGTTTTGGTTCAAAATGTTTATTTTAAAATTCACATGTAAACAAGTATTTGTTACAGTTATTTCTCCTACATACACAGGCAGCCAAACAGCACCAACCGATCATACTGCAAAGATTGGGGGTGCTTGGTGACTGGCTGCCTTGGTGACCTAGGTATTAGTGGTTTCACTAATCAGAATATCAGTTTTCTGCAAACGTTCACTGCAGTTCTCCTAAAACTTGCAGCCCCCTGCTACAGTTTTTAGTGACCCTTTCATAATAATTCAGAAACTGGTAGCTCCTGTCTTGGTCCCCTGAGCTCTATAAAGAGCTCAGCATCAGAGAAAAGCAGTAACGGGATGAGAGATACATAGACTGACAGAGACACACACAGACAGAGAGAACAAAGTATGGGTAATGAAAAGATTTATACAAAAGATTTACAAAGAAAATAATCGATACAATATCACCTCAGGATATCATGAAGTGCTTTATTTTAAATGAAATACGCCTGTGAAACTTAACTTCACGCTTTACATTCAATTTATTCACAGACAATGGCTAACGTCCAGAGAATATTTGTGCAAATCATATGAAAGTTCTGAGAGGGTCTCCAGGGAGACAGACATGTGCCCGCATGTGTGACTCTACCCCAGGACAAATGGGCACAAATAAAGACTAGGCGAGGTACAGGTATACACACACACATAGCCCGTGCAGGGAGGGGGTGAGATTTATCCCTCTGTTTACTGGAGTGCTGTTGGTCTGCATTCTTTGGTTTGACCCAAGAAATGGAAATCTGAAGTAAAAATAGAAAGTTCTGGAAACACTCAGCACATTAGGCAGCAGCTGTGGGGAGAGAAAAAGAGAAGCCCTCTTTTTCAGAACAGTCTGACAAAGTCTTCCACCTCAGACCTCAACTTACTCTTCCCACTGATGCTGCCTGACCTGATGTGCGCTCATGGCATTTTCTGAAACAGAACACGTTCATTCTGACCAGGCAAGCACTCAGAACAAGACTTTAAACAGTTTTAGTAATGGAAAGACAAGAGGCTTTGACTGGGCCCTGAGCTCGGCTGTTTGACACTTGCCTTTGGTAAGATCCCGAGGGCTAGTGTACATGTCAAACTACACATTTGGAGGGAGTACAGCTGCAGGGCTGTTGGAGAACGCTCTGCAGGACAATGTCTCCTTCTTGCCATTCTGCACATTGGTCTCCATGGAGTCCATCACTTGATGAATCACTATAGATCTATGTTTCAGCGGGGGAGCAGCTAACGAGCTTTACAAGACTAGCTTATGAATATTCTCTGTGATTGACCCTATGAAGCACGCAGGGGACTGAGACACCACCATTCACATTACGGGACAATCCATGGAATGCTGTAGACAGGGTGGAATCTTCACAGCCACTGAGGGCAGGAAACTCCTGCCTTTACCATCTGTGGCTCTCTTAAAAAAAAATTGCCTGAACCAGTGTCCATGATGCTCCGACACCCAGGTGGAAATTGGTAATGAGTCTATGACTTCGCTTTTCCCAGTTCTTTTGCAGAACACCTTCATTTACCCCAACTGGCTTCAGGCACTCTGGGGTGGCGAAGAAAATTAGAATCAGTGACACCTCCCATATCGGATCACTTTATAGTGAGGGAGGAAAAGCATTACAGGGGTGAGGGAGAGCAGGAATACAAGGCATCCGGGTTAGACAGGAGCTTGCTAAGTCCGGTCTCCCACAAACGTGATCTGACTGAGGAAAAACAGCTGTATGACACATCTCTTCAGAACAGGGGAAAGGCAGATGCTGCTTCCGTAATAACACAGAGAGATGGGTGATGGCGTGGTTCACTGCGACCGATGGTTAATTGGAGCCTATAACTGTGAGCTTTCTTTAGCTGGATTAACTTTTCCCCTTCTGCAAATCCAAGAACTTTCCCTGGAAGCGAATAGGATATTGATCGGGAAAGTTCCCATCAATCTCTCTGACATGACTGACGGAAAGTTCCAGCCGTGGTCCAGTTCCAAAATGAGTCAGTGCTTGAAGCTGCAGACTGTGCAAACCAGCTGTGGGAGGACGGCCCTTTTAGCCCTGACGCCAGCTTGAGATGCAGTGCTGCTGTCTCAGGCCCAGTCAGTTCTCGCCTCACATCCTTCCTCATACCATCAGCTTCTAGCCCAGAGTGCTGATCCCAACCACAACGCAGCTTTCAGAGAGAGACAGTACGAGTGCACGCACAACTGTGAGTACAAGCACTGTGCCTCACATCGGAAATAGCGTAGAGTCACCAATAACTTCAGTTAGGAATGCCAACCCAAGAACAGGTCACAGAGTGAAAGGAACAATTGCCTACAGGCGGTGAGTTCGAAAATAACACCAGAACAAAGTGAAGCACTATTTTGATTGCAAGGACAACTCTTGTCAGATAGAACAGCCAGGACTGATGCAACCTTCACTCTCAGTCACATCCAGTTTGCTTCTGAACACTTTGCTGCGGGTCTGAGATGGAATGTTGCTTTTCCTCAGCATCACAGGGTTAAATCCAGGGCCTGTTGCTAGGAGACTGCTTCCAAACGTAGTGCAGTGAGGAGTACACACAGACATGGGAGGGAGGGCAAACTGCACCGAGCGGAATCAATCCAGAGAACCCAATGACCAGCAAAGGCAGACTCTGGAGGGACTGAGTTCAGGAGTACTCTCACTGCTTGGTAACAAGCTGCTTCATCATGCTGAAGTGTCTGCATTACTGCATCTGCTTTCACTTCTTGGAAAGAAATTTCATTTTATTCCCTGTTGATGAGAATAAACAGGAAGTTTTAACAGTCAGAAGCGTAATCAGTCACAAGTTACACGTTTTGCACAAATTGTCTCTTACATTCCACCCCCTCCCATAAAACTTAGTAGAACTGTGTAATGATACATTAATTTCAGAGACAGAATATGTATATTGTTTAATCATAACACATTGCTACAAGGTTTGAGATCCACATTCACAAAAGAAAATCACAGGCTTAAGGTGAAGGGGACAGATTTAATAGGAAACCAAGAGGTGAATTTTTCACAGAAGAATAGATAGACTGAGGCAGGGACATTAACATTGTTTAATGGATATTTGGACAGGTAATGTGGTTAGGAAAGGTTTAGAGCAGGGGTTCCCAACCTTTTTTAGGCCAAGGATTGTGGACCCCAGGTTTAAGGGATGTGGGCCAAGAACAGGCAGATGGGCTTAGCTGAGATGGGCGTCTCGGTCGGCTTGGACTATTTCTACACTCTTTGATTCAATGAAGATGTGTATTCCAACATGAGCCTTGGATACTTAAACCAACATGGGTGGAAGTGGGCCTCTGGTTTAGGGTCTTGTGTATCGGCAACCTTGTTTTCCCCACATGGTCGGTAACATTGGTACACCATAGTATAATTTCTACCTAATGAACATGACTTTTGGAATGCAATGGCTGGTACAATAGCTGTTATAGCTACACAAGACCTTGGTCAGACCCCACTTGGATTACTGTGTTCAGTTCTGGTCACCTCACTACAGGAAGGATAGAGGGAGAGTGCAGAGGAGATTTACAAGGATGTTGCCTGGATTGGAGAGCATGCCTTATGAGAATAGGTTGAGTGAACTCGGCCTTTTCTCCTTGGAGTGACGGAGGATGAGAGGTGACCTGGTGTACAAGATGGTGAGGGGCATTGGTCATGTGGATAGTCAGAGACTTTTTTCCAGGGCTGAAATGGCTAGCACGAGGAGGCATAGTTTTAAGGCCTTTGGAAATAGGTACCAAGAGGATGTCAGGGGTAAGTTTTTCCACACAGAGAGTGGTAGGTATGGGGAATGCACTGCCAGTGGTGGTGCTGGAAGCAGATACAATAGGGTCTTTTAAGAGCCTTTTAGATAGGTACATGGAGCTTAGAAAAATAGAGGACTATGTGGAATGGAAATTCTGGGCAGTCTCTAGAGTAGGTTACATGATCGGCCCGATGTTGAGGGCTGAAGGGCCTGTAATGTGCTGTAGATTTCTATGTTAATACAGACAATCAGGAAGACATTTCTGACCAAGAACAGCTGTTCCAGAGACACGACCCTGACAGGGTAATAAAGACTTATGAAGCAAGTAAACTGTCCTTTCAGCCCATCCTGTACTGCCAACCCAGATGTCCATCCAATCTAGTTCCATTTCTCCACTTTTGCCCAGTCTCCCCTCTAGCTCTTGTCCATCCATTTACTTGTCTAAAGGTCCTCTGGAATCGCAGCCGCCTCTCAGACTCTGATGGGGTCATTACACATTTAAAACCCTGGACAGCTTATCGAGCAAAATAATAGCATACAGCAGCAGGTGACTACTGGGATGGGGGATAGGCTAGTCAGGAGGGAAAAATAATGAAGTTCAAAGTAAATTTATTATCAAAGTACGTATATGTCACCATATACAACCCTGAGATTCATTTTCTTGCAGGCATACTCAATAAATCTCATAACTATAATAGAATCAATGAAAGACCACATCAACAGGGTGAACAAACAGTTTGCAGAAGACAACAAACTGCGTAATACTTAGAGAAAAAAAATAGCAACAATGATAAAATATAAGCAATAAATATTGAGAACATAGAACTATAGAACATTACAGCACAGAAACAGGCCTTTTGGCCCTTCCTGGCTGTGCCGAACCATTTTTCTGCCTAGTCCCACTGACCTGCACCTGGACCATATCCCTCCATACACCTCTCATCCATGTACCTGTCCAAGTTTTTCTTAAATGTTAAAAGTGAGCCCACATTTACCACTTCATCTGGCAGCTCGTTCCACACTCCCACCGCTCTCTGTGTGAAGAAGCCCCCACTAATGTTCCCTTTAAACTTTTCCCCCCTCACCCTTAACCCATGTCCTCTGTTTTTTTCCTCCCCTTGCCTCAGTGGAAAAAGCCTGCTTGCATTCACTCTATCTATACCCATCATAATTTTATATACCTCTATCAAATCTCCCCTCATTCTTCTGCGCTCCAGGAAATAAAGTCCTAACCTATCCAACCTTTCTCTGTAACTCAGTTTCTCAAGTCCCAGCAACATCCTTGTAAACCTTCTCTGCACTCTTTCAACCTTATTTATATCCCTCCTGTAATTTGGTGACCAAAACTGTACACAATACTCCAAATTCGGCCTCACCAATGCCTTATACAACCTCATCATAACATTCCAGCTCTTATACTCAATACTTTGATTAATAAAGGCCAATGTACCAAAAGCTCTCTTTATGACCCTATCTACCTGTGACGCCACTTTTAGGGAACATGAGATGAAGAGTCCTTAAAAGTGAGTCCATTGGTCGTGAGAACATTTCAGTGATGGGGCAAGTGAAGTTGAGTGAAACTATCCCCTCTGGTTCAAGAGTCTGTTGGTTGAGGGGTGATAACAGCTCCTGAACCTGGTGGAGAGTCCTCAGGCTCCTGACGGTAGCAGGGAGAAAAGAGCATTGCCTGGATGGTGGGGGCACTGACGATGGATGCTGCTATCCTATGAAAATACTCTGTGTAGATGTGGTCGATGGTGAGGAGAGTTTTACTAGCATGGATAGAGGTTTGGCTGATTGGCAGGAGGCAAAGAGTGAGAATAAAGGGATCCTTTTTGGATTGGCTGCAAGAAACTAGTGGTGTTCTGCAGGGGACTGTGCTGGAACCGTTTCCTTTTACATTGTATGCCAGCAATTTGGCTGATGAAACTGATGGCTTTGTGGCCAAGTTTGCAGACAATATGAAGGTAGGTGGAGAGGCAGGTAGTGTTGAGGAAGCAGAGAGGCTACAGAAGGACTTAAACAGATTAGGAGAATGGGTGAAGAAGTTGCAGATGGACTACAGTGTTGTGAAGTGTACAGTCATACATTTTGGTAGATGGAATAAAAGTATAGACTATTTCCTAAAAGGGGAGAAAATTTAAAAAAAAGAGTCCAAAGGGACTTGGGAGTCCTTGTGCAGGATTCCCTAAAGGTTAATTTGCAGGATGAATCAGTGGTGAGGAAGGCAAATGTGGTTAGCATTCATTTCAAGAGGACTACAATATAAAATCAAGGATGTAATGCTGAGGTTGTAAAAGGCACTGGTACAGCCGAGGCCTCACTTGATTGTGAGCAGTTCGGCGTCCCTTATTTAAGAAAGGACATGCTGACATTGGAGAGGGTTCAGAATGATTCCTGGAAAGAAAGGTTATCACATGCGCAGTGATTGAAGTCTCTGGGCCTGTACTCAGTAGAATTCAGAAGAATGAAGGGGACTCATTGAAACCTGTTGAATGGTGAAAGGCCTAGATAGAGTGGATGTGAAGAGGATGCTTCCTTTGCTGGAGGAGTCCAAGACCAGAAAGCACAGCTTTAAAATGGAGGGATGTCCATTTAGATGGAGATGAGGAGGAATTCTTTTAGCCAGAGGGTGATGATTCTGTGGAATATGTTGCCATGGGAGGCTGTGGAGACCAGGTCATTGGGTGTATTTAAGGCGGAGGTTGATAGGTTCTTGATTAGTCAGAGCATCAAAGATTATGGGGAGAAGGCAGGGGAATGGGGTTGACAAGGAAGTGGATTAGTCATGATGAAATGGCAGAGTAGCCATGACCTATGGTTTTCCAGTAATGCAGCAACATTCATGTGGGTCAGAGTTCTCACTATCGTTGGGACTTTGATGCCAACTGAAAATCTCGTGCCACTGGCTGAGATTTTGCGAGTGCTACACCAGTGCTCCACCATACACTGGGAGGTTGCTGTTTGCAGCACCCAGCTGCCCCTGTAATTAATCAGAGGTTTCCTTAGGACAAGATGCATGATGCAAATATGGTGGGTGTCATGCATAACAATACTCAGGATGGAGGTCACTGAAGCCGCCAATACTCACCAAGGCCTTTAAGGAACCTGTTAACGCTTCTTGGTTCAGTTTCAGGGATGGTCTCCAGATATTCCCCAGCTCGCACCTCAAAGAGGCCTGCATTGGAAACATCCAGATATCACTGCTCAGTAAGTAGCTCATCCCCATCTATCCACAAGCATAGATATTCTTTGACAATAGATTTGGAATGCGGATTGTAAACTGCATAATAGTGTGAACAAACGGATTGACTGCGGAAGCATTTACTGGCTAACTCTTCCGTCACCCTTGCCCCTGACTTTATGGCTCACTGGGAAAACAGCATGATGCCATTGGCATTTACTGACATCTCTCTTCGCCCCCATCCTGGACACTGTCTGAGTTGCCCCTTTTCACCCGATCCAAGCTTGAATCAAACAGAACATGCTCTTTCCAGACCCAACCTTTCTGGTGACTTATTTTCAGACTAAACATTACATGGAAAAAGCTTAAAAGAATAAATCTAGAAAGGAAGAGTTTGGGAATATCAGATCTCAGCATTATCCCAGTCTTAGTCCTAGTATTTGGGAATACCAGATCTCAGCATTATCCCAAACTTACTCCTAGTGTTTGGGAATACCAGATCTCAGCATTATCTCAAACTTACTCCTAGTGTTTGGGAATACCAGATCTCAGCATAATCTCAAACTTACTCCTAGTGTTTGGATAACTGCCAAGCCAATGAAGACCATATGATATAGGAGCAGAAATGGTATCTTTCCTATAATACCATGGGCTCTTATCTGGTTAGGTAGCCTTATGTGTGACACCTTGTCAAAGGCCTCTCAAAATACAAGTACACAACATCCACCAATTCTCCCTTGTCTATCTTGTCTGTTATTTCTTCAAAGAATTCCAACAGATTTGTCAGGCAAGATTTTCCCTCAAGGAAACCATGCAGACTTTGACCTATTTTATCATGTGTCTCCAAGTACCCTGAAACCACATCCTTAACAATCGACTCCAACATCTTCCTAACCACAGTGGTCAGATTAACTGGCTCATAATTTCCTTTCTTCTGCCTCTCTCCCTTCCTGAAGAGTGGAGTGACATTTGCAATTTTCCAGTCCTCCAGAACCATACTAGAATCCATTGATTCTTGAAAGTGGTGAATCTGTGGAACTCATTGCCACAGGCAGTGTGGAGTCAAGTCTTTACATATATTTAGGGCAGAAATTGATAGATTCTTGATTGGTCAGCGCATGAAGGGATGGGGGAGAAGGGGGGAGAAGGCAGGAGAATGTGGCTGAGAGGAAAAAATGGATCAGCCATGATAAAATGGTGGAGCAGACTTGATGGGCCGAATAGCCTAATTCTGCTTCTATATCTTATGGTTTTATCATTACTAACTAACGCCTCCACAATGAAGAACTCAAATGGATCACCACCACCTTTGCGTAAGACCAACTTAGAAGGGTCCCTCAAAAGTAAAGTTATACCATAGAGCTTAAAGCCATATGAATACTTTCAACAGGACACATTGTTGCCTCTCTAGTAACTGTGGGACAGGTGTGATGGACCATTTGCTCTCTTCTGTTTGACATTTACACGCATGAACACTCCTGCTTGTATAACACGTTCTTTCAACCAGACAGACCAAACTTGCCCAAGAGCCACAGCCAGTGAATTAAGCAGCCTAACTTCAGGATCGATTACGTTCCGCTAGTGTCTGTCACTATATAGCTTATTGCAGCTATTTACAGTATAACAGACAGTTGATCATTTGACACTGTAGGAACAAATTGTTTGAAAACTCCAGGAATGCACCAGAGGACATAAAATACATAAATAGATTTGCGACATAATTGTGCCTTAGAAATTATGATAATACTAGTGATAACATTCTACAACAATTATCTGAGACAGTGGCTGTTTGTTTTACAGAAGATTCACAATTTTGGGATAGGCCTGTTTAAAACATGGTTAAGAATTCAGAAAGGAGCAAACAAATAGTACAAGCCAGGGAATGTGTTCAAATGGAGATCTCAAGGGGAAGTAGTGGAGATGTCATTTGACAACAGGAATAAACAACAGTTTGCAAGACAGGAAGGGCTGTGTTTATCACCCAGTGTGGTTGAAATGAACAGAAATTATCTTTTGCAAGAGTGGACGTGCTGGACATGTTTATTTTTTAAAAAATGAAGTGAAGTGAGATCAGAAAGCCGGATTTAGGAACCAAGAAATCAAACCTGAGAAAAGCAAATCAGAGGTTCTTACCCTAGGGTCCAGGGAACCCTCGGGGTCCATGGATAGATTCCAGGGGTCTGTAAACTTGGATGGGGAAAAAAATTACGTCTCTATTCTCAATAACCTCTAACTGAAATTTAGCGTCTCCTTCAATTATGAATATATTACCATATCACAAGTTTGTTTTTAAAAATATTTTAATCACTATATTTCAATGAAATTGGTTTCTTTTGTAATCCTGTGCATTTTATTTTATATATATAAATACATAATTCTGAGAAAGGGCCCCATGGGCATCGCCGGACTGACAAAAGTTCAGATCCCTTGCTTTAGATAAAACGTTTATAAAGTTGACAGCACAATAAAAATCCCCATGGTACCCAGCAAGCAAGAGCTTGGCTGAGTCAACAAACGTTATGCAAAGGATTATCATGATTAGAGAAAAATAACTTATCCTACTCCACCAGAGTGGTGTAGTCGCCCAGAAAGGTTTTAAAGCTACAGATTGGGCTTAGATGATTGGGGGGGGGGTGCTTTGGGGTTCTGATGTTTCTGTCATTCATTCTATGGTGTTCCCTGTTTTGTGGATCACTGTGAAGAGTAAGATTTTCAGGTTGTATATTGTATATTTTTCTGATTTTTAATTATTTGAACCATTTGTACCCTTGTCCAAGCTAACATAGCAGATTTGATAGAATAAGAGCAAACAAGCACAGCTGCCTCCACAATCAACGTCAGTGAAGGTTGCCCTTTAGACTAACCAAAGTGAAGTGCTGTAATACAGCAATGGATTCATTTTGGACACTTCCTGAGGCAGCCGTAACCTTTGTTCAATAGGGCCATGGCAGCCTTGAAAGGAGCATGGAATAGGTTTGCCAAATACAAGGGACGAGACAGGTATTTACATTTCAGAGTGTACTACTCCTCACTTAATCAGCACTGTGAAGGCTTTTTTATTATAATCTGTACTAATTATTGTCAACTGTATCAGGAGGAATCACCAGGTGCTCCCTCGGTTTGGAAACACAGATTGAAAAATATGGAAGTAATAATCAGACAGAATAAAAAGAGAGCAGAAGAGCAAGCATTTGGGAAAGAGAAACAGACTGCAGGTATAAAGGATAGGCAGAGGTAAATGGTGTAAGCAGCACCAACCTTTGATTCCACTTTTCCGGAGCTCCCTGTCCTGCACGAAGCCAGCAAACATCTGAGTCTCCATGAAGAGCTCCAGGAACTGCCGAACGCTCTTGGAGGTGTGGGATTTGCGGAAGGCATCCCTCTGGAAGCAGCGCTCCCCCCTCTCACCGACTGACATGTGCAGGGAGTAATGGCCCACAATCTCCACGAAGAACCTGACGCACGCTTCTGAGACGAGAGAGCTGAGAGAGGGCTGGGCTGGGGAGAGGGACAGAGTGAGTGCCCACCACAAACCAACACCCAGACACATCAGCTTACAGGTTTTCATACCAATTCTCCAGAAAGTTTTGGTCACCCCAAGGGCAGGTGGGGCCAGAAACAAACTTGCTTGGAATAATTTTTCCACACTTTAAGGGCAAACCTGCAGATATCAGTTACAAGTTCCCATATGCATACCACATTCTAGAGCTTTTCTTTAAAACAACTTTGTGCGTGTGTGGAGGAGGAGGGGTGCAGTGAAAGAAATCCTCTGATAGTTTTAGTTCCCTTCGGGATCATTATTTTGTCCAGGGAAAGGAATCCAAAGAAAGACAATCACCCATCTTATGTTGTTTTAGCAAAATAAACGTTCGAGCAACACCCAGTCAATGCTGGAGGAACTCAGCAGGTCGGGCAGCATCTGTGGAAATGAATGAACAGTCGATGTTTCAAGCCAAGACTCTTCTTCAGGACTGGAAAGGAAGGGAGAGAATGACAGAATAAAATAGTCGGGTAGGGGAGGGAGGACAGTTAGAAGGTGATAGGTGAAGCCAGGTGAGTAAGAAAGATAAAAGGCTGGAGTGGAAGAAATCTGAAAGGAGAAGAGAGTAGACCGTAGGAGAAAAGGAAGGAGAAAGGGACGCAGGGGGAGGTGATAGTCAGGTGAGAAGAGGTAAAGAGCCAGAGGGCGGAATAGGAGAGGGGAGGGAGAGGGAGGGAATTTTTTTTTCCACCATTCATGCCATCAGGTAGGAGGCTACCCAGACGGAATACAAGGGGTTGTTCTTCCATCCTGAGGATGACCGCGTGATGGCAGAAGAGGAGGCGGCCATGGACCGACATGTCAGAATGGGAATGGGATTTAAAACACTTTGCCACCGGGAAGTTCTGCTTTTGGTGAATGGAGCGGAGATGCTTGACAAAGAGATCCCCCGATTTAAAATGGAGACCACCAATATAGAGGAGGCCACATCAGGAGCACCGAACACAATGGATGACTCCAGCAGATTCACAGGCAGAGTGTTGCCTCACCTGGAAGGACTGTTTAGGGCCCTGAATAAAGATGAAGGAGGAGGTAAATTGGGAGGCTGTTTCACCATCACCTCCAATCCATCCATCAAAATCAGAGCTTCCCGAAGGCCAAACATTTTAGTTCCTCTAAGCTCTCTGCTTCTTGTTTGACAAAAGAACCAATCCCCTTCCTCCACTCCAACCTCCTCTGTATGACAGACTGATCCTCAACCTGAACAATTTTCCTTGGGTTCCTCCCACTTTCTCCAAACTCACGTGGGCCCAAGATATGCCGCCTCTTTGTTGGCTATCTGGAACAGTCCATGTTTGAAGCTTTCCCCGGTTATACTCTTCAACTCTTCCTCCACTACATTGATGACTGCAATGGTGCTGCTTCATGCACCCGTGCTGAGCTTGTCAATTTCATCAACTTTGCCTCTAACTTCCACCCTGCCCTTAAATTCACTTGGTCCTTTTCTGGCACCTTCCTCTCTTTTCTCGATCTCTCTGTCTCCATCCTTAGGAGACAAACTGTCAACGGACATCTATTATAAACCTACTGATTCCCAGTGATCTCGACTATACCTCTTGCCACCCCACGTCTTATAAAAATGCTGTTCCTTTTTCTCAGTTTCTTCTCCTCCATTCCCAGGATGCAGTTTTCTGTTCGAGGACATCAGCGATCTCCTTTAAAGGAGGGGGCTTCCTTCATTCCACTATTGACGCTGCCCTCACCTGCACCTCCTCCATTTCCCATACATCCATGCTTTCACCACCTTCCCACCTCCTTAATCATGAGAGTCTTCTTGTACTTACCCCATCAGCTCCTGCATCCATCACACTATCCTCCGCAACTTCTACCATCTCCAAAGGGATCCTATCACCAAACGTATTTACCTCCCTCCCCATCCACTTTCCACAGGGATCGCTCCCTCTGTGATCCCCTTGTCCATTCATCCTGTCCTGCTAATCTCCCTCCTGGCACTTTTCCCTGCAGGCGGTCATTCACCCCCTCCCTCGCCTCCAGTCAGGGCTCCAAACAGTCCTTCCAGGTGAGGCAGCACTTCACCTGTGAATTTGCTGGGGTCATCCGTTGTGTCCGGTGCTCCCAAAGTGGCCTCCTCTACACCGGTGAAACCCATCGTAAATTGGGGGATGGCTTCTTTGAGCACCTCTGCACCATCCAACACAAGCGGGACTTCCCGATGGCTGAACATTTTAATTCCCATTCCTGTTCAGACACGTTAGCCCATAGCCTTCTTTTGTGTCAAGATAAGGCCACCTCCAGGGTGGAGGAGTAACACCTGATATTCTGCCTTCCTCCTCAGTCCTGGAGAAGAGTCTCGGCCCTAAACATCTACTACTTATTCGTTTCCATAGAAGTTCCTGGCATGCTGGGTTCCTACAGTATTTTGTGTGTGTTGCTTTGGATTTCCAGCATCTGCAGAATTTCTCATGTTTATAACATTTTACCACTTTTTTAATGTCTGTGTAACTTGGCATACAGCTGTGGCACAGGGGTCTAGAAACAATCTTGAAACACAGTCAAGAAACAGAGGCTTGGATCCACAATCCACAGGCATGAGCTCAAAGCCTGGCTATGCATCTATCATATTTAAACTCTGCTGACAAGTTAAAAACACAACTTGTGAAAGAGCCAACGACCAAAATCCACCAATTTTTCATAAAACCTCATCTGTTCCACTTTAGGAGACACCAAATCCCAGATGTTAGAGAGGACTGTGCAAGATATCCTGGTCTGGGGAAACTTTACTGTATCCAAATATGGTGGCTAGTCCAATGTTGTCTATTATCTACTTTACACTCATGATTTCATACAATGAGTTGCTTGCTGGGTCACTCCATAGAGCATTTAAGAGTTAAGCAGTCACATGCAAGCAAGATCGGATTCAAACTTAAGAATGCAAGAAGCCTGCCCTGCTATTCAGTGTGATTTACCATGTTTCTAATGGGTTCAAAAAGCTCTCCTGTGGCTTCGAATATCTGTAAAGACTGAGCAACCTCTAGGCAGAGTATTCCAAAGATTTACCACTGTCCAAGAAGACCGATGTACTAAGATTGTGTTCTCTGAATTTGGACTACCTAACCTGAGGAAACCAATCATTCAACAGGTATCTGGCCAGCCCTTTGTTATGAGGTTCACTGTTATTTATCAGAATTCAGAGAGTGGAGGACTACTCTTCTTGAGATCAAGCCATTGGGAAAGGGTGGCGGGGTGTTGATGCGTCTACCAAAGGAGGTGTGAAGTTACTCCTTCCCTCCATCAGCCTACAAGTCAGCTTTGGAAAAGGTGTAGCACCTGCTTAGCCCCCCGATCAGGGTCATGTGAAGACATGGGAGCAGGTGGGGGATGGTTGTATGGAAAGCCAGTGTATATCGCTAGACCTGGTGACATGATCACTGACGATCTCTGAAGAGTATTGGTAATGGCTGGGGTTACCCATCTTGTAAAGACACTGCCCAGAAGGTGGCAATGGCAAACCACTTCTGTAGAAAAATTTGCCAAGAACAATCAGAGTTATGGAAAGACCATGATTGACACATGAAACGACACAGCACGTAACGAACAAACAAGTTAAAGGAACACTCCTTCCTGAAGCAAGGAGATCCTTCCTTAGATACCCAGCCTAAACCTGTACATGCAAACTCACTCAAGGTTTGTATGATTCCCTTGTACTCCAGCTCCCACAGAGAATAATCACACCAGTTCTGAATTACTTGCTGAATCTGTGTGCTCCTCTAGCACCATTAAATCCATGATTTTCATCAACTACTGGCATCACCAGAGACAAAGTACAGAGTCTAGCAGTCACTGGTCATTGTACTCACCATCTCCAGCCTCTGCTCCCTCCTCTGAAGCAAGTATTTCATTTCTCTGCTCAAAGATGTGCACCAGTGCAGCTTGGAGCTTGTGGGGAAGGATGCAATCTTCATCATCCATCTATGGGCCGCAAAGATCAGGAGATTCAGCCGTGCAAACTGTGTCCCTCAGAGCTGTGGACTCACTGTTGACAGTGGCTATTTAACAGTTAGAGGGAGGTACATACTCTACACTTTAGATGTATGGTTAGATGGACTCAGTGTGGGGTCAGAGGGATGCAATAGTATTTCAGGAGAGCCATTAGTAACAGGCAAACTGTTTACAATATCCACACCAAACTGTCACTGTCTACACTGATGTGGTTTGGTAAACACAGTACACACTAAACAACATTAATGGCTCCTAAATACAGTACACAGATTTTAATAAGATCGGCATGGATGAGACAAAAGTACTTCAACTCCTGAGGTCACAGGCTTCCCTTAAATAACCAGGAGATCTCAAAGGAAACGGAAACCACAGGAAGCAGGAAACCACTAAACAAACGTTTCCTGTTGTCCAGTGTGCACACATGCTGCGCACGCGTGCAAGGGTGTGTGTAGGGGTGTGCCGTGTATGCACAGGAAGGGCTGGCTGATCAACAGTTACAGCACCCACTGTGAAGCTGCATCTATCGCTTCATGTTACTTGTTTCAGTAGCTAGAAGAACGTGAGAGCAACCATTAGTGTCAGCCACATGATGGAAAATTATCTGGTGGGCACCAACAGAAATGGAAAAAGCTGCAACTTCCCTTGTTGCTTCTTTACCATCAACCCCTGAGATGG
The DNA here is from genome assembly GCF_030028105.1 of Mobula birostris. Classification (NCBI taxonomy): domain Eukaryota; kingdom Metazoa; phylum Chordata; class Chondrichthyes; order Myliobatiformes; family Myliobatidae; genus Mobula; species Mobula birostris. The sequence goes on from NC_092372.1 coordinate 119,628,644, forward strand.
AATCTGATGCTGCTCTACGAGTAGTCACCCCCTCAATGACTTGGAGGCATCCAGATATAAGCCAGCCTGATTCTATTCCAGCCAGTGCTACCAGAGGCTTTGGTCCCAAGGCTCAGCACACATTTCCCTCCAGTCTCAGCCAGTGAGGCTCCGGCCTCATCTGGGCGTGTTGCTTGCCGCCAGAAGTCCATTCAACTAGGAATGTATTTACAGTGATTGGTTCGTTCTGTGTCTGAGGGAGGGAGGGAATGAATGGGGAGGGAACTTCAGCCGGACACGTCAGTGAGGAACTCCACAGCTTTTGCTCGTTGGACAGCGCCGTACTTACCTTTCTCAGAAACCTGTTGGCACACAAGTCCACTACCAGCACCTGGAAAACAGACAGCATAAGGGACAGGGAGTGAGTTCTGTTGTTCCCTGATGGCCCCACTTCATAATGACACACAGCTCAGTCAAACCCAACACCTCTTTAGTTTGTAGAGCCCAGTTGGACAAACAGTTAAAATTACTGAATGGAGAGAGTTGGGAAAAACCCCTTCTGTAATCAGCACGTGGCAGCGATGCAGTGGCTGTGCTCCATGGCGCTCCTCAGAGTGCAGACGGGCATCCATTTCATGGCTCATTCACAATCACCGCCCAAAAAATTCAAGCCCCACTGTGGCAGCTGGAGAAGTAACTTCCAAGCAATTAAATCCATTTAGAATTTTAAAAAAATCAAACAAGCAGCCTTGACGTGCTGCACCAGAGCAATATAAACAAACACAGCAGAGCTGATAACACAGATAGGGAAACTAGCCGTGAAACTAGAGGGTTGTTGATTTAAAAATATTTGCTTCACTGCTGTCCTTATCATTGAGCCCATAACCAGAATGCAGAACCATTAGTGGTCAAAACTCCTCAACTTCCTAGCACATGCGGGGGCAATGAGGAACAGACGAAATAGCTGGCATCGTTATCAGTATCACCCCCGGGGCCTCTAACTGTGCAACATCACCTTAGATTTACACTGGAGTGCAAGCTGGGATTCATCATCATCACGTGCCGTACCACACCACATGGGAGATCAAGGTCTTCACCATGACTGTTCTTGGCAGACTTTTCTACAGAAGGGGTTTGCCATTGCCTTCCTCTGGGCAGTGTCTTTACAAGACGGGTGACCCTAGCCATTATCAATACTCTTCAAAGATTGTCTGCCTGGCGTCAGTGGTCCCATAGCCAGGACTTGTGATATGTGCCACTTGTTCATACAACCATCCATCACCTGCTCTCGTGACTTCTCGTGGCCCTGATTGGGGGCCAAGAAGATGCTACACCTTCCCCAAGGGTGACCTGCAGGATAGCGGAGAGAAGGAGTGCTTTACACTTCCCTCGGTAGACGTATCCCCACCCCACCACTCTAACTGGGCTGGTGCTCTCAAATACTTGGATGCCTGGGTTTGAACATTGACCTTCGGAGGCACATCACCACCAACAGGAGCCAAATTAGTGACAGGAATTCTCTTCCACAAGGCATGCAGTGAGCTCCCTTGAACAAAGGGACCTTGACATTCCAGAAAGAAGCTGGAATACTCCTGCCAGCAACAGAGATAAATGGCAGCCAGAATCAAATCTAATACTTATTTAGCAGTATGGCATAATCCCTGCAGCAAATGTGCTCACTCGAGCTTCCATACACAGACAGCAAGGTTCAGCTTTACACAAGACCTTTTGTTCAGATCACTAAGGGAAGGCATTCCTTAGAGGCACACAAATACTGACTGCATACTCCCTCCCCTGCCCTCTGAGACACACTGACAGACTGCCCAAGCAGGTCGCTAGCCTGGGAGACACACTCACGGGGAGAACACACGCCTTGCCTCATGGACAGAGAAAGAAGAGAAATGCAGATGCTGGAACCTGGAGCAACAAAGTGCTGGAGGAACTCAGCAGGTAAGGCAACATCTGTGGAGGGACATGGACAGTCAACCTTTCATGATGAGTCCCTTCACCTGGAGCCCCGCACTTCTGTCCGTTGCCTGAGAGACAGATACAAACTAAAAACAAGGGAGGAAAACGCTGGCAGAGCTGAGCAAGTGGGTCAGTGTCAGAGGAAAGAGAAGCAGTTATCATTCCGGGCCTGCAACCCATCTTCATAACTGTTCCGGCTCCGTTCCCAGCAACTGCAGGTCTTGTTTTAAGGTTTACACATAAAATAAACTTTCAAACATACAGACTTGTCTTGGAGACAGAAATTAAACTGTTTGAACATTCCCTGCCCTCAGGAGTTACTAAACATCTTAGGGACAAGATGGACTCCCGACCACACAATCTACTTCATTATGATCTTGCATCTTATTATCTATCTGCACTGCACTTTCTCTGTAGCTGTTGCACTTTATTCTGCATTCACTGATTTTTCTACCCTGACTATCTCAATGCACTGTGCAGTGACTCGATTTACATGCAGTGTCCACTTTATTAGGTACACCTGCTCATTAATGCAAATATCTAATCAGCCAATCATGAGGCAGCAACTTAATATATAAAAGCATGCAGACATGGTCAAGAGGTTCAGTTGTTGTTCAGACCAAATATCAGATTAGGGAAGAACTGTGATCCAAGTGACTTTGACCGTGGAATGATTGTTGGTGCCAGATGGGGTGGTTTGAGTATCTCAGAAACTGCTGATCTCCTGAATGGTGAGAAAACAATCAAAAACATCCAATGAGCAGCAGTTCTGTGGTGGAAACACCTTGTCAATGACAGGAAGGTGACAGTGACTTAATTAACCGCACGTTCCAACGGTGGTGTAAAGAAGTGCGCATCATGTCGCACCTTGAAGTGGGTGGTCTACAGCAGCAGAGGACCATGAACATACACTCAGTGGCCACTTTATGAGGTACCGAAGATACCTTAGTACATGTGACAGTAACACAATTCTAATTTTAACACCCCGTCACTGAACTCACACTTAGATTAGACAGAAATTACATCTTTCAGAGTTCATTATTTTCCACTTCCAGGTCCTAACAGGAACTTCCTGACGGTTTTCTGAAGTCTCACCTCCTCGATTGGCAGGTCATTCAGCAGAGGCACCGAGTTGGAAAGGATTCCGATAAGGAAGGGTGTGGGAGAACAAGCGATGTCAATCATGACAGCAGGAAGCACAGGGATGTAGGTGTGTTGCCAGGTGAATGGGTACAGCATGGCCACAGCTGCATGCCCACACTTAGACAGGGTGCTGGAAAACAAGAGGAACCATCACTGACCGGAGAGCGGTTAATCATTATAAATTCAAAGAGAATTTAGAGTGACCGAGAAACACGGCAGGGAAAGAGGGACAGAAAGCAGGTTACAGGGAGGCTGGGCCAGCACACGTTAGTCATAAGACCGCAAAAACATTGTGGATAAATTCCATTGAGTGGGACGTGTAAGCCAGTGAGTGAATTTCATTACAGGAATACAAAAGCAAAATGGTGTGTAGAGGGAAGAGCATTAAATCAGTTGAGATTTTGAGATTTTTTTAAAATTGGAGACACAAGACACAAAGATGAGCCTTGGCAGGAAAAGGTATAGGTTTAAAAATGGCGGGTTGAGCCATAGAAGAGAAACAACAGTGACATTTAAATCCAGAAGCAGAGGAAAGAGTTTGAGCCCCACATTGTTCGCTCATATTCCAATACACAAGCCTCCCCAGGTGATGCCAACAGACAAAATTGTAGTGTCGTGACAATTGATTGAGCTTTACACTTGTGTGCATGCTCCATACAAGCCTGCTTCCCCTTCAGTTGACGCCATTTTATCAGCATATCCTCTACTACCTTCTCCCTCATGTATTGAGCTTCAGCCCCCAGCATCTCTAGTTGCGAATTCCACCTTCCGTCAAGTCCAGAAGCTCTCCCTCCACTCCCAAATTCCATGTTGAATAGATCCTGGGTCCTGGTTTAAGAACCCACGATGAGATCAGTGATTTTAACTCCTTACCTGAGCTTGTCTGCGATGAAGATCACCCTCCGTTCCAGGAGCAGAGAAGCAAACACGTGGACCACATGACGCACATTCAAACATCCGAAGAGGCATTCAAAGTCTACGTGCTCCAGCCTCGAATCCGTGGGGCGGCAGAGCTCAATCACCTGAGGGATGTCAGTCTTGCGTCAGCGCGGGACATTACAGCCTAACTGGTAGTGGTAACCGGCAACGAGGAGCAAAAGGGACGCGAGGAGACGCAGTTGAGAACCTCTGCCATTCCAGGAAAAAAAAACCCACCCAGATTTGTCTAACCTCTGCTTATAGCACGTGCCCTCCCATCCAGGTAACCAGCAAACCTCTTCCGTACCCCACTCAAAGTGTCCACATCCTTTACATAATGGGGCAACCAGAATTAAATGCAGGAATTCCACATGCAGCCAAACCAGAGTTTTATATAGCAGAAACATAGTTTCCTGACTCCTGTCTCAACCAATAAAAGCAAGCATACCATATGTGCATTCTTTACTACCCTGTCAACCTGTGTAGCCACTTTTAAGCCATGGACTTGGACCCCAAGATCTCTTTGTCCACCAACACTGTTCAGGATCCCACCATTCACTACGTACTGTCCTTTTATGTTTGATCTCCCAAAGTGCAACACCTCTCACATGCCCGGATTATATTCCATCTCCTTGCCTGGATCCTGCCGTACCTTTTGGAAACCTGCTCTCCACACCACCCGTCCTTGAATTGTCCAGACACCTACTTTTCCAACCAGGACATTTATATAGAGTAATAGCAAAAGTCCATACAGATCCCTGTGGAACTCCACTCATCAAGGACTTCCAGCCAGATTAAGCCACTGACCACTATGCTGTCACTGATGGACAAGCCAATACTGAAACTACAAATCCAGCATGGTTACATCTAGTTGGTCAAGAAAATATTCTTCACAAGACCCAATAGTCTCAGTCCACCTTGTCTACAGACCTTCTAATGCAGTACTCAGCATTTCCCAGCCTCCTGCACTGGCCAGAGTCCATGTTTAAACCACAAGTTCCTCCCCATTCTAGGCTTCGTTTCACTTCACCTCATCTCTCCTTGGGTCTCCCATTCAGTTCCTGCCTCATCCCTGGACCACCACCAGTTCTTGTGCCATCTACCTGAGGCAGTGTGCCTGCCATTACCTCATTTCCTGAACCTGGCAGGAAGCTCTTCACCGTGATGACTCGACCCGGGGCAGGGAAAGGGGCCTCCATGACGCTCCTCATGAAAGGGTGGACGAGGGCAGGCGAAAGCTCTCGTCTTTTCTCCACTTCATCTAATATCTGGGGTAAGAATGAAGAAAGGTACATGTAAGGTGAGAAGCACAGATGGAAGTAACCCTGGCTGTGAACTATTTCAGTCAGGTTGAGGTCAGGGCTAACAACTCAGAACATAAGAAACAGGGGAAGAACTGTATGGTCATGTACTTGGGGAGAAGGAATAAAAGCGCAGACTATGGAGAGAAAATTCAAAAATCTGAGGTGCAAAAGGCCTTGGGAGTTCTTGCACAAGATTCCCTAAAGGTTAATTTACAGGTTGAGTCGGTGATGACGAAAGCAAATACAATCTTAGCATTCATTTTGAGAGAACTAGACATAAAAGCAAGGTTGTAATGTTGAGGCTGTATAAGGCACAGTGGTGAGGCCTCACTTGGAGCATTGTGAGCAGTTTTGGGCTTCTTATCTAAGAAGGGATGTGCTGACACTGGAGAGGGTTCAAAGCAGGTTCACGAAAATGATTCCGGGGTTGAAAGGCTCATCATATGAGGAGTGTTTGATGGCTCTAGGCCTGTACTCACTGGAATTCAGAAGAACGAGGGGGATCTCATTAAAACCTATTGAATGCTGAAAGGCCTCGACAGAGTGAGTGTGGAGAGGGTATTTCCTATGGTGGGGGAACCTAAGGCCAGAGGACAGCCTTAGAATATAGGGATGTTCATTTAGAATGGAGATGAGGAGGAAATTTGTGAGCCAGAGTGGTTAATCTGTGGAATTTGTTGCCACAGGCAGCTGTCGAAGCTAAGTTTGTATGTATACTTAAGGCAAAGGTTGATTATTTTCTTGACTGATCAGGCATGAAGCGATAAGGGAAGGTGGCAGGAGATTGGGGCTAAGCGGAAATGGATCAGCCATGATGAAATGGTGGAGCAGACTATTTTGATGGTCCAAATGGCCTAATTCCACTCCTATACCTTCTGGTCTTAATTCAGATCACTGCACTGATGATCTAGTTCTCTGTTCCACCATTGCCTGTTCCTCAAAATCCTTAACATTCCCATAGTTCAAAAACCTAGAGTGATACAGCATGTGAACGTCTCTTTCTGCTACACCCATACTGAACATCAGCCACCCAGTCTCACTGTACGTTAACCCCTTGTTTATTTGCCCACATTCTCACCAACACCATGCAGCTACGCACCACGGGCAATTCAACTACTCGCATGTCTTTGGGATATTTGGTGGGGGGAGGGGGAAGAGGGTGGTGATCCATGTTGTCACAGACAGAATGTGAAAACTTTGCACAAGGTCAGGGTTGAACCAGAGTTACTGGCTCTGGGAGCCAGCAGATTAATTAACTGTCCCTGTGCCGCTTTGTCAATTTTAGCCTCGCAATTTTCTGGAGTAAGGAAATTGCAAGATTCTTGACCCAAGGAGAAATTCCTCTTCACCACTATCTCAGTGGCTGACATCCTTATTCTGAAACCTGGCAACCACCACTCCCCTGATCCCACCAGTGGTGTTTTCACAAAGAGAAAAGGTTGGGTATTTGGGTAGTTTAGCAATTCAATACAGAAATGATGCTGGGCACTGAAAATAAATAGTATTTTTAATAAAATGGCCTAATTAGGGATAGCCAGCATTGTTTGTGCAGAGCAAGCCTGATGGTCTGGGTAGGCCCATTGTCCCTACCTGCTCCTGCCCCACTGAACGTGCATCCTCAGATCTCAACT